>NC_141070.1:6847500-7370000 GCF_041138505.1 Cibotium barometz
ATGTATGTATGCATATACATACATACATACACACACACACACATATGTATATTTTTATTTTACTACGGTTGGAGAGTCATCACACTTTCTCTCCAAAACATTTCAAGACCAAGAAATGTGCTCTTTCTTGGGAGAAATGTTTCTTAAAGCCTTTGAGTTTTACTTTGTAAACCGTTTAGTTTTTAAAAGCTTATATTGAGCTCTCACACTTTCTCTTTAAAAAGATCAAGACTAAGGAATGCGTTCTTTCTTGAGAATAATGTCTCTTGAAAAAGCGTTTGAGTTTTGAAATCTTGCAAAATTTTAAGGTTTGAAAAGTTGAATTTGAAAAGATTGATATGCACTTTGTAAAAGCTATAAGCACCTTGATATCATGTGCTTATTTGAGAATAGTGTTTCTTCAAATCCTTTGAGTTTTGAAATCTTGTAAATTTTAAAGTTTTAAAAACTTGATTTGATAAGCTTGATATACACTTTCTCAAAGTTTTAAGCACCTTGCTATTAACCTAAGTAACTAAGTTTGACTAACCTAATTAGTTAAACGAACTACTAGCTAACTAATTCTATCCACTTAATTTCATGTTTCTAATTGGCTCTTAATTCAACTAACTACTAATTTTTGAATATGATACTTTAAAAACTAATTTTAATTATTATGATTTTCTCATACTTTACTAAAGTCTCATTTTTTGCATTTTAATTATTTTTGTCTTATTTTTTAATAATTTATTCACATATTTTTTTAGTTTTATGTCCTTTTACCCAAATTTCTAGTATATTTTCTAGTCTTTATGGTTCTTTTACCCAAATTTTCATATATTTTTTAGTTTTTATGGTCATTTACCCCAAATTTCTAGCTTTAGTATATTAAGCTAACCTAAGCTAGTTTTTAAGAAATGAAGAAAATGATGAAAAAACCTAACCATTGCCCCAAGTCATTTAATAGTTACAAATCCTAGGACATGAGAAATATTTTCCTCCTCTTTTCTCTTCTTTTCCTCTTCTTTCATATCTCCATGATATTCTCATCCTCCTCTCTCTCTCTCTCTCTCTCTCTCTCTCTCTCTCTCTCTCTCTCTCTCTCTCTCTCTCTCTCTCTCTCTCTCTGCACACACACACACACACACACACATTCTTCCACCTGATAAAAATCTAAAATGTATTTATAAATATTTTAAATATAAAAATTTACATATTTTACTAACATATGTATTAATATAATGTAATTTATATTATATATGATATATAAAATAATATTAAATGGAACGATTACTTTTATGACAAGTGATAGCTATGGTACGACACAAGTACAAGTGCTGCCCCTAACAATCCTCTCTTTATTCATTCTTTCTGTCCCCCCTATGCAACACGTCCCATCTCCACGGCTTCGTTCTCATCACCTAACCACTCCCCCCCACCAACCTTTTTACTCAACCCTCTCGAGTATAGCCTCTCCCATTCACCTATTGAAATTAGAGCAATGTGATGAGCTATGGTGGATCAAATACTAGAATCAACATCATTAACAAGTGATTAGCAAATAATTAAGACGTAATTAGTAAGTGATTAGCAAATAATTAAGACATAATTAGTGAGTGATTAGTAAATAATTAAGATATAATTAGTGAGTGATTAGCAAATAATCAAGATGTAATTAGCAAATAGCTTAATGTAGGCATGGATAATTAAAAAAATAATTAAGACATAATTAGTGAGTGATTAGTAAATAATTAAGACGTAATTAGCAAATAGCTTAATGTAGGCATGGATAATCAAAAACCAACAAATAATTAAGATGTAATTAGCAAATGATTAAGATGTAATTAGTGAGTAATTAGCAAATAGCTTAATGTAGGCATGGATAATCAAAAACTAGCAAATTCTCATTAGGCCAATGCCTCAATTTGTAGTGTTTACATCCAAGCATCTAGTCCCACTGATTTCTCCTTGATTCACTACACCTCTCCCAGAATATCTCCACCTCTTTTGTTTGATTCTCTCCACCTCTTCACTTTTCCCAAAATATCTCCACACTTCCTAAATCTTCTCATGCTACCCTTTATTCTCTCCGAGTAGATTCTTCTCACCTTTTCACAGGTTCTTTCACATTTACACATTCTCCCGCACACACCCTATTCACTTGTATATTTCAACACCTCCCCTCAAGTGAATACTCCTAGAACACCTAGACCCTATACCAAGTTTCCCTCTTACTTGATAGTCCATTGACCAGTGTGTAGCACTCCTCCCCTCAAGTTAACTTAGCACACCTGGACCCTGTACCAAGTTTCTCTCTTACTTGATAGCCCGCGACCAATGCCTCAAGTCCCTAAACTCATAGTCCTTGACACACTCTCTCTCTCTCTATGTGTCTAAGGCTACTACAAGTGCCCGCGACCTTGACTAAAGTGCTCACACATACATCTATCTACCACGTGGCCTACATCATCGGTGGCTCAGAGGTGGTTTTACTTTGTTGGGGCAGGTTCCATTGGGTTGTGGGGTCTCTCTCTCTCTCTCTCTCTCTCTCTCTCTCTCTCTCTCTCTCTCTCTCTCTCTCTCTCTCTCTCTCTCTCTTAGAAAAGATGATCCGACTCCACTTCCTTTGGAGCCTCCATGAAGTTTGCCGATGTCATTCCCTTCGCCACTAGGTTTGCTGTAGCAGTCTCTTGCCATGTGTCCTGGCTTTCCACATTTGTGGTGGTAAGTGAAGGTCCTTCCTCCTACTCTGCCTCTTCCTCGTCCTCATCCTCGAGAGAATCTTCCTCGGGTGAAGAATGCTTTTTCTTCTCCTGTTGTTGAGTCGAGCCATTTCTTCTCTTTGCCTCTGCTCTCTTGCTCTAGAAGAGCTGCTTCTATCTCGTGTAGCTTCAATTCAGGTACATTCTTTAGTGTTGCTACAATGTTTTCATATTCTCCTTTGTCCACTCTTCAGAAGTACAGCTAGTGCCTCATCATCTTCTACCTTTTTGCCAATAGCTGCCAGTTGTTGCTTAATGCTTTTATATCTGTTCAAGTGTGTGATTAAAGGTTCACTTTCCTTCATGTCCAATTTGTAGAATTGCATTAACAGATTTATCTTTGAATTTTTTGCTTGTGTGCCAAATAATTTATTGAGTTCATCCCATGCATCTTTTGCCCATTGTATCCCTGTGATGTGATGAATGATTTCATCATTTAAATTGAGTGCAATAAGTCCCAATGCTTTTTCATTCCTGCTCTTCCACTCATTTTCCCCTCTCTCTGGACATTCATCTCTTCCCTCAACTAGCCCCCACAGATTTTTCCTCATGAGCAAATACATGGTTTTTGTCTGCCATGTGTAAAATTGCTCCCCATTAAATTTGGCTATTTCCTGTGCTCTGTACTCATGATGATGTGAAGGGGGTCTTACCTCTTGATCCGATTTCAATATTCAAGGGCAGTGTCTACCCCTTTACAACTCAATCTGGTGTTTAAGAGATGATTACAACAAATTTATCAGCATAAAATCACCAAAAATTACATTAAATCAAGGGTAACCGATTTGTACGGAATGGTTGGAGTATCAAACCAAGTCCGAATTACAATATGAAGTTATAGGGATCTGTATCACATACCTAATGGTTAATTTGAACCCTCAATTGTACCAAAATATAGTAATTAGTACTGGTTAATCATTGATTAGCAAATTAATCCATTATTTTGTGTGCAAAAAATAGAGTATGTGGGGAGTCCAGATCTGATGCCTTAGACTTCAAATGAGCTCAAATGCTTTCAAGGACATCAATAGCAATGAGTCTAGTAGAGGATTAAGCCAAGAAACACAAGATTTGACCAAACATTGAATGCTTAATCTCTGTTTTACCAAAGTCACCTGCAGATTTGATGAAGCGCTTGGATCTCACTGTACTTGATCAAATTGAATTCTGACTTCACCAGCTTGTAGAGCATGCTTGAAAACACCTGGGGCTAAGAGGAATTAGGCTGATTCATCTTGAGTGAGTGTAGATCTGAGATCTTCTGCTGAAAAATGGCCCCTGCTAAAACAATGATTTCTCCTTCATCCGATGGCGGTTTGCTGCGTTGTTTCAACTGGCTGGAGCACAAGGGTTATATCTAGCTAGGGTTAAAAGGGTTTGGCCTAATTTTAAGTGTGCAAGGAGAGGGAGCTCCTCCACTAGTCGGGGGTACAGAGGTGAGTTGAAAAAAGAGGGAAAATTATAATTAGCTACTAATCCTAATTAGCAAAATGATTAGCAAGATAATGGGCTCACAAAATGATGGATTCTAGGCATGGCTCTGATACCATGTTGAAATTAGAGCAATGTGATGAGCTATGGTGGATCAAATACTAGAATTAACATCATTAACAAGTGATTAGAAAATAATTAAGACGTAATTGAGTAATTAGCAAATAGCTTAATGTAGGCATGGATAATCAAAAACCAGCAAATTCTCATTAGGCCAATGCCTCAATTTATAGTGTTTACATCCAAGCATCTAATCCCACTGATTTCTCCTTGATTCACTCCACCTCTCCCAGAATATCTCCACCTCTTTTGCTTGATTCTCTCCACCTCTTCACTTTTCCCAGAATATCTCCACACTTCCTAAATCTTCTCATGCTACCCTTTATTCTCTCTCAGTAGATTCTTCTCACCTTTTTACAGGTTCTTTCACATTTACACATTCTCTTTTATAGCCTCTAACCAAGGGCTTGTTCCCGCACACACCCTATTCACTTGTATATTTCAACAGCACCAAGCTTTTTTTCTCAACCAAGTCTATGCCCATAAACCTTCATCCCTCCACTTTGGAGTGGTGCAAGCCCGTCTCATAAGAGGTGCTCTCAGAACATTCCTGTCCTTTATGATGGTGGCTAGGGAGGATATGGAGCCTAACCCCCTTTTTCTTTTAAAAGCCGAGTTTAGACATATAAGTGTCCCTCATCAATAGTAGGGACTCCCTCCTTTACCCCCAATCTCCCCCAAGGTTTGCAGGACCATACCCCTTTGGATAATTAACCTCTCCAAGGACATCAACAGGGGTTCCCTCCTCTGGAGACCCCCCAGTCTGCTCCTATTCAACCTATGTTCCAGCCTTTTGTGGATCTCAATCAAAATATCTCTCTCGAGTTGGGGACCCAATCCAAGAAACCCCAATGAAGTAATAAGAGTAAGGAACAAGAATATTCTCTACATGAGGCTCTACTTCAAAGGCTTCTTCTTGATGGTAGAAACACAAAAGTTAAAACATATTTTTTGCTATTTTTAAAACCATATTATATAAGAGTATCTTCCTATGCCTATGCTCTTAACACCTTGTGCTTGCACTCTTTCAACACTAAGTCTTCTGCTCAAACTTAAGTTGAGGTGATTTTCGTATCTTCAACTCCAAGTAGTCTTTGAAATTTTTCAAATTTCTTTCTTGGTGGTGCGAATGCTTTGGTGAAGATATCTGCAATTTGATCTTCAGTCTTTACAAAACTTAGATCCACTTGTCCTAATAGTACTTTTTTTCTCACAAAGTGATAATGTACCTCAATGTGTTTTGTGTATGAGCATGAAACATCGAACTTTTTTCCAAATGAGTGGTGGAACTCATTATGTCACTGTATATAGGTACTGGTTCTTTCAATTGTATCTCCAAGTTTGCTAAGAGTTGTATCCATGTAACTTCACATGATGCTTATGCTGAAGCTCTGTACTCTGCTTTTGTAGTACTCAAAGCTATTACAAGTTGTTTCTTTGATGATGCTTATGATGAATCTCTATGCTTTGCTTTTGTAGTAGTCAAGGCTATTGCAAGTTGTTTCTTTGATGTCCAAGAAACAAAAACCATTCCCCAATTGAGCAACAAATGCATGTGGTGCTTCTCCTTATTGATGGATCACGTGTCCAATCTGCATCACAATATGTATGGGGTTTAACTCACCTTCACACCAACAATAGGCAAGTCCATGATTCACCATGCTTTTAACCATATCTCAAGATTCTTCTTAGTGCATCCATGTGAGGTTTCCTTGGGGTTTGCATAAATTGGCTTACCACTCTAGCTATATTAGCAATATTTGGCCTTGTAATTGTGAGATGAATCAGTTTTTTCACAAGTAGTCTATATAAGGTTTCATCTTCAAATATTGATCCGTTATCTACTTCAAACTTCACATTCACCTCCAATGGTGTTGCTACAGGTTTATCAAACCATATTGTTCCAACGTGTCCACCATGACATACTTTCTTTGTGAAAGTACATAGGTTTTTCCACCTTTTTGATTATTTCCACTCTATGAAAATATCTTAACTCTCCCAAGTCCTCATGTTGAATTCTGTACAAAGTTGTGCTTTTGTTTTTGCATTCTCTTCTTCATCATTCCTTGCCAAAACAAGATCATCGACGTCAAGCACTAAAATTATAACATTGTTTCTTTGTATCATCATAAAGAGTGAAGGATCCACATAACTGCTGTTGAAGCCAATATTTCTCAAATAATTTGAGAATCTGTCAAACCATGCTTGAGGTTCTTGCTTTAATCCATATAAATCTTTCTTGAACTTGGACACATATGTTGGATGATGTAGATCTTTGTATCCTTGTGTTTGTTCCATGTAAACCTCTTCCTTCAAGTAACCATTGAGAAAGGCATTCTTCACATCCATTCAATGAAATATCCACCCTTGATTTGTTCCTAAACAATGATGGTTCTCACCGTTGCCATCTTTGAAACGGATGACATAGTCTACTCCATAAGTTTGTGCACATCCTTTGGCAACAAGTCTTGCCTTTAACCTGTTTAAGCTTCCATCTGAGTTATATTTGATCTTGTAAACCCATTTGCATCCTCCAATGACCTTCATGTCATCCTTATATGGTGTAAGATCCCAAGCTTGATTCTCTTTAAGAGCATCAATCTCTTCATATTCATGGCCTTTTTCCACTCATGGCTTTGTATAGCATCCTCAAACCTCTTTGGCTCTTCCAACTCTGTCATTTTTATCATATAAGCATAAGGTTTAACCATTCTCAAACCTCTTTGGCTTTACCAATTATGTCACCTTTATCATATAAGCATAATGCTTAACCATAAAATAATCATAGGTCAACCTTTGAGCTGGATGCCTTACCCTTGTAGACCTTTGAGGTTTAATTTCTTCAACATCTTCACTCCCTTGATTGATTTAAGGGATCACTTCTTAAATACCACTAGTGCTTGGCTCACTAGTGATGGTGGGAGGACCTCCTTTCCATGGAAATGCCTTCTCCTCTTTTGTTTCTTTATGTGAAGGTTAAGCCTCACTTGACCACTTATGACAATCAGGCTGCTTCAATTTATGATAGTACTACACTGACACCATGTACTAATTCCATGGGTACTTTTGTCTCACCAGGTTTTTCCCCATGGCCATCCAAGTGTGAACGGACATCTTGGAGTTAGCTAGTATATAAAAGCAACCTCATCCATTGTTTAGGTTTGGTGCTCACTTGTACTTTCTCCTTTGTACTTGGTAGAGAGATTCATTTCTCTCTCCTTTTAGCTAGCCATTCTCTCTCACACTCTAAACCCTTGTGTTCTTCTCATTGATCATTATATGTGTGAGTTTAGCTCCATTGTGAGTAGTTGTATCAAATATTTGGAGGTTTTCTTGTGGGCTCTGGTGTTTGCTTCTTGTTAGAGATTTAATTCTTTTCAAGATTATATTGAAGCTTTCTTGCAAGCCTTGTGTGTGTGAGTTTAGCTCTATTGTGAGCAGTTGTATCAGATATTTGGAGGTTTTCTTGTGGGGCTATGGTGTTTTCTTCTTGTTAGAGCTTTGATGATTTTCAAGATTCTATTGAAGCTTTGTTTGCAAGCCTTTGGAGCATTAAAGCAACAATCAAAATTGTGTAGCTTCTTGGTCTTGTTTTCCAACTATAGCTTGAAGGAGGCAATCATGTCTATCATCTTCACAAACTAACAAGGCTTTTGAGCCTTAGCTTCACTCATTGTCTCCAAACAACGAACCCTTCTTCTTGTAGTAGTAGGCTCACATAACTTGTAGTCAACTTCAACATCTCCAATGGCTTTTGAGCCTTAGCTTCACTCATTGTCTCCAAACAACGACCCCTTCTTCTTGTAGTAGTAGGCTCACATAACTTGTAGTCGACTTCAACAACATCTCCAGTGTCTTTTGAGCCTTAGCTTCACTCATTGTCTCCAAACAACGACCCCTTCTTCTTGTAGTAGTAGGCTCACATAACTTGTAGTCGACTTCAACAACATCTCCAATGGCATCTTTGACACTATTTGCTATAGTCGACTCTATCCAATGAGGGCCTTTTTGAGCTCATCCACCTTGCTAGCAATCGGATTTATCAAGTCATCACTATAGTTATCCATAATGTGGAATGCCATCGCATTCTGTCAATGGCACTACCATCATCTCTATCAATTGCTCCGTCAAGGCACCACTTCTCCCATGAGCTAACACATGGAGGATAACTTATTGACACATGCAGATAAATCTTTCAATCATGTGATTTAAGTTCAGTTTGATTGGTGATCCAACTTTTGTATCATCAACCAGGTTCACAATCGCTTAATTTACACACCAGTTCGATCGACAATCCTACTTTTACAATCAGCCGATTCCTTTGTAAAAAATCATGGGATTTAGCATGATTCAATCGTGTGATTTAGGACCATTTCAATTGGTGATCCAAATTCTTCAATCACCTAATTAATCCCTTTTTATTATTCGATTCGATCTTTTGATTGGCAATTCAACTTTTTGATTGGTGGTTTTTCTTTGATCAAGCGATTCGAGTTCTTCAATTACCTAATTCTACTATAAACTCTCTGATCCAAGACTTCAATCGTCCGATTCAATTACAGGCTTCAATTGTCCCGATTCAACACGTCCAATTCAACTTCAAGCTTTAATCGTCCCAATCCAACACATCCAATTCAACTATAGAGACTTTAATCATCTGATCCAACCATAGATTTCTCATATTCAACACAACAGTCAGGTATGGCTATACCAAACTAAAAAATCAATCATCAGTATATCTGGTGACTTCCTTATTAGCTATTTTCAACTTCTCTCTTTCTCATATTCAACACAACTGTCAAGTATGGCTATACCAACTCATCCAATGCTTTGTTTGGTATTATTTTGTTTACCACAATGGTTAATATTACTCAAAGTGTGGTTACACTTCATGTAATTCATTTTTATGCCAAACTATGCTAAGAGCTTCTTGTAAAAAGATATGGGATTACTGAGCTTACGACATGTGTAATGTCAGCCCATGACCAACAAAGCCTAGGTGTACATAGAGAGCTAGAAAACCAATTTTGGGCCCCTAATTCTTAATGGGGAGCCGGTCGGCCATTGTAAAAATAGAGCTCATGTATATAAGTGACTTATGAAATATGAAAAGGATACAATCCCATCATCACAATTGAGTCTTCTTCTTCTTCTCTCTTGCTCTTTTGTGGCTATGTTGGTAAGCTTGTGTGTTGATACATGCTTGCTTGCTTAATTGTGAGTGTGTGCTTGTAGGTGATGCTTCCTTCCTTCCCTCTTCTTCTTCTTATTATTATTATTCTCTCTCTCTCTCTCTCTCTCTCTCTCTCTCTCTCTCTCTCTCTCACACACACACACACACACACACACACATAAAGGCATTGAGATAGGAGTAGAGCTCTCCATAGATCCTTCTCTCATTTCTCCCTACTTAGCTCAAGGAAAGCTCCACTTGAGTGACACAAGTGGTGGTGGAGTGAGCCCCTAGTGGCTTCACATTGAGGAGTTAACCCACTTAAGGTTGGCTAAATACATGTTCTTGAACCAACCCTTGCTTCTTCTCTCTTCTCTTCTTCCTCTCTCATGCAAGGAGAATGTTCATTTAGGGTGAACATGTTTTGCGTCGCTATCCAAGATAGAACTTAGCTTAGGGTACTTCATAATCTCTTCCTAAGCTAGAGTCTTTCCTTGATTAGATGGAATGCAAATCCACCAGTTTTATAGGAGTTTGGTAGTATGAGTTGCTTGTTTGATTTGTGTTATTTTTCTTTTTTCTTTTCTTTCTACAATGGAGTTACAATGGAGCATTGGGAGAAACAGGAGCTTCAGAGGCTATACCAAAAGTGGAAGCCACGAGTAAGTGCCCTAATTTTTCTCTTGATTCCATTGATTTTTGGTTTTTTCTTCAAGTAGTTAGAAAAACTACATGTTAGCTTAATCACACCATTAATCATAGGTCATTATGTTAAACTAGGCATTCCTTGCATCATTAGAGGTAGCTTAGGACTAGCCTAAGCTATACATAAAAAGAAAACCCTAAAAAATCATCACTAAGGGAGAGAAATCAAGGAAAAATCATCACTAAGGGAGAGAAATCAAGGAAAAACCAAGAAAAACTGGGTGCAACTCATTATCGAGTTGCATCTCTAAGAAGTGAATGGCCGTTCACTTCATTGAGGTACGATCGTACCTTCTTTAACCACGCTTGTTCACTTCCAATTGGAGAACCTCTCTTAATCTTTCTCATAAATGAGAGAAATGGGCATTAAAAGAGCATAAATTTTCATTAAAAGAGTATAAATGTGGTGCAACTAACTCTGTTAGGAGAATATTTGGAGGCAGATACACCGTTTTGGTGTATGTAAGACACCTACCTGTTAGTCTGTGAGTGAACATCCATACCTTCATAGACAAACGTTAGGAGAATATTTGGAGGCAGATACACCGTTTTGGTGTATGTAAGACACCTACCTGTTAGTCTGTGAGTGAACATCCATACCTTCATAGACAAACGTCCGTTCCTCCATGAGTGAACGGCCGTACCTTCTTTAACCACGCTTGTTCACTTCCAATTGGAGAACCTCTCTTAATCTTTCTCATAAATGAGAGAAATGGGCATTAAAAGAGCATAAATTTTCATTAAAAGAGTATAAATGTGGTGCAACTAACTCTGTTAGGAGAATATTTGGAGGCAGATACACCATTTTGGTGTATGTAAGACACCTACCTATTAGTCTGTGAGTGAACATCCATACCTTCATAGACAAACGTCCGTTCCTCCATGAGTGAACGGCCGTACCTTCTTGAAATTAAACGAATGTGCTCATTCTTCTATCTAGCCACGGTCGCCGCACCTTTTTGACGCATGAATGCTTGTTCCTATATCTATCCCACAATTGTACCTTGACAATGAATTGTCTCCAGGTAAGCCACACCCATACCCACATTAGGTGAACGTTCGTCTCCTCCGTAAATGAACGGTCGTTCCTAACTTCCAGAGTGTGACTCGGCACCGTCACTCAACACATTCATGCACCTACGATGAGGGAAATTGGTGCAAAACAACCCCTTATTTGTTGACGGCATTGAACCCTCCTACACACAGTCGCTTGCTAGATCTGACCCTTCAGTTAACACCATGTGGAGTCAAACAATGTTGGTTTTTTATAGCACCAGTGAAAGTGAAGAACACACAAGCATGGGACAAAACACCCCCAACTAAGCGATAGGAGGATTGGCTGCCCAATGTATGGACAAACCATTGGCTTGAGTAAGCCCCATGATCTCCTACACATTCACAAAGGAGTCTTGCCTCAAGATTAAAAAATTTATCCTCAGAAGCACATGATCAAAAGAACCTCTTCCTAAGGAAACAAACATATATTGTTAACCTGAGAGAACTATCACACCCCCGTTGGATTCAAGACCGAAGGTGGGGGACAAGGCCCACATAATCTAATTCAAACCGAGATCCAATAGCCTGGGGAGCCATGTGAATCGCCGTGTTGGTAGATTCATTTCAAGATCATAGACCAGTGGCAAGCCTAGGTCAAGAACTAGATCATCAAGGCCTAGTAGAGACACCTTCTACCAAAGAGAAAGAGTCCACCCAAACTCTCCAACCAACACATGGCACCCATGTACAGTCACTACCCACCTCGTGGAATGTATCCCGGGTACCATATGGATCCTTATAAAGTGCACACTAGCCCACCACCACTGAGGCATGGTCCACACATAGGATACTATCCTCAAGGGCTCGCTTCCCCATCCATCATACCTCCACCTGCATCAACCCTGGCTATGGTAGGATTGACACCTGAAATGTTGAGCATAGCCATGGAAATAGGAAGGCGGGAGCTTCAGGAATTATACCACCAATAGCTAGTGCAATGGCCAAGTCTAGAAAGGAACAAAATTTACCATATCTCCAAAGTCATCACTAAGTTTGATGGGTTATGAGATCCTATAACTCATCTGGAGATGATTTTTAACCAGATCTGTGAGGCATTTGGCCATGTGTAAGACCAAGTTAAGGTGAGTGCCTTTGGCCTCACCCTCAATGGAAAAGCGAAAGAGTGGTTTTGATCACTAAAAATAGAAGACAAGGTTACCTTTGATGACTTGAAATAAGCCTTCAAATTAGGATACTCAAGACAGGGAACTAGATATGGAGTCCAATTGAACACTTGTATAATGTGAAGCAAGAGGGAGAATCCATCTGGGACTATATCAACAACCGAGTGAGATATCTTCACTCTTGCTGCTGCTGACAATAAGGATAATTTCTCTGATGAAAGACTGATCAGTTGACTCCTAGAGGGAATTGAAGATGTAGCCCTATATAATTCCCTATATGCTCTTGGACATACCTCCTTTGAGCGATGCTATAGAAGCACCATGGATTTTGAAGACAATTTCAAGGGAACTCGTTCCCAACAATTGCATGAGGGCACTTCTAAAGCTTCCTTAAAATTTTACAAACAAAAAATTAAAAGGAAAGGTAAAGGAATCCTCTTTAGGATGGCAAGTGAAGCACCTAGCAGCTGCATTAATGCAACAAATTACCCAAAAAGTGGAGCACCTAGCAGCAACAAATTACCCAACAATGGAGAGTACACCAAAACCATGACCAATTTAGGCTTTACTCGAAGAGAGAATTAGTGTGGTGCTCCATTTGTCGAGAAAACCACACTAGTACAGAACATCCACATCCACACTAGTACGGAATGTCCACATTTGATACCCAAACCCACTCTCTACTCTACTTATTGTGCCAAAGATGGGGCAATCATGAAACTCAAACTGCTACCACCAAAGCAGCTCAAGCAAGGCCTTGCCAGCTAATCCAAGGATAATTCTAGCTTTATTAGCACCAACACAGCATAATGCCCTTAAACTTGGCCCATGAAGTGGTCCAATGAGGAATCCTTAGGGTACCCGAAGTACCCTTGCTAGCTCCAATCCTTCCACCACAACCATTCTAACCTTGAGTGACTCACATTCACCAGTTGACCTTAATAAAAAAAATTTAAAAAGGTGAGGAGGGAGAGGCTACCAACACCATCTTCAAACCCCCTGAGCTAAGCATCCCACCCCCACAAATCTTGAGTCATTACACGTGATGGAGGGTGAGTACATATACCCCATATACCAAACGCAACACTGCGGGGGGGACAAGACATGAACAGTATGTCTAAACGACCACCTTTACAATGCTATCACTACGTTGGACCTCATCAAATAGCTAAATGTATGGTCAAGAAGGGGATGGTGAGTACTCCTGTGAGTACTTCCAAGGCCCTTCATGAAAGAAATCAGGACGATCCATGATTACAACACGGATCACATCTACATTCGAAAAAAAGACTAAATGCTAAAGGTGAGCCTACGCACTTGGAAGATCCATCCAATGAGTGGGGAACCCTTGGCAGAAGATTCAGCTGACTACTACTAGGTCTACATTAGTACACTTATGCTAAACATGACACAAATAACTATTGGGAGGAAAAAGAAAGGGATAGCATGGAATTTGCACCTCTCCTCCCAGAGCCGGAAGTCTCTAGGAACTTGATGCACATCCTTGCTACCATGGATATACTTCCAAAATGCAAGAAATCACATCCCTCTACATGATGAGCGCCACGTGCATGCACGATGCTACGAACCATGAACTTGCAAAGTACCCAAGAAGTAAGGCCATTATGGGGAAAATCCACCCATAAGACCCTAAAACAAATGGTTTTAGAGGACAGGAAGGTTACATACTGGTGGCTGAGATATGTGGAAGTTGTTAATGCACATTCTGACTTATACTAGGTCTGGCAAAGCAAAAGAAGCTTGACAAGTTTCCCATTCCGTGGTTAACACAGTGACCACTAAAAAGAAGAGTCAGTTGACTACCAATCTAAACCCCAAAAATTGTTTCACTCTGCATGTAGAAGATGGAACAAAAAGTTGGCACAAGCCAAGCAAGAGGCCAAAAAAAGAATGGATGAGGAAAGTGCTAAAGCTGAGGAGACCAAACAGGTCCCTAAACACTTCAAAGCCTACAAGGTAGGAGACCACTTTGTACAATATGAAAAGGCCCAAATAATCCATAATGAAAAGCCAAGAACATCTTATGATGATCCAGCCAAAGAGCTAAGGAGATCAACCTGGTAGGTCCAGTAGAGGAAGATCTGAGACCCATCTATATTGGGGAAGACCTCTCCAGTAGAAGAAGACAGGGACCTTACTGACCTCCTCACCGAATTCCAAGATTGCTTTGCCTGGAAATACATTGATATGAAAGGTGTACCTCTTGAAGTGGTTAAATACACCATCCTCATGATAGAAGAAGAAAGGTCAGTAAAGCAAAGAGTGTATCCTATATGAACCCCAAGTACTCCATGATGGTTCGTGAAGAAATTGATCAACTTATAGATGCCGGATTCATCTACAAAATTAAGTACACCCAATGGGTATCACCCATCGTGATAGTATCCAAGAAGGAAAAAAAATTGAGAGTGTGTGTGGACCTTAAAAAGGTTAATGCCGCCACAATACGAGACCACTATCCATTGCCCTTCACAGAACATGTGAAGGGCAGGCCATAGGAAAGGAAGCCTACAGCTTCCTTGATGGTTTTTTTTGGCTACAACCAAGTGTTGATAGACCCAAAAGATCAACATAAAACGGCTTTTTCCACACTGACTGGGGTACATATGCATGCCGTGTCATGTCATTCAGTATGACCGATGCCCCAGGCACCATCCAATGCCTGATGTGCACAACCTAAGGAGTATCTATGGAAATTCCTTGAAGTCTTTATGGATAACCTTTGTGCAATTCTACATGGAAAGCACATTTGTGGTGTTTGAGAAAAGTGCTAGAGAGATGACTCTACAAGATCTCTCTTAACCCTCTGAAATGCTATTTTTGGGTTTGGCATGGAGTGATCTTGGGACACATTATCTCAAAACATGGTATTTCCACCACAGATGACAGCAAGGTGCGACTCATTCTCGAGCTACCACCCCCTATCAACTTTAGGAAGTCCAACAATTTATGGGGCATGTTGGTTTATTAATGGTGTTTCATCTTCATGTATGCCGACATAGCGCGCCCTTTTTATGGGCTCCTTGTTATTTTCAAATGGACAGAGGAGTGCCAACAAGCGTATAATACCCTTAAAAAAGCATTAGCAAGCACTCCCATTTTGAGATCCCCCAATTGGGAAATCATATTTCATATCCACATAGATATTTCTACTTTCGCACAATAGGTTGTGTACTGGCTCAACCTAGAGAACATAACAGGGACTTCCATGTTAGTTTTGCCAGTCTCACCAATTGAACGAAGTAAAATGAAATTACACCACCATAGAGACGTGGCCAAATATGTCAAATGATGTGATGAATGCCAACGGGCTGCTATTCTGCACAATAAGGATAGGATTCCCCTCTACCCCGTCATGTCCTTACAACCCTGTGAGACATGGGGCATCAATTTTTTCGGTCCCATGAACCTGGTTGACCGACACACCCAAGCCTGATATAGCATAACAGTAACGGACTACTGCACAAAATGGGTTGAAGCTCGAGCCACAAGGAAATCCAACGCAAGGTCCATGGTCAAATCCCTTTACGAGTGTGTAATCACTGGCTTTGGGTGTCCCCTTGAGCTTGTTATTGACAATGGCACCCACTTCATAAATGAGGTAATATAATTATTGCTACAAGAAGTTTTAGTCACGCACCGTTAATCTTCACCCTATTACTCCCAAGCTAATGGCCAAGTAGAAAACACTAACAAGGCCCTGTGTGCCATCTTAACCAAGACCATAGAGGCGAGTTGCAAATGACTGAGAACAAAAAATCCTGATTGCACTCTGGGCTTATCACACAGCATACAAAGTAGCCATTAACACTACACCCTTCAGCCTGACATATAGAGCTGAAGCGGTCATGCCTATAGAATTCTTGGTGTCAAGCTTAAGCGTATCTGTGTACAGGAAAGACTCACCGGCAATGTTTTGAGTGACTAACTCTTTGAGCTTGAGAAACTTGACAAAACCCGTCTAAGGGCTATGTATGATATGATTTCTAAAAAATTAAGGTGCAAGCAATGGTTTGATGACCAGCTCAAGAACAAAGAGATGAATGAGGGGGACATGGTCCTTCTCTATAGCACAAAAAATCACCAAAAAAAACTTAAATACAGAGAACTAGGACCCTTCCTAGTGGTGGAAATAATTACATAGGGCACTATGCACATTGAAACTCTCGATGGTGTTGAGATGGCAGGTTATTTCAATGGTTGCAAATTGCGATGCTACTACAAACCTCTCACACAAATCGCCTTGAAGGTAATTCACCTCAAAAAGGAGGAAAAACAAAAAACGGAATGAGATGAAAAGGGAAGCACAAAGAGAAGCCAAGGAAAGGTAAGCAATACTTAGAGGTCATAAAATCTCCATAAATATGGCTAAGGTGGTGGACCTCGAAGAAGAGGAATGTGAAATCAAACCTACCCATTTGTGGTTAGTAATGACCACACTAACAAGTTTCACCCAAAGGTTAGCACTTGTAGACACGGGTGCTAATCATAATTTAATGTCCTATGACACATGGGACTATCTCGGTCGACCAACTTAACTCCACACCCCGGACACTATCACTATTGTTTCTTTAAATTGTGTTAAGTTCTTAGGTGTTGTTACGATTCTAAATCACATTAGGAATAACCCCTTCGAAGGAAAGTTCCATGTCATGCTTATAGGGACAATGCAAGAAGAAATTCTCCTGGGGGGAAGAGGATGGATGGGCCACAACTAGTGTCACATCGATTAGGATGCTAGGATGTGCAAAATCCTCTTCCCCAACCACAAGCCCCTTGATTACCAAAAAGATAGAATTGTACCACCAAAAAGAAGCATATCCTTTACCAAGATCCCCCCCCTCCAACAAAACCTCATCACAGCAAGACAAACTTCGCAGCACATCAAGCCTCGCCACTAATGATGCCTGCTAACCTAGCTAACATTGCTAACACTACTAATTGCCAGCAGGGACCACTTCAAATTGCTAACACTACTAATTGCCAGTAGGGACCACTTCAAACCTTTTCCACTTGACTCACCACCGTTACTATGAGGGTGCTACCACCCTGTGGATCCCCAAAAGATCCTACCTTTCCCTATCTTGGGGACACCAAAGGCTCTCACACATAGATACACTTCAAAAATCTCACCATCGACCTCTGCCACCACGGCAATTGCAAAGCCATAGAGTCAAGGAGAACATCCGGAGAAAGCTACCATCAAAGCAAAGGCATCGAGAAAGCCCACCTCATACTCATACCATAATTACTCAAAGGTGGCTACCTAAGGATCTCATGATGATAACCCAAAGGTTCTATGAAGGCAATAGGCAGGTATAGCTACCTAAGTTGCCAACATGTAGCATCCTCTCCCACAAGCCCACCGCACCACAACACTTCCATGGGGTGACCAAAGATGGGCACTGTTGTTACCATTAGTACTTTGCTGGCAACCTTTCCCAAATCCAATTTGACCCAATTTGTCACCATTGCCAATTGGGCAAGGAGTTGGTACAAAACCCAAAATGGGGTGCTGACCACATAGTCCAAGGGTACAAAACCTGTCAAACATGGTGCAAAAAAAAACTCTCTAAGGGTGAGTGAACGGTTGTTTACTCCCCCAAGCCACGACCATTCACTCAATCTACCCCCGACCATTCCATTTCCACTATCCATAGTCATTTGTATGCCAAGCCATGCCTATTCTATCAGTTCAACCATGCCCATCTAGTTGTTCCATTTTTCGTATCCACAGTCGTTTGTATGCCAAGCCATGCCTATTCTATCAGTTCAACCATGCCCATCTAGTTGTTCCATTTTTCGTATCCACGGCCATTCATCTCTGTCAAGCCACTGCCATTTTCTCGGTCTATCTGTGGTCGTTCCTCTGCAGAGCCATGGTTGTTCCTCTGCAAAACCATGCTCGTACCTCCCCTCCATTCACTCAATACCATTCCATTTCCACTATCCACAGTCATTTGTATGCCAAGCCATGCCTATTCTATTAGTTCAACCATGCCCGTCCAGTTGTTCCATTTTTCATATCCACGGCCATTCATCTCTGTCAAGCCACTGCCATTTTCTCAATCCATCTGTGGTCGTTCCTCTGCAAAGCCATGGTTGTTCCTCTACAAAGCCATGCTCGTACCTCCCCTCCATTCACTCAATCTACCCCCGACCATTCCATTTCCACTATCCACAGTCGTTTGTATGCCAAGCCATGCCTATTCTATCAGTTCAACCATGCCCGTCCAGTTGTTCTATTTTTCGTATCCACAGCCATTCATCTCTGTCAAGCCACTGCCATTTTCTCAGTCCCCATCTGTGGTCGTTCCTCTACAGAGCCATGGTTGTTCCTCTACAAAGCCATGCTCGTACCTCCCCTGAAAATCTATATAAGGGCCCACCAAACTTCATTTCTCCCATTTTTCTTCTCCCTAGCCAAACTCACCCTTAATTTTTCACGACCTCCTGCCCTCTTGCCACCCTACCCATCACATGGGGGATTCACTCACAATAAAGGGGGACATCACCTGCATGTATGAACCTCAAGAAAACCCCCTATATATGATGCTCATAAGATGATAACACCCCCCTATTTAAGCTTATAAGGATACATTTAAAAATGACTGTCACCCCCTTCCTTATATCTATGTTTTTTCTCTAGAGTTTACACATCCCCTCTCCTTAGATTAAAGTATGTTACTTTGAACCTTATTGAGCGAACATAAGTAGTTCATGCATGCTACCAAGAAATAGATGTTAAGTATTACTATATTGCTACCAAAACATTACAAGAAATTCGTACAAGTATGTTCATCAAAATTACTTATGACATATCCTTAATGTTGCTATACCCCTCCCCGTCCCCCCCCCTCTTGGCCCCCTCCCCCTAACTTAAATTTAAGATTTAGTATTCATATAAATACATGGCCTTACCCCTACCTTATAAGCTTATGCCTCATTTCAAAAAACCCCCCTCTTGTACACTCACATGATATCAAAAGTTTTCTAAGAGTGAAACCCCTAGGCCATTGCCGAGCACTTTGACTCCTCTCTCGAGGTTTTCACTCACACTCGCTAGAAGAAGAGATGACAGGTGGGCCATCGATTTGAGGAATATGGAAAGCACCCTGCCTAGCTTTCTCATCTAGGCGACGAGGCACTGATGAACCAGGCCTCGACAACCATGCTATTCACAGCCTCATGATGAAGAACACGCATAAAGTGGACCACAAGTTTCATCTAGGTGAGGCACTGATGAACCAGGTCTCGACAACCACGCTATTCACAACCTCATGAAGAACACGCATAAAGTGGACATAAAGTGGACCACAAGTTTCTCTACTACATTAAGCCCTACTACCATGCCATCGCACAATGGTCGCACACCTGGACTAAATCAGGCTTGACAGCTTACCCACCATGGAGCCCTGGGGACGTGACCTCCTCAACTATCTCTAGTTCATCGAAACTTATAATGCCAGCCAGGTTACCAGGCATGTGCTCGATTCTGAACACGGTCCCCTTATATTACACCTCAGTCTCAATTTGGTCAGGATGCGCTGTAGCTTGCCAGACTCGAGCAGCCATAACCTCGTCTCATGAGGCATATGCATGATACCTTCCAGGGCCCTACGATCAAGGATGGCTTGGAATGGCACAACATCACCTGCAAGACTTGATGATGCCCATTAGAGCCCTCTCATTTCTCCTCACCACATGTTGGGCGGACTGTGTCAACCGTTGTAACCTCTCCACCCTTGCAAGAGTCCATCAAGGTGTCCCATGAATTGGGCCAAATATTTGCACAAAGAGCACCATGTTGTATGTTCAAACCCACAAGGCAAGGTGGTAGCTTCCTCCCTACTCACCAAAGTCTTATACCATGCCGCAAGGTGGGAGGAGTTACCTCAGCCTATTCGTCTATAGGGAAGCACACATCATCAAACCATACTCCCCCCATGGCCTCCTTGTACTCTACACTAGGATTTACCATCAACTAGAGGTCATTGCTGCTACTGCCATACTCTGATTTGATGACTCCCATGTGGCTTTCCCCCTAGATTTCACTCACAAAGAGGCTTTACAAGACAAAGCCTTCTTCTTCTCCAAATGCCCTTCTGTAGCCCCTGTGGGAGATTATGCCGATGACAGTGAAGATGATGATGATGATGATGGCAATGATGCCCCCACATGCGGAGACCTCTCTGCCCCACAACCCTTGCCCCAACAACTTTCTCACGACCCTCACTCCCCCACCCACAAAGGTTACACCTCTCAACTGCCAGCAAACCCACCCCCTCGTGCCCATGAATATCCTCTTCCACTCCAAAAACCTCTCCAGCACTAGCTTCCCTCCTCCAATCTCTTCCCATGCCACCCTTCCTCTATTTCCCTCACCACATACCACTCCGCCTCATGTTCCCTCACCACCACCTTCACCAATGTCACCCTCGCCACCTTTCTCCCTCCATCTAGGATTGGGCCCGCCCCACTGTTCCCCCCAGGGACCACCCTTCTTCGTCGGTGCACCCACCTCCATTCCTTAATGCCTCGCACCACACCCTCTACATCAAAAACCCCTCCACACCAAGAACCCCCACCATTCAAACTACCTCCCCCTAGCCCCCTAAAAGAAGGTGAAATTCCTCCCCAGCCCCCACAGGAGAACGAGGATGAGGTGGATCATCCCCTTAATCCCCTCAAATGGCGCGACTCTCTAGATCGCCCATAATTTGAAGAGGACATCTCCATCCTGCTTGGCCACCAACTTCAACAAGCACCCTTCACAAAGATCATTGACTGCATGGGCATTTATCTCCTTCACCTCTACATCAATGCTAAGCACGATTCTTGGAAAAGATAGCACCCACACTAACAGCATGGCAACTACCTCTATAGCCCAACTCTGATGCTCACCCCATCACATTCAATCTCATGGACAAACGGCATGTTTAGCGGTGTCCCTTTCTCCTCAAAGCCTCACATCTAGGCCAAATATTGTAAATACCCATGCCACCTCCACATCAACCCAGCCAAGTGTGATTTTACAGGGAGCTTGGTGGAGGGAGCTTTTCTTGGCTGTCCTCTCTCTGCTTGAACAATCTCTCTCTAACTATTTCCACCACCATCATCCACCCACCACTGCCCAGCCCAGCCTAGTCCAGCCCACACCACCCTCTCTCTCCTTCTCCCACCCTCTTCCCTCCCCCTCTCTCTCTTCCCTCCCTTTCACTCTCCCTCTCTCACTCTCTCTATCCTTGTCTTGTCTCTCCTCTCTCCTCCCTATCTCACTCTCTCTATCCTTCTCTTTCCTCACTCTCTCTATCCTTCGCTCTCTTTGGTATCTCTCTGTAACCTCTCCCCTCCCTCTCTCTCCTTCAATTCCCTCTCCCTCCCTCCCTTTCACTCTCCCACCCTCCCTCTCTCTCCTCGCCACCCTCTCTCCTTCCCTTTCACTCTCCCACTCTCCCTCTCTCTCCTCTCCACTCTCCCTCTCTCTCCCTCCCTCTCCTCGCCACCCTCTCTCCTTCCCTTTTACTCTCCCACTCTCCCTCTCTCTCCACCCTCTTCCCTCTCTCTCTCTCTCTCTCTCTCTCTCTCTCTCTCTCCAAGTTCCACCATCGCCCAACCCACACTACCCTCTCTCTCCTTCTCCCACCCTCTTCCCTCCCCCTCTCTCTTCCCTCCCTTTCACTCTCCCACCCTCCCTCTCTCTCCTTCTCTCTCTCCCTCTCTCTCCTCTCCCTCCCTCCCTTTCACTCTCCCACCCTCCCCCTCTCTCCTCTCTCTCCCTCCCTTTCGCTCTCCCACCCTCCCTCCATCTATTGCAAATGTGCCTACAATCTTAAAAGCATGGCCCAATCCAAAACATGAGAGAACTATTTTCCAAGAGCAAGAAGGAGATGTATACTCGAGCTTGTAAAGCGAAGCAATCAACCATGGTATGAACTATACAATTAGATATTTCACTTTATTTTAAATATAATTTCTTATATCTTTTCGAATCGTAAATTCTATTGTGATGCCTAGAAGTCTACGTGACAAATCACATGTTCAAGGTAAGGGCAAAGGTCTTATGAAAGATGAAGGGGATGATAAAGATGAAGGGGATGATGATGAAGAGGATGATGATGATAATGATGAAGGGGCGAAAGATGAAGAGGATGATGATGATGTGAAGAGGATGAGGATGATAATGATGAAGAGGCAAAAGTGCCAAAAAGAATGCAACAAAGGGAAAGGGAAAATGAAAGTCACTATAGGAAGAGGACGACTCTGATTGACAAAAGTGATTCTAATCATAGCACTTGCAACATCGAGGCAACCCCAAAAGTTGAAGAAGTTGGTCATGCACCAACACAGGCAGGGCACTCTTTTACTTGTGGTTCATTAGTATTATTGTTACATTATTTGGTTACTAACATAGATTAAGTTATGGATTCAAATAAGCTTGGCAAGAGGTGAAGTGTCAAATGCACCATTGTGACCAATTAATCCACCTAGCCTGGGTAACCTGACTCCAATCCAAATAAATTTGCAAGGTATGATTTTACTCATTAATAATGATAATGTAAAGTATTTATGTGGTGCATGCACTTACAAAATGTACGCTTTGTAGGAGTGTCTTGTTGTACCACGACAGTAATCCTCAGCGCTCCCAACAAACATCAAAGTGCTAGTTCCTCTATCATTATAGAAGCCTTAGCGTTAACACGTGTAATAATTAATTGTGACCACATGTGAAAAGATTATAAAGGTGTGTTTTATATCCTGTAATAATAATTGATGTATAACTCTACTCAACATGGTGTGGCACGACATCATTCTGCAAAGATGATGGCATGTGTTGGGGATCCTTTGAAGATAGGCCGTGCACTTATGAACCAACAGTGTCCACCGGAGCTAGAACATGTCTTTGATATGTTACTAAAGGCCACATGGGAGACAAGACCTTTACTGTTAAAGGTGTCAATACAAGCACAGCGTGTGATTATATTATAGTGAGGTTGCCCACATGAGGTTTTGTTTATGGCTACCCCAATGACATTATCCCACCATAGAATCTCTGCACATGTGAGTGATGAGATGATTTTCCCTTCATTAAGACCTTATGTGTTGTGCATATGTTGTGTGTATGTCATGCTTACATTTTTTGTGTATATCATTTTGATGCCACATAGATGGAGAGGAGCATGTAGTGCTTCAGATTTGTGAGACCATCGTAGACGACAATGACTTTATTATTGTCATCAGTACTATGTATCAAAGTGGCAACCATTATAGCTCACGCTGAGCATTTTAGCTTCTCCTTAGACACCCTAGTGAATGTGCGATGTACAATGTAGATTGGAAGGGCCTTTGGACACAAGAGGTAAGCAACACTAACCATAGAGGTTGCCATTGAGCATCACTTTCTGCTACAAAAAAACATCTCATACTCTTGTGCAGATACATACCCTCATCACTGTTACCTTCATGAGCATAGTTGGAAAAAACCACACAACCTTTCTCACTTGATTATATCATTTATCCTTGCAATATGATGCACTGGGGCAGACACCTAGATGGGATAGCATGGCGAGGTATGGAGTTAACTTTTCATGTGCTCCAAAATAAGGGCCTTACATTTTTTGGTGGTATTAAGAGAGATGTTTTCTTTGCAGGTGGATCTCAGTGTGGATATAACTTTTGGGATAGCTTATTGAGGCGTCATGTGTAAAGCAAGGGCAAGTGCTACGAGAGCTTTATGCTGGATGTGGAGATTATGCTATGGTAGCACAAAAATTAGGCATGAACATTGTTAAACATATTGACCGAAGTGTGACCGAAGAGGATGTAGTGGAGGTGTCTTGATGAAGATTTCATTATAGTGCAGTAAACATATTTATTTGTGAATATTCAAGTGACTGGGTCATGATCTTATTTGTAGCAATTATTTATGATTGTGTCATGATCTTATTTTTCATATTAAAAAAGAGAGAAAGATGGTGAGAGCAACGCATGTTGGGGTTTTGTAATAAGACATCATTCCCCTCTCTGCAACAAACGATGTTTATATACAACATGTCGTATAAACCAATAAAGAATTAACATTTTCTATATTATGTGGATGAATAAGGTAGTGAAGCGTTTGTAGACTCGAGGATCTATACGCAAAAAATGAGTTAAGTAAGCTTTGTTGAGAAATGAGAAAGAAATATAGAGAGAGTGAGCAAAGAGAAGGACAGAAAGAGTGAGTGAGAGAGAGAGAGAGAGAGAGAGAGAGAGAGAGAGAGAGAGAGAGAGAGAGAGAGAGAGAGAGAGAGGAAACGAGAGCAAAGAGAAGGGAAGAGAGAGAGGGAGGATAAAGAGAGTGAGCAAAGAAGAGATTGAAAGAGTGAGAGAGAATGGTAGAGAGGGAGAGAAGTAAAGAGAGAGAGAGAAGGAGAGCCAAAAGAAGGATAGAGCGAGAGTTAGCACAAAGAGAAGGATAGAGAGAGAGAGAGAGAGAGAGAGAGAGAGAGAGAGAGAGAGAGAGAGAGAGGCCAAAATAAGGATAGAGAGAGGGGGGAGGATAGAGAGAGAGAGAGAGAGAGAGAGAGAGAGAGAGAGTAAAGATAAGGGTAGAGAGAGTGGGCAACGACATGGATAGAGAGAGAGATGAGGATATAAAAAGCGAGAGAGGGAAGGAGTATAGGAGGTAAGAGAAGGAGAGAGAGGGAGAGAGCTACAAAAGAGAGAAGGAGAGAGAGAGAGAGAGAGAGAGAGAGAGAGAGAGAGAGCCAAGAGAAGGATAGAGAGAGAGGGAAGAGGATAGCGAGAGAGAAAGGAGAAGGATAGAAAGAGTAAGCAAAGAGATGGATAGAGAGAGAGAGAGAGAGAGGAGGATATAGAGAGCGAGAGAGGGAAGGGGCATAGAAGGTAAGAGAAGGATAGAGAGGGAGAAGAGGACATAGAGAGCGAGAGAGGGAAGGAGGATAGGAGGATAGAGTGGGAGGGTGGGAGAGTGAAAGGGAGGGAGAGAAATGGATGGTGGTAATAGAAGAGAGAGAGTGTTAGCAAAGAGAGACAAGAATAGAGAGAGTGAGAGAGGGAGGGTGGGAGAGGGAAAGGGAGGGAAGAGAGAGAGGGGGAGGTAGGAGGGTGGGAGAAGGAGAAAGAGGGTGGTGTGGGTTGGGCCGTGGTGGGACAAGAAGAGAGAGAGAGAGAGAGAGAAGAGAGAAGAGCGTGGAGAGGAGAGAGAGAGAGAGAGAGAGGGTGGGAGAGTGAAAGGGAGGGAGAGTGAGGAGAGAGAGGGAGGGTGGGAGAAGGAGAGAGGAGGATATGGAGATGGATATGGATATAGCCCACACCACACTCTCTCTCCTAGAGAGTGTGAGAGATATGGAGATGGATATGGATATAGCCCACACCACACTCTCTCCTAGAGAGCGTGAGAGAGGGAGGGTGGGAGAGGGAAAGGGAAAGGTAGGGAAGAGAGAGAGGGGAAGGAAAGAGGGTGGGAGAAGGAGAGAGAGGGTGATGTGAGGCTAGGTTGGGCGGAGAGGCTGGGCTAGGTGGTGGTGGAGAGATTATTCAAGTAGAGAGAGAGTGTAGCAAGGAAAAGCTCCCTCCACCAAGCTCCCTCGGTGACCATCCCCAACTCATCCTATCTCCCCATCCATTGTCCAATGGGCATGAGACCTCTTCCGCATTGAACCATAGTGGAACCCAAGACTCCTACTTAACTTTCCTTGGTTCAACCCCCCAACGTCTGGTAGTCCATGCAATAAAGAAAACATGCTTGTCCAAATGCACGCATTTAGTACCAAGTATGATCAGGTACTCGACCCCACCATCATCTACTTCTTCAACCTCTCATCACCCTCTTGGCAGAATTCTCCACTTGGCACCACTATGATGAAGGAGCCCACGCCTTCGACATCAACAATGGCTCGACACTCAAGCAACTCTTTGGCTACTACGAGCACATATAGTGGGGCCTCCAGACCTTTGAAGATATGCTAGAGACCACCTTCTAGGCAAGCTATAAAGCTTTCCATTGCTTACCACAAATCGCGGTATGATTTTATCCACACCTACTCCCTATCACCAATGAACTTTCTTGCCAATTCTAAGGATATGTTGACCACAATGGTTAATATTGCTCAAAGCATGGTTACACTTCATGTAATTCATTTTTATGCAAAACCGCACTAAGTGCTTCATATAAAAAGATATGGGATGACCAAGCTTACGACATGTGTAATGCTAGCCATTGAGGAACAAACCCTAGGTGTACATAGAGCTAGAGAACCAATTTTGGGCCCCCAATTGTTAATGGGAGGTAGCCGGCCATTGTAAAAAGAGAGCTCATGTATATAAGTGACTTATGAAATATGAAAAGGATACAATCCCATTATCAAAATTGAGCCTTCTTCTTCTTCCCTCTTTCTCTTTTATAGCTATAGTGGTAATCTTGTGTGTTAATGGGAGGTAGCCGGCCATTGTAAAAAGAGAGCTCATGTATATAAGTGACTTATGAAATATGAAAAGGATACAATCCCATTATCAAAATTGAGCCTTCTTCTTCTTCCCTCTTTCTCTTTTATAGCTATAGTGGTAATCTTGTGTGTTGATACATGCTTGCTTTTCTTGTGAGTGTGCGCTTGTAGAGGTGATGTTTCCTTCCTTCCCTCTTCTTCTTCTTCTTCTTCTTCTTCTCTCTCTCTCTCTCTCTCTCTCTCTCTCTCTCTCTCTCTCTCTCTCTTGCACACATGAAGGCATTGAGATAGGTGTAGAGCTCTCTATAACTCCTTTCATTCTGCCCTACCTAGCTCAAGGAAATATCCACTTAAGTGACACAAGTGGTAGTGGAGTGAGCCCCTAGCAGCTTCACATTCAGGAGTTAACCCACTGAGGGTTGTCTAAGTGCATGTTCCCGAACCGACCCTTGCATCTTCTTTCTTCTATTCTCTTATTCCTCTCTCATGCAAGGAGAATGCTCATTTAGGTGAACATCTTTCAAAAGAAAAGTTAGATGAGTCAAATTACTCCCTCTAAAGTTTCATGGTTAGAAATGTCCTTACTGCCAAGGGTTATGGGGTCTTGTCTCAATGATGAGCCTCACCCTAACATAATTGCTCTTAGCACTCCTCAACACGGTCACGGTCACGGCCAATAGGCCCAAACACATACCCCTTAAATTACTATTGATTAGAGAAGATGGATTCTAATGATGCACAAGCTTTGGCATTAATTACTTTATCTGTTAAAAGATTATTTTTTCTACATATCTATTCTTGCAAAACATTTAAACTTGGGACACTTTATAGAGACTATGTATCAGTAGGCTAAAAATGATACACGAGTTGTTGTTCTCAAAAGGCAGCCTGATAATGAGAAAATGTAGCAAAGAGGATCCATGAATGAACAAGGTACCCAAAAGTAAATTTCCTCCTCTCCTTACTCTCTCTCTCTCTAGATTTTATACCAGTTTTCTTTCCAAATATCTCATTTTTCTCTTCTCTATGCTTAGCATTATCTTAAATTATCCTTAATCCTTCTCGTAATCCATCCTTATGTGTCAATATTGATGCATAACTCTACACATAGGTCATTCTCTCACTAGATTTATACTTTCTCTCGCTAGAAATTAGGTCTCAATTTGATTCCTTCTACTTGGAAAAAATTTCTTACCTTAAATATAGTATTAACTTACCTTATGTGCATCTAAGTCATTTGATGGCACTTTCTCTCTCTAATTTGGCATAATGTACTTACTGACCTCATCTACTATAAAAAATTCAATAGATTTGGACTCTCAATATCTAGGCTTATTAAAAACTTACTTTAAGTCTTTATTTGCTATTTATACCCTTAACCTAGATAATTTTTTGTTATCTGTCTCTAGGATCTAGGTCAAATATTTGATTCTGTCTCTAAAAACTTACCCAAACTTATTCAAAATTTAGACATAACCATGGTAATCATAAATCTAGAATTTCTAGACTCCTCTAAGTTCATCTAGACTCATGTTTCATGCATAATCTTATTTTCTGTCTCTAGAAACTAATAAATTAATATTCTTTTTTTATTCTTTAAAAATTACATTATTTCTCCATCATCATCATAAATGAATCTTACATTTATACATCATAATTTGGGTACTAAAATCAATTTAAAGGGTCATACTAAGGTTAAGGCATGAATAAATCAACTAAGGGTCAAAAGTCACTCTCTGTTACTAAGGGTCAAAAGTCACTCTCTGTTCTTGATAACTGTGTAGAGAATATAAATTCAAATATAAATTTCCTATGATTTGAATAAATTCAACTAAATTCAAATTCAAAACAAGAAAATAATAATATTTTAATATAAATTTTTAAAAATGCCTTAGATAATTTGGCTTCGGGGGGATATGCAAGTACTTGATGTAGACTATTGCAGGCCTCCTTTGTAAAGAAATGGCACAGCGGTATGCAGTAGCTATTGCAAAGCATCACACAGTGGAATCCATGGTGAGTGAGAGATTGAGAGAAAGAGGCATTTTAAGACACAAGACATGAGAACCAACTTGAGCATTAATCCTTTCAGCTCTCATAGATAGAGCTACCTCACAAGCTATGGTGCTTGAGAGGTTACATGTGAAGAGTGTTGCTTGTGTGTTACATGATAGAGATAGAACTCACTCTTACACATTGAAAAAGAGAGACTTACTCTCACTTTTAGAGAGGATAAGGCTCTAAGAGCATGTTCACACACACACAAGCATGAGATGCTAAAACTCACTTGAGATTCGAGGTCCACCCCTTCACTTCACATCTCCTATTCATTCCAAAGTAGTGGCCGGTACCATATCCACTTGAGCCTCCTCTTCCATAGACTATTCGAGGGATTAAAGGACAAGAAGAAGAACTCAATCTTTTGGGGGTTAGTGAAGGCTTGGGGGATGTCATTGATGGTGGTTTAGGAACATAATTTGTTTGGTCCGAAGTGTTGGAGAAAGGATAGATTTGGGGATCGGATGGTTTTGTATAGGGGAGTGAATTCAGGCTTTAGTGGTGTTTTGACTATTGTTAAGAAGGACCTAAAACCTATTATTGTAGCTAATCATCCCAATGGTAGAATCTTAGTTGGAAATTCAAGTAGATGAGGAGAAGGTGTGGATAGTTAATGTCTAAGGAGCTCATAATCATAAGATTAGAGGGGAGATGTGGGAATGGATTGCTAAGCTAGATATTCACTACCCATGCATTATTATGGGGGATTTTAACATGGTAGAGAAGCATGTTAATAAGTGTGGGGGGAGCACGGTGTTGATGGTCCAAGAGAGAAAGAAGTGGGAAAATCTTAGAGGCAAGGTTGGGCTTGTTTTGATGGTTGGGAATTGGGTGCTTGGGGATCCCAACCTGGACATACTTACTTTAGTCTTCAATATTTTGGGTCATCTTCAAGAATAAATAGGGTTTTCTTTAGTAATTAGGCCTCATGGGTTCCCCATACCTTTTTTGCCAAAGTGGAGTCTTGCTTTGCCTTATCAAATCATATGGGGTGGCATGTGGCTAAACGGGGGGGAAGATAAGCTCAAAGAATTTCCCGCAAGGAAGTTAAGAGTGAATAACCTATTAATTAAGGATGAGTTGTTTACTTCCCTTACTGAAGACGCTATTAGTAGATTGAGAGATAAGGGTGATAGGGAGGGATCCTTAAGAAAATTTTCTATTGAGATGTAAGGCATTATCAAGAGAGTTGGTAAACTAAGGGCTAAAATTATAGCTTATACATAGTGATGTATGTAGTCCCATGAGAACACCATCAATTAGGGAATAGAGCTCTCTCACAAGATAATGATGTGGTGGAGTATAAGCATCGGTCCCACCACCAATACTACCATTACCACCACCACCACCACTGCCACTCGTACTTTCGAACTTTGCTGAGATCTATGGTGCAAACTCCCTCTATCGTCGTTGGTGTGACTATTTATAGTACAAGACAATCAGCTAGGTGTGGCTACCTTCCACTGCTACTTAAGGGATTGGAAGAAGAGTGTTGAATATGTATTGTGAACATACATTTTGCTATTTTTTACATGAAAGCAAGGGCTCAATTGTATCTTCCACAAATACATCTCTACTCACAAGAATGGGAGTAGGATGATAGAGATAGTAACCTTTACTTTCCAACCTGTACCCCACAAAAATACATTTAACAGCCTTATCGTCAAACTTTCCACAAATTTGCTCAGGCACAAGTACATAAGTACATAAGTACATAAGATTTCCACAAATTTGCTCAGGCACAAGTACATAAGCCAAGCAACCAAAAAAGCGTAAGTGAGCCATAGAGGGCTTTTTGCCATTCCAAGCTTTAAAAGATATACTTGTATGCAAAGCCTTTATAGGACACATGTTCAAAACATATGTTGTACACACGACTACTTCTAGCCAGAAACCGTGATGTAACTCCTGACTTTTTATCATATGACGTGCCATCTCCATGAGAGACCTATTTTTGCATTTAGCTACACTATTTTGTTGAGGTGTATAGAGCACAGTACATTGGTGTTGTATCCCATGATCATCCATGTATGCATGAAACTCCTTAGACATATACTCCTCCCCTCGATCAGTACATAGGGTACCAACCATACATGTAGAAATATTTTCAACCATAGCAACAAAGTGCTTAAAGCACATAAAAACCTCTGATTTCTATTTCAATGGATATACCCAGGTATGTTTGGAATAATCATCAATGAATGTGACAAAATAAAGGTAGCCCCCCCAATAGATGGTGTCCTTATAAGACCACACATATCACTATGTGTATAAGCTGCAATTTCTAGATAGATCTAGTTGAACCATCTTTGGGAAATGATGCTCGCTACATTAACACTGTCTAACCATGGAGTGACCCAAGCTCGATGTTAGGGAGGGTGTTGGAATGTCGGCTCATGGGAACTATCCCACATACAAGCTACCTTGACCTCACTATAAAGATTGCTTCATCCTAAAGGCCTCCTCTATCCCTCCACTCACCCTTTATGGGTGAGTGGATACAAGGATGGAGGTGTGAGGGGGCCTTTCGCCTTGTTGTTTGGCAGGTCCGTGTCTACTTGAGCTTTCGCTTCCATCATGTACAAGTAGGACAAGCTTGTTGTCATGCCAAGTGTAATCATTGAGCCAAAAAAAGGATGTGTGTGTAAATCCTAAGGGTACCAACTATGCTATCTTTGATTTTGCAAGAAGCCTCTAAGCCCAATCTCATCAGTGCCTCTGGGTATTCACATCCTAACCATCAGGGGGCGTGCCGCATGGATTAGCATAGTCCCATATGTATTGTGTGCGTAAATCCTAAGGGCACCAACTATGAAATCATTTATTGTGTGAGAAGCCTCTAGGCCCGATCTCATGAGTGCCTCTGGGTATTCACATTCTAACTATCAGGGGGGTGTGCCACATGGATTAGCATAGTCCCGTATGTAATGTGTGTGTGTCTAGGCATTGTGGGGCCTGGCCGCCGACAATGGCCTCTACGCACATGCACCCAATATAAATGACAGTTTTGACATATTCAAGATATTTAACAACTCCTCAAATGTGAAGTTTTTTCCATGTTTTATTTTTGTTTTCTTTTATTGAAATTATTTGTATGTTCTTTCAAATTAATAATTAATAATGTTTCAAATGGTTATAGTAGCATTGTGGCATTTAACGACAATCCTAGAGTATATTTCCTTGTAACAGGTATGGTATGTTTATGGGTTTGTATTTCTTAAATATTTGGGGGCAATAAAGACCTACCATAAGATATGTATGTGCCTATAAATTTCTCTCTGTTATTGTGGCTATTGTCTATATTATATAAAGGACTCTTTTCTAACCCAATGTAAGCCATGATCATGGTGGCTCCCATGTCCTTGAAATTCACTTTTTAAAAAATATCCTTGACTTTGTCAAGTATTATTATATCTTTTTTAATAAGATTTAGCAAATACTGTAAATTGTGGTTATAGTGCGTATCAAATATTTATAGCACTCAATTTCATTACCAAAAGTTGTTGCTTGCAGCATTTGTAACTTCTTGAAACAATCTACAAAAAATGCCCAAAGTTTTCCCAAAGCCTATGTTGTATTTGAAAAAATCCTATCCTTGGGGCTATCATACACTTTTTAACATCGTTTAACTTTTTTTCACCTCTTTTATTGTGCTATTTAATTTGAAATGCAATGGGCATATTATTGTTTTTAATAAGGATTTGCGTAAAATTGTAACGTTTTTGGGTTTTAGGACTTACTCTTATTAAAATAGGTTGGGATAGCTTTTCCATTTGTTTTTTTAAATCACACATCACAAGATGCACATGCATTAGTTGGTGTATCATTAAGAGAGCAATTTTTAAGAAAAATGCTTATGATGGTTCATTGTAATATTCCCTATATAAGTTTAGGTTTTTATTGTTTAATTTTATTTTATTTATTACATGCTTTTTCTTAAAGTAATAGCTTCATTTCAGTTGTGATATTTTTTATTTCACTAAAAGTGTACTTTGTATTACTATACTAATTGAGTTTTAATCTTTCTTGAATTTCTTTTCAAGTAATAACTTCTTTAATCATGTTTAAAATGTATATATTTAGATCAAAAATTTCTTGTGTGAATAAGAGATTTTAATTTTTAGATTTAAATATATTCCACATGTGTTCTTTCCAATATTCGAAGAAATAATAGATGAAGTTTTGTCTTTCAATATTTGAATGGAGTTTTGTCACCATGTTTCTAGATTGTTTTCAAAAATGTATTGTGCATCTATTACTCTTTCCAATATTGGATTGTATGTTAACAAAATTTGAGCTTACAATATGGTAGTGCCTTATAATATTCAAGTGTGTGGTTACTATCACATATTGTTTATAGTTACTTTTATATTATAACTAGCACTAAAATAAGATATATAAAATTAGAAACTAAATTATATTATTTTTTACATTATTTTAATCCATTATGACTTTCCTAAAAGATTATACCAATATATATTTGAAATATCTTGACCGTTATTTATATCTTGTGCAAATTTATATGTTGGAAAAGTATTTGCTTAATGCTCCACCCTTGTGTTGTTTCTGTGGATGACGGATGTGCTCTATTTTGTAAGGCTCCCTTTATGAGGGGAGTACCCGTTGAAGGGTGGAGTATTTACTTAATGATCCACCCTCGTGTTGTTTCTGTGGATGACGGATGTGCTCTATTTTGTAATGCCCCCTTTATGAGGGGAGTCATTGTTGTGGTGAGCACCCGAGAACCCAACAATTCCCAGTTTAGACATTGGATGGTGGCTAAGTATGGCCATATGATTATTATGTAGACTTGGAACTCTACCAAAGTAGGATGCATGCTTATGCGGGCTTATTTGTAAGGCCCCCTTTATGAGGGGAGCAACCATTGTGGTGAACACTTGGGCACTTAGCAATTCCTGGTTTAGACATTGGATGGTGGCCAAGTGTGCCAGATGGTTATTATGTAGACTTGGAACTCTACCAAGTCGGATGCATGCTTATGTGAAAGATGTGCTCTATTTTTTAAGGCCCCCTTTATAAGGGGAGTAGCCGTTGTGGTGAGCATGCGACACTTGATAGTTCCCAGTTTAGATGTTGGATGGTGGCCAAGTGTGGCCATATGGTTATTATGTAGAATGGAACTCTACCAAGTAGGATGCATGCTTACGCGAGCTATGTGACTGCATTAGTGAGTGCTAGACAACACAACAAACCGAGGACACACTTTCTCAGATTATGGGCCCCATATAAGTGTTTTGACGGTCTCAAATTTTCATAGGAGCTATGCACAGTTCCTATGGGACTGTATTGTAGAGTAATATGGTCTCAGTCGAATGATATGGTCAATTGGTCATTTTGGACTAGTTGGCCGACGTGGCCAGACCTACATCCATGCCAACCCTGGGTACTATATATAGATGAGTTTGGCAACCTTAGTTCATCATCGAGCTCATTATGTTTAAGTAATATGGTCCCAGTCGAATGATATGATCAATTGGTCATTTTGGACTAGTTGGCCGACGTGGCCGGGCCAACCCTGGGTACTATATATAGATGAGTTTGGCAACCTTAGTTCATCATCGAGCTCATTATGTTTAAGCACTCTTGTAATAAGCAAGACATTCTTTATCGAGAGTCTGTCTAGATTACCATCAAAGCTCCTTACCTGCTAGAGCACATGGGTGGGTGCGTGGGTGGGTGGGTGCCATTAGTTTTATATTCAAGTTTTTGCAGGCAATAATATTATTTACTATTCACTTCTTTTTGCAATTTAGTGCTTTGTATTACGTTGATCTAGCTTTTTTGCTATTGTGTATTCTTACATTACATACTATCTTTTAATTAAAATATTTGTTATTTGTTTACAGATGGTTTTATATGAAAATTTAAAGCCTTAGACAAAATGTTACATTCCCGTAACGCCGCTACGGGCATTACCACAAGAGGGGACGGCCTCTGGCTCACCACCCAGCCATAGAGGAAGAATGAGGATTGCCCCTCATCCCCCAAGCTATATAGTGTGTGGCCTGCCGTCCACACTAGCCTGGCCGCCCATGACTCCGCATGGGCATCCTCTCCCACTGAACCCCGGACATAGCCATCCGGTCTGCCGTCGGTCACCACAGGCGTTACAGCCTACGTGACATTACCCCCCCCTTAAGAAGAGTTTTCGTCCTCGAAAACAAACTGGGGAAACCTTTTGGAAATTGCACTACGGCATTCCCAGGTAGCTACCTCCTCATCCCTATCTATCCATTTAACAAGTACCTCTTGGTACACGTTATGGCGGGTTTGTGTGTCTCGATACCTATAGAATCTTTTCAGATTCATGTGGTATCTTTGGTGGCACTATCAAGTCCACCAAAATCTCTAGAGAAACTGCGTTCTCTAACCCGTGAACTGATTTCTTCAGTTTACTAACATGGAAGACAAGATGAACTTGAGAACTCTCCGGTAACTCAAGTTTGTGACATATAAAAATGCTCTTTCCCGTCTCGAAAGATCACCACAAACTCTCAAGCAGTGGGATGTCGACGCATGGCAATAAAAAGAAGAGAAAACCATGCTAGTAAGTTTAAGAACAGTTCTCTTCGATCAAATTGTATAAGGGCATTGAGCATTACATCTCAAGACTATACCCCTTCAGATTTGTTTGTCTAGCAAAACTTTAACTCTAGCAAGACGACGCTCGCAAAAGTGGTAATTGAAATCTGGCGAGGCTACGCTCCCAGAGTCTAACACTAGTTATGTCTAGAGAGTACGTTGCTAATGGGGTCATGTGATCAAGGCTATTAGCAAGTAATCGACAAACGCGACCTCAATCCCAGCTATCTTAAATGCCATTGACCAATTTTAGAAGTCATGACCATGGCAAGACTGCGCTTGCAAAAGTGTCTCTACGGACTACACTTGTTCGTCACAATGGACCACATCCAAGTAAACATTTTTCATTGGGTCTAAGCACATTGGAGTCACGAACTTCTTCTTGTGGACTTTCAACAAGAACAATGTGTCTGATCTTCTCTCATATTACTTTGTGGTAAACCACATGGTTAAACCACTAACAGAGAGAATTTAATCATGTATTTATGTATTGTCAACGAATACTTCTCGAACTACGCGAGAACATTACCATCGATTTCCTTCTTGCCACCTTAAAAAAAAATTCTAGTGCACTACGGCACAATGTGGGTATGAGTGCACTTTCAACGTGACACTAGCATGTGCACGCCATGACATGACTTGTGTGTGCAAGACTATCAATGGTTCAGCAGACATGGGCACGCTACGGCACCCTTAGACGTACGTTACCGCACGAGCAAGTGCGTTATGCCACAAATGGCCAGGTGCACTACGGCACGATTGGGTTGGACTCTACCAATGCGTCCACAACATTGGAGGATGCAGGCATTGCGCATATTCTTGCGGGCTACGGTCATAGACGTGTTCACTAGGCACAACGTCCATAGAACGGCTTTGTCTCGAAGGACTCGGCACTACGGCCGTGGGATTTGTCTCTCTCTTAGCACGCGGCGCTACGGCCGTGTGCGGTGGGTCTCTCTCGTGGAAAACAGGCACTACGGCCACACGGCACGACGACCGTGTTGGGTTTGTTTGCGTGGGGTGTACCATTGTTTTGTGTTTTTTTTTTGTTTAAAAAAAATAAATAAATAAAATAAAATAAAGTACGAGCCGGGCCGGCCCTCGCCGCTTCGGGCGTGGCCGCCCGTCCGTGGGGAGTATCCAGGCTGGCCGCCCGTTGCCAGGTGTGCGCTAGGCATGCCTATATGCGGTATCAAGGGCTGGCCGCCTATATTTTTATTATTCATAAAAATGAATAATTAAAAATATATTAAAAAAACAAATGGTTTTTTTTTAACCCCTTTTTTTTTTTTCTGGCTGCCGCTGGTGCCTGCAGCGCTTGGTTGGACTGGCGTTTTGCTGGCCGCCGGTCTTGGTGGTCGTTGCCGCCATTTGGCTGGCTGGCCTGGCTAGCCTGGCTGTGGCCCTGGCTGTGGCCGCCTAAGGCTGGCTGGCCTGGCCGTTTGGCTAGCCGCCTAGCTGGCCGCCTATGCTGGCTGGCCTGGCCGCCTAAGGCTGGCTGGCCTGGCCGCCCTTCAGACTCCGGCAGGGCCACAGTCCATAGTGGTGCGGTGGGCGCCCGAGAAACACCGTCCATCGACTTGAACCAGCTCGTGAGCAACAACAATGGCGTATGCAGTGCCCAGGCGTCGACTTCGCTGGCTCAACGCATTTCTTCGCTCATGCAAGTCGGCACAGAACCTTGTGCTGGTTTTTGCCCTGGGCTTGCTTCGCCCCCCACCCCCACACACGGGTCAACGCCGCCTGGTCATCAATCGTGGGCTGGTGGCCATTCACAGCAGCTTCAAGTCGTGAGGGGGCTGGTGTTTGCCGTGGGGCTGCTCTTCGCCCCCCCCACCTCCCCCACACACAGTATAAAGGCGACCTTATCCTCAAAGCAGCCATACACAGCAAGTCACAGACAGTGGGGCTGTGCCGCCCTTTCCACACAGAAAACGAATTTTTCTTTTTCTTTTGCACACAAGCTTCAACGCAGCAAAAAACGAAAATAGCTTACCTCACAATTTGCTTGCTGTGTGTGACGGGGAGAGAGAGAGTCGGAGAGAGTTCTTCCCCTCCATTCTTCCATGGCTGCCTCCCTCCACACCTTCCATTCGAGATAAGGATAAGGAGATTGTGGATGAAAACCGTCGAGTGTGGGCTCCGGTCCCCCGTTCACGCGCAGGCTCTGACAATCCCATCGAACCACGCTCTGATACCAGTGTTACATTCCCGTAACGCCGCTACGGGCATTACCACAAGAGGGGACGGCCTCTGGCTCACCACCCAGCCATAGAGGAAGAATGAGGATTGCCCCTCATCCCCCAAGCTATATAGTGTGTGGCCTGCCGTCCACACTAGCCTGGCCGCCCATGACTCCGCATGGGCATCCTCTCCCACTGAACCCCGGACATAGCCATCCGGTCTGCCGTCGGTCACCACAGGCGTTACAGCCTACGTGACACAAAATGTTGAATATACATATGGTTTTATATGAAAATTTAAAGCCTTAGACAAAATGTTGAATATACAATCATCTCTTAAATTATAAACTTTAAAATATCCATGAGATAAAAGAATTGATTTAAACAAAAAGATCTTATTATACTTATGATGCTATTTATATATTTAGTTTTTATTAATCTAACTTGGATTCTTATTAATTTAATTTAAAGTATCAATAGACAAGTTAATTAATTTTATAAGTACTTATTACTTAATATTATGTAATCTATATTTAAATAATTTATTTAAGAGTTTAAATAGATAAAATTAATCATTACTTAAAGATATTCATTTAATTAAATTGTATCCGTACTCCTTTGTCTCTCTATTTCATGTTGCAAGCAACGAGACCTAAAGTCTACACGGTGGTTAGATCATGCATGCATAGAGAGCTCTATCCATAAGGTAGAGCCCTCTATGCATTCATAGGGTGGTTGGTGGCCCAATATATTTTATGCACAGAAATTTGATCAAATAAGTGGTTAACATGAATATATGCATGAGATATGATGGAAAAGGTGTGGGGTGTCAATGAGGTAGTTATTCATTGAAAATGACCTTGAGAAACTACTTTTGGGGGTTACATATGATTTGGGAATGAGCCAATAGTAGAAAGAGCACGTCCTATAATTGAGAATCCCCTTCAAAGAATAGCTGAGTTGAACGAGCAAGGCTCTGATTGTCATTTTATTGGGAAAGTGTTATCCAAGTATAGGTCCTTCAATTATAACTAGACTAAAACACTTAAGTTGGATTTATCCGATCAAGTTGGGGATGGGTAGATGATTGCATAGAAGTGGTTACCTTTGTAGTTTATTTTAAGAAATCTGCATCAAATGAGGGACTTGGGAAATTAAATGGACTTGGGAGGTTAATTCACCTTTTGATGCCTCCACAGTCATAAAGAAAGTAGAGTATTTTGATACCATCCCCTTGTTGTACCTATGGTCCCACGATTCTCTCCCCCAAATTTGAAAAACATGGGTGTAAAGGATCCTTAAATTATGGTTTTTTTTAAATTTAGCATTTTACATATAAAAAAGGTCAAACTCAACATATGGCTCTATGTTTCTAACCACTCTCTTGGAAGACCCCCCCCAAATAGCCATATGTTGAGTTTAATGAGCCAAGAGTAGAGAGAGCATGTCCATCATTGAACCTATCATTGTTGGCGAAGCCGCTTTGTAAAATAGTCGAGTTGAACAAGCAAAGCTCTAATTGTCATTTTATTGGAAAAGTGTTTGGAAAATCTCTCTAATCAAATGACATTAAAAAAACTTCTATTTCATACCCAAGGTTCCACAAAGAAAAAAAAGGTCTGGCTAAAGCAAAAATCACCATGATCGTCAGATCACAAGATTCTTGAACCAAATAGAGGAGACTCCCAAAAAACCACTCACTCTCCACAATGTCCTTATTAGTAGGAGCAAAAAGTATCCATCATGGTTTTTAATGATGCGTTAGATGTGCTAAATCTAGATGTGCATGTATTCTTGCTCTCCTTGCTTATGGGCCAACCTTAGTGCAAAATACCAGTCAAGCCTTCGACAAACTAGTTTTTCTTCAACTCTTTCAATTTTCAATCAGATATTTGTCATGATGTTTTCTTTGAAATTTTCAAGCATTTTGGCTGACTCTAAGAAAGCTTCCTTGCCTACTATCACAATAAGACACGTCAGCTTTTTGCTTTTCAAAATATCCCTCCCAAGACCCTAAGAGGCTGTTCCCACGCATTGGGTGGTGGGCAACCAAAGAGATGAAAACGTGTTACCCCTCCAAATCCTCCAGCGGCTGTGAAAAGTGAGATGCCATGTGAACTCAAGCACAAGTAGCTGATGTAGCGGGAGGGACGATGGAGTGATCGAAGAGTGTTCTTATATGGCCCTACCATACGGAAGTTCCAGCATCACGCGAGCGTGTGAAACAGGTCTATCTGCTCCATGGATATCGAAGCCTCCATGGATTTCGATTTCGATGGCGAGCCCTTGGCAGATCAAAGGCCTCTCTTCCTTGTAAGTCAAATTCTTCTGTGCTTGATTTTGCGTTTTTTAAATGTCAAGTCCTGTCCTGTTGCTGAGGTGGAAGGGTCCACAGGCTAACGTGTACATCATCCACACAGTCCAATTTCTCAATAAGTTCTCGTCAATTTGCGAGCAAAAGCTTGCAGAGGTTCACCGGTATGCAATCAACTCTGTTTAATCCCTTTATCAAAGTTAAGCGATCATAGAATTAGATTTGATGAAGCGCATGTATGTGTGTAGGTATGCATGTGAATGTTTATTTTTGTATGTATGTCTATACCCATTTAAATTAGCTTTGACAAAATGTGTGTGTGTGTGAGAGAGAGAGAGAGAGAGAGAGAGAGAGGGGCCAAAATGGCCTTTGAGGTCAAAAACATAGATGACCTAAGTCACAAAGAAATGAAATATAAAGTGCATACGTAACCGTTACACAGTGGATTTGGAAAATCTCTGCGAAGCCACGTAATGCTGCCAACTCACTCAGTCAAAGCAACCGGATTTACAAAGGTGGCAGAGAAACTTGTCTTTTGAGGGCTACAATGGTAAGCCCCCCATTTGTCCATGCCACATGGAACATGCCCATGATGCGTGTCTGCCTTGTGGTTGGTGCCATCTCTAGGGTCTGTTATCTCCTATGGTTGGTGAACGTGGTTTCACTAATCCTAGATTTGCAGGGTGCTGCAAATCTCTAAGATGTCTCAAGGCAAGGTGGGCCTCAAAACAAGCAGCTGATTGGGCAGTCTTTGTCGTCAAACCTTGAACAATCCCTTGAAAGAAAGAAGCAAGGAGTGCCTTACCACATGCAAATGTGGGCAGAACTATTCATAAGTTGTAGGCAATTGTGAAGCTATCTTCGAGAGAGTACACCGGGCCGAGACTGAGGATTGGTGTGCTGAATACTCTTGAAGAGACCGAGCTTCTTTGCCTTGGGCTGAAAGCACAAGAGTGGCGGTATGCAAAGGCTGGAGCCTAAGCATACATGCTTGACTTTGCTTGATAATCTCTGATTTTACCTGCTGATTGAACAGTTCTTGCCTTTTTATATGGCTAGTGGGTGCTGGTTGGTTGCTTGAGGATGCTGTCGGCCTGCAAGAAAAGCCCACGACTAGTATTTAATGCTGGTCGGCTTGTTGCATGACTTGGCCGACTGCTTCTTAGCCCCCCAATAGGTTGTTGACTGGTCCTATATGCATGGCTAGGGGTGTTGGCCACCCCTTGCAAGGCTTGCACATCTTTGGGACTGCCTTGGGGCTGGCCTTAGGGTTGGCCCCTTCTACATGGAGCGCAACTGAATGTCTACAATGCATCCTACTGCTATGGTTGACCTTTACATGCACCTATATGATAAACACTTGCTGAATTCTCCATAGTGGGTTTAGAGGATTGTCCTGACACTGACCTCTATGGCTGGGAGACTGACCTACGTAGCTCGTGCCTGACATGTCTCGGACTGGGGCTCACAAAGGGGTCACAACATACGACAAAAAATCCGAAAAGGTACTACTTTTGTACATGATTCTTACACTGTTGATGAGCCAGTTTGTCACCGTGTACCACAGTGCATGGGTGCACGTGACATTCCCTCCTGCTTAGGTTGGCGGCAGGTTCATAGCAGCGAAGACATTGTCTAGAACCATGCTTCCAGCGATGTAGAAGGATTTGCTCAAGCTTTATCACGTCTGCTTCATCAACCATTTCTGGCTACTGCTCTGCTGGAACATTCTGCAATGAAGGTCCAGTATAAGGCTTTAACCACCAAGAGACCTGGAAGACGACGTGCATTGTCCAACTGGTTGGTAATCTGAGTTGCATGGCGACATCGCTTATCTTCTTGATGATGGGAAAAGGACCAAAACTTCTTAATGACAACTTTGGACAGTGCTTGCCCACTTGCTTGAGTCTTTGCTTCATGATCCTTAAATATACCCATTCACCTTCTTTGAAATTGACATCTCTCCGTGACTTGTTTGCCTGTCTAGTGTAAGCCTCCTGAGCTTTGGTAAGACGCTCTTTGACTGACTCAATGATGGCGGAAAAAGTTTCTGTTGTCTTGTTGGCTTCCAAGGAAGGAGATATCATTCTTATGAGAAGGGATGAAAATCTTCGACCAAAGGCAGCCTCGTACACAGAGTTCTACCAACACTGGATGAGTGAGTGTCATTGGGAATCGTGTGTACCAATGGGAGATGAAGCTCCCACTTCGACTTTTGTGGTAGTACGCTTAAAGCACATCGAAAGCCAAATGATTGTAAATCTCGGTTTGGCCATCGGTCTCGGGATGGAATGCACTGGACAATTGCAATTTGGTACCAAAGTTGTCGAACAGAGCTCACCAGAAGTGAGATGCAAACTTTGGATCTCGATTTGAAGTAATGGTCCATGGCAAACCACAAACTGGATACCAATGTCAGAGAAAAAGCCGGGCTATATCTTCTGTTGTGGGCCGTTTGCTTGCATGGTATAAGCATACGAAATTTACTGAATCTGTCAACTATCGTGATACACCGAGTATTCTGAGATGCAGTAGATGGGGAAGGGGTCCAACAAAATCTATCGAAATGTCATGAAACGGACCCTCAGGAACGGACAATGGCTGAAGCAACCTTGCCTGTTTGGTATGAGGTACTTTCACTTTTTGACATATGGAACATATGTCAAAAAGCCGGGCTATATCTTCTGCTTTGTGGTCGTCTGCTTGCATGGTATAAGCATACAAAATTTACTGAATCTATCAACTATCGTCATACACTGAGTATTCTGAGATCCAGTAGATGGGGAAGGGGTTCAACAAAATCCGTTGAAATGTCGTGAAACGGACCCTCAGGAACGGGCGATGGCTGAAGCAACCCTGTGTGTTTGGTATGAGGTACTTTCACTTTTTGACATATGGAACATGCGAAAACATAGTTGTACTCATCCCTACGCATCTTCGGCCAGTAAAACGATCTTTCTAACTTCTCCAAGGTACTGTTGATCCTGCGATGATAACCAAATGAATCATGGGCATCATGGAGGAGTGCCGGTCTTTTCTTCTTGAGAACACAAAGTCGATCCTTGTAAAAGAGCCAACCGTCCTGAATGGTATAATGACCCGGTTCTTAATAAAGGGCCATACTGTAAGGAGTTCCAACTGTGGACAATCTATATATTGGATCTTCATGCTGTCTAAATCTTTTTCCTTGTATCTCCAACATAGTGGACTCCTGTACTGTTTGAATACTACCTTTGCGACTCAGAGCGTCTGCTTACAGGGTGGTGCTTACCTGGTACATACTCAATCATTCCGCCAAACTATTGGAACAACTGATTTCACTGGTGTTGTTTTATCACTCCGTTGGGCACTTGGCATAGTTTGCAACCACTTTAAGGCCTGGTGGCCTGTCTTCACAGCGAATTCCCGTCCATAAAGAAAAGGTTTCCACTGTTTCAAGGCTGTGATAACTCCTAGCAACTTTGTCATAGACAGAATAAATTTTTTCTGCATCATTTAACTTTTTGCTGTAATATGCCGCGGGTCTGCCTTCCTGTTGCAAAACTGCTCCTATGGCGAGATTACTGGCATTGGTGATCACTTCGATGGGATCGTCCCATGATGCGAGTTTTAAGGATTGGTGCTTTGGAAGCCGCCTTTTGCAGAGAAAAGAATGCCTCCAAAGCCTTATCTATGACTGAAACTTTCTGTCTTCTAGTCTTCACTCCCTTGAGCAAATCTATCAATGGTGCTGCAAGGTTTGAAAACCGATCCATATGTGAGCTATACGCTTGGCACAAGCCCACGAAGGAACGTATCTCTTGGGTTGTCTTCGGAACGTCCCAATCGAGATTGCCTTGATCTTCTTAGGGTCAAGGTGAATTCCATCGGAACCAATCACATAGCCCAGGTATTGAACTTCTTGAACTCCAAATATGCTCTTCTTTGCATTAATGTAGAGTTCGTTGTTTCGCAAAAGCTACAAGACCTTTTGCACATCTTTCACGTGCTATTCTGCAGTGGTAGAAAAAATAAGAATGTCGTCCAAAAAAATGAAGACATATACCAATGAGTAAGGTGAAGACTTGTGACATCATCTTGTTGAATGTTGCGGGTGCATTGGTCAAAACAAAAAGCATGACCACAAACTCATAATGGCCTTGTTCTGTTCGAAAGGCCGTCTTTGGGATATTGGCCTCGAAAATTCTGATTTGATGATAGCCACTTTTGAGGTCGATCTTGGTGAAGTACTTAGCATCATTGAGTCTTTCAAGGATGTACTCTATCCTTGGCATGGGAAACTTATTCTTGATTGTCAACTTGTTCAAGGTTCGGTAATCCACAGAGAGATGTGCAGTCTTATCTTTCTTCTGCACAAAAGAATGGGTGTAGCAAAAGGAGAGGATGAAGGTCTGATGAAACCAGACCTACGCAGGTGTGCTAGTTGCGTCTCTAACTTAGCTTCCAACGCCTTTGAAAGACTATACGGAAACTTACTAGGTGGCTCAGCTCCAGGTACCAAATCCATATGATGGTCTTTAGGACGAGAGGGAGGGAGGTAGGGAGGGAGGTCTTGGTGGAGGATCACCCCTCAACATGATGTCTTGAAATTGCTGGAGGAGGCCTATCATTTGTGGCTCTAATGGAGTCATGTCGCTATCTACCATGGGCGGATATAGATCATCGCACACTGAAGGTGGGAAATAAATGGAATACCTTGAATGCTCCAATCCATGCGCGAATGATAGTAGGCTCAAGCAAACCTTCGATGATAGTGAAGGTGTCCTGCCTCCAATGAGGAATGGGCGCGTATTGGCGGAACCACTGAATGCCAAGGATCATGTTGCACTTGAGAAGGGGCGAGACAATGAAATCCCTCTAAAGTTGAGCATTCTAGACTGTGAAGGCAAACTATTGAGCTTTCTGGGAAATATGGGTATGTAGGCCAGAAGGAACCCGTCCATGTCCAAATGATACGGCACAAGGGCACATTCCATCTTGATCGCCAACTGCGGAGAGATGGCATCTTCTGAACTGCCCATGTCGAAGAGAACAACAAATTGTTGCTCCTTCGCTGTGCCATAAGCTCGAATATGACCTTTCTGACGCTCCTCAACTCCGCCCTCCTACTTATCATCGAATACCACTGCGGGTACCACATTCAAAGTGGGGAAAAGTTGAATAGCATTGGTGGTTGAGGGCGGGGGTGGTACAGCTGTGGCAGTAGCCACTGTAGAGGCTGGTTGTTTGCGTTTTTCCGCTTGCCATTCGGTACAATCCTTCTTGGCATGTCTTGTGTAACTTGGTTGAACACAATGCTAATCAATACACTTAAATACACTAAGATTTGAAGGACACTTGCTCAAATACAAGAAGTAAATTGCTGAATTGACAAGAGACACACAATGAGCCGGAACGGCCGACCCCTCCCTTGAGTAAATTGTATTACTATTGGAGAAATTCAATACATAGCTTCACGGGCATCCATTGCCAAATCCTCCATGCCAATGCATATGAAATTCAGCATTTAGAAAACAATGGTATGTCGATGTAGATCACCAAGGAGCTGCCTGGATGCACGGCCCGACTTCAGTGCCCATATTCTCTACCATTGGCTCTATGTTCTACCAAGCAAGGTAGCGACATCTTCAAGAGCACATAGGACAAGAGAAATACTACACAGGGCGGCTAAGCAAGGAGTCCTGCCCTTCTACTGAATAAGTAATGACAACACATTGTCCAATTAGCTTACCAGTCTTCATAGAAGTTGTTGCAAGCGGAAGCCTTCGCATTGGAAGCTTTAGAAGTGTTGATATCTTCGATTTGCCGTAATCCTTCGCAACAAAAGTCTTCAAGAGGATGAAGGGAACCCTGGGAAAGCTTCCCCTATGGGTCAACTTGAGAAAGGAAGGCTGAAATTAGGATTTTCAGCAAAAAGACCAGAAATTACAGCAAAAATGAGAGCTGTTTTGCTGAATTTCAGTCCTTGGGAGTGAGTAGGAGAGTGATTAGCACTTGGAAACACTCTTGGAAGCTTGGAAAACACCCTAGCAAGTTGGGTATGGCTATGGAGAGCTTGGAAATGGAGAGAAATGGTGGAAAAACAGAGTTTTTAGCCTCCAAAAATCCTCATGAAGAGAAAACACGAATTTTCTCTTAATAAGTAAGTGAATTGGGGTCCAATCAGGTGAAGGGACATGGGGAGATGCCCATTTATGAGTAAAAAGGGAGGATCAGGTCCTGGACATTGAGTCTTGTCCACCTCGGGACTTCAGTGAGTGTGAACTTGGAAGCGGTCATAATTTATAAGTGACTTTTGGGCGCCCAAACTTTAATGAAGTGGGAACGCACTCAATTATAATATTGGCTAAGTCCTAAGGGCTATTTGAGCCTAGATTGGGTAATACTTACCACGTGTTCCCATGCCACACAACCATGTCAGAGCAGACAGTTTCACACGCACGGTTCACGAGCGGGCGTCCCCTTACCTGGAACTACACATTGGTCAAGCAAGCATGAAAAAAGCATGCAATTTCAATTGCAAGCAAGCACATAAAGATGCTATGCAATGCAGCATTGGCATGAGCAATTTCCGTTCATGAAACCATATAAGATCAGGCGTTTCCAGGCAAGTATATGCGATACCAGACCCAGTGGAAAGCCAATCCTCCAGGCGTTTCCGGGCATGTACACAAAGGCACAAGTCCCAGTGGAAAGCCAAGTCCTCCAGATATTCCGGGTATGATAACGTCAAGTCCCAGCGGAATATCATATCCAACTATACAGCATGACACCTGTCAATCACATGCATAGGCACATTCCATAAGCCATGGACACCAATCCAATATGCACATAGTGTGAAAGCAAGAGTGAACCATTCGGGTGGCCAAATGGCGACATCCCCCCTGTCATGTGCACAGTGTGTATTTACCGTGTGCTATACGCACGCAAGACTAGTTTCGAGGCTTGGGGAAGCTTGGTACTAGGCAGGCTGATTGACGAGTTGTGTTAGGGATAAACTAATGGGCGGGCACCCAAGTATGGACGGGCGGGCGCCCAAGTGTGGACGCCTGATGACCGGTCAAGAGCCTATAAAAGGGTGGCCAAGGTGAGCAGAGTTCTGGACCCAGGTTACGGATGCATTGTCAGAGGCCGCACATTGGTGTGTCGGGGGAGACTTCAACATGCTTGAGGACCCGGCAGATAGGGTGGGAGGCAGTCATGTTACAGTGCACGGCATGGAGCTTGCAGCTTGGGACCGGTTTTGCATGTCACTGAGGATCACTGATGCATGGCAGCATGGGGCTTTCTCCCGGTCTCAGGACAGTCTTAGTTTCTCTCGGTCGGATCGCCGGCAGGGAGGGACTAATCTATCACGGATTGATCGCTTTTATGTGGGCGACTGGTTAGGGGAGCGAGGGGGCTCCGTCGGCATTCTCGCTGGCACCTCATTTTCAGATCATGCGCCAGTTATCTTGACATTGGAGGAGAGGACACGGGAGCCCAGCTTGGATCCCAGAGAGGGTACTTACAGATCCCAGTCTCGCTGAGGACATTGAGAGGATCTGGCATGATAGTCAGTGCTCTGACCAGGATGCAGTGGGCCAGTGTGCCCAGGGACTCATCGATCTTAGCTCTTTTCTGCACGCTGCAGCTTTGACACGGCTTGGAGAGATTCGCGAGCGGGAGCATCGGCTGAGACGCAGCCTTGCTTCGCTACAGCGCCTTCAAGAGCAGCAGCATGCATGTGAGTGGGTGGCGTCCCAGTTGAGCCAGGCACGCCAGGAGGTTCGAGAGGTAGAGGAGTAGAGACATGAGTTTTACTATCGTCGTCAGGCCTCTAAGTGGACGCAGCTTGGTGATAGAGTGACTGGAGAGTTTTTTGAGATCATTGGGCCCCGTCATGCGCGAGCAGGAGTCCGCCAGCTTGGTAGACCGGATGGATCGGTAGCTACTGAGCTCGGGGAGATCAGCCATTGCCACTGCATTCTATAGAGACCTGCTTTCAGCGGAGCCAGCCACTAAGGATCGAGATGTTTGCAGACAGACTGTGTGGGCCCATGTGCAGAGGAGGGTCACAGACCGTATGCGTACAGTTCTAGGTGTGCCTCTGTCAGAGATTGAGCTTGCCGAGGCCTTGAGGGTCCTGCCGCGACATAGTTGCCCAGGGGAGGACGGACTGACGCCGGCCTTTTTTATGCGCTATTGGGACCTTTTGGGGCCAGGCCTCCGTAGGGGCTTTCAGCATGTTTTGGACACTGGGGTGATGCCGCAGAGCTTTTCAGAGGGCTTGATCTATCTTATCCCCAAGGGGGAGGGAGTATTAGATGATATTGGCATTGGAGGTCTATTACGATCCTCAATACTGTCTACAAGGTCTTAGCAAAGGCCTTGAGTTTGAGGATCCAGCCGTTCCTGGGGGAGTTGATTCATGCTACTCAGACAGGATTTGTCAAGGAGCGCAGTATCCTTGACAACATCTTTACTTTCTGGGAGGTGACGGCCCGAGCTAGATTTCTTGGCGAGGACTTGGTCGTGATGCTTCTCGATTTTGAGAAGGCATACGATAGAGTTGATTGGGGTTTCTTAGAGGGCACTATGCTTCGCCTGGGCTTTGAGCCAGGATGGATCAGAGGGGTGGCGGCTCTGTATTCCACAGCTCGCAGCCAGGTGTTGATTGCAGGAGGACGGGGGCCGAGTTTTGAGCTGACCAGATCAGTCCGTCAGGGGTGTCCCCTCGCCCCTTTTCTTTTTCTCTTCTTTGCGGAGGCTATGAGCATGTATTTGACGGCAGAGGAGGTTGGTTTGAGAGGACTTCAGCTCCCAGTCCGGGGGGAGGACCTGCTTGATGCTGAGTTTGCAGACAACACGGGCTTATTTTTGCATGGCCAAGAGGCCAATCTTCTTCGGGTAGAGCAGTCGCTCCAGGTTTTTAGTGCAGCTTCGGGAGCATTGATCAATTGGCGCAAGACAGTGGCCTTTTGGATCAGTAGTGCTCCCACTCCGGCATGGAGCCCGGACCCGGGTTTTAGATGGATTCCTCCAGGCACAGCAGTGCGGTATTTGGGATGCCAGATTGGCCTAGATTTGTCACCTGAGCAGCAGATTGCCCCGCTTCTTCTGAGCATTCGGAAGAAGCTTTTGTATTGGAGTACAGCTCGACTATCCTTGGCTGGGAGGAGGGTGGTGGCAAATCAGGCGCTGTTAGCAACCATGTGGTACATTACGTCTTGCTGGATCTTCTCGAGCTCTTGCATCAGCCAGGTATAGAGGCTGATCAGGAACTTTCTGTGGTCTGGGCGGGACGGTCAGCCAGCTCGGGCAAAGGTTGCATGGGCAGTTATTACACTTCTGCTGGCTCAGGGAGGTTTGGGCATTATAGATCCAGTCGATCAGAGTAGAGCTTTATTGGGAAAGCTTATCGTTCGGGGGTTGCTTCCAGGCGCTGAGCCTTGGAAAGAGCTCCTCTTGCAGCGGCTGCAGGCTCGGGCGCCCCCAGCAGGGGGCACTTGGGCACCAGAGATTCGCTGGATCTTTATAGAGATGAGGAGGACCGGCCTTAGTAGAGGATGGGAGGACAGATTTGCTTTGAGTATCCTGAGAGCTTGGGAGCTGCTGAGACCGGGGCTCTCTCAGCGACCTCCTTCCTGTGTTGAGGAGCGGGCCAGACAGCCGCTCATCTGGAGCCGAGCGGTTCGCATAGAGCAGGGTCATATGCTGGGTTCTCGGCCTCGGCTAGCCTGGGGGCCTTTAGCGACAGGCCCAGCTCGTAGTTTTGGAGACTGGCAGGCCTTTTGCAGTCTACCAGAGGAGATCCAGGTGGAGAGGCTGAGTCACTTCAGAGGGGGTTTGATTATGAGGGATGATATTCAGGAGGCACTCACAGAGGAGTGGTTCACGCCTCGAGCCAGTGGCCCCACGGTGGATGGGAGCCTTTACACAGTTGGAGATCCTGATTGCTGTCAGAGCTTGCACTGAGGATGGCAGTTGCCTATACTATGAGATTCAGGATGAGGGCAGACTCCAGAGAGTGGAGGTGGAGTCGCCTTTGGTTGCAGAGTGCACCTTTCAGAGGATTCGGGTAGTGGCCGCCGCTTCTCGGAAGTGGCATATTGACCCCGACCCTGCTGATGTGCTCCCGGATTGGCGCATATGGGCATATGCAGCGCGCCCCTTGGCCCGGCTACAGTGGGACCCCGGGGAGTACGAGTGGCATGATCCTTATGCATCCCTTGAGGCCACAGAGATCACCTTTTTCCAGTATACTGTTCGGCTGGGGCGGCATATTTTGACGGTGAGGAGGACGGTCTCTCCAGCGGCAGCGGGGCATTGGCGACTACTACAGGGACTCTCACAGGAGTTCCTGGAGGATTTTTGGGCTCGGCTCTGGGCTAGTCGACAAGCCCGCAGGATCTCGACTTTTCAGTGGTGGCTGGTCGCCCACAGGGGCTCAGCAGTTGGCACTTGGCTTGTTTACAGCGGTCTTCCGGCGGCCTGCGTCCGATGCGGCCACCCTATGGAGACACAGAGACATTGCCTTTGGGATTGCCCTCAGGCGCAGCAGATTTGGCTGCGGATGCTGCGTATTCTGGCCCCCCTCTCTCCAGAGGATATGTTTACGTGGGGTGCCGTTGCTTGGTGACTTCGTCAGGGCCTGCTATGGGCTCTGAGATGGAGCAGGGCAGTCAGGCCATCAGATTTATTAGGGGCCAGCCTCGCCTGGTTCCGGCACCGGATTTCTCGTCCGCCAGCTGGACACTGTCACCAATTGGCCGACCATTTGGTCCATCTCCAGTTTTTGCGTCTCGTTCACTTGAGGCCAGGCCAGTGTCTCATGTGAAGAGGCCAGTATTTTGCTGACATGGACGGGAGCCAGACTGGTGCCACCCGTGTGTTAGCAGGATGGTGTCGTATGGACGGGAGCCAGATCAGTGCCACTCGTGTATGACCTGGACTGTGCTCGACCCATGGGATTGTCACGCCATGGAAGAGCCAGTATTCGTGCCGTGTTTTGCCTATGGGATTGTCACACCATAGGGAGACTCGTGCCTGGAACTGTGTCTTACCTATGGGACTGTCACTCCATAGGAAGACCAGGCTTTTGTGTTTTTATGTCGTGCCAGTTTTGTGCCGACAGATATTTTGTACTTGTTCCATGAACGGGAGATATGTCCATGTTACTATTTGCACATGCACACATATTTTGCATGTTTGAAACTGTTTTCGCATGACATGTATTTGTGTGTTTGCCTGCTTGACGTGTTACTTACTGAGCGGGGACGCCTGCCAATGAGTCGTGAAGTCTGCCGTGTATTCTGACGAGTTTTGGTGCATGTGAACAGGTGGTAAGTATGTCGCACTTGTTGTTTTAATTTTTATATTCTAACCCTTTAATTTATAAGGTTAGGTGTTCACATTTATTTAAAAGTGGGCACCCCCTTTGGGCACCCACTTAGGGGCCAAGGTGGGGAGCCCCACTTTTAAGTGAGTGTGGGGGTGGGCATGGTCACCTACCCCCACTAGTTCCCCCACATGCATGCGTGGGTATCACCAAAGTAAAACTCCACATTAATTTATTAAAAAGGACTCCCTCCTTCAAGCGTAAAATCATCATCGCTTACCATCTCTACAAGCGGCGCATGTTTTCTTGAAGGCGGCTGTTTTCTGTACCCTCTGCTGGCTGCGCCGCCTCCTCTACAGGCGGCTAGCACTGACTGCAGGTGTGCTACACACAGATCAGAACTACTGTAGGCGGCCACCTTCATACAGACAGCTACGCTGCCCTCTGCAGGCGACTCTCTTGGCTCTGCAGGCTGCGCATTTTTCACCAGCAGACTACCCTATTTTTCTACTCCTACAGGCGGCTGCAAACTTGAAGGCTGCGCTGTTTTTCTTCTTCTACACACAGTTTTGGGCCACCTTCAACAGGCTCTGCGCCTTGTTTACAGCAAGCTGCGCCTGTTTTCCTGAAGGCTGTTTTGCCTACACAAAGGCGGCTGCTACCACCTGAAGGCTCTGCTACAGCCGGCTGCTCCTCCAGGCGTATCTCCTTTTCAGGCTACAGCCAGGCGACAGTACCTGCAGGCTGCCCATCTTCTACCGGTTGCATCTCCCCATGCTCCCTTGCAGGCGACTGGCTACTATTCATGCTTTTCTACTGTCCATGCAAACTCCTGGCTGCACATGAATTTCTGCAAGTGACTGCGCACTCCATCTCCAATAAGGCGAGAGGTTGTGTACTCTAACTCCAGCAAGCTGCTCTTTCCACGAGTATTGGTTTTCTATCAACCATCTACAAGTAAGTGATTTTCAGATTTGAGTAAAGTATTTTATGTTTAAATCTGATAAAGGGATTCATCCCGCTCGGCCAACACCCGTTCGGTGCCGGGTTGTCCAAGCTATATTGGCGAACCTCGGTCCAAAGGTGCTGAGATCGGGAGAGCCAGGCGTTAGTACGAGAGCGCCTGTTTGTGCGTGGTCTCGGAACACCAGTGAGGCGCTCTCCGCGGAGTCCAGTGAAAGCACAGGACCGTAGCGATTGGACCACACTAGTGGTCGTTCTGCTTCGAGCTTCTACATCGAAATTCGAGCCTATTTGTTTGGTACTGTTTTCATATGTACATGGACATTATCTGGTTCTTGGAACCCATGGAGCATTGTATTTATTAAATACTCCCAATAAATATTGTTTCCCTCTTCCTAGTGGGGAAACGAACCTGTGTACTGGACATCCCGCTTTTAGCAAACTTTAAACACAATGGACAGCCAAGGCAACCCTTTGGAAGTGCCAAATTCGAGGGGTCCATCTAGTGCTTCTCGTGGGTCTGATGCCCTGCGTGGTAGACACAAGCCCCTTGAAAGGGTTATGGATAGTGAATCCAAGGGTCAACTGTCTCCAGGAAAGACAGTTATGCTTGAACAAGAGCCTGATGCTATGAGGGCTGAAATGGAACATATGAGAAAACTTTTGCAGGCTCAAGAGCAAGAGTTAAAGTTTTTGCATGAAGATCCCCATCTGCAAAGTGCTATTGAAGCCAGGAAGGTTGATGCTATGGTTGATGTAACTTTTGAATCAATGGCTCGTGAAGTGGGCAAGAAACCAAGGGAGTTGGCACTTGCCTATCTCCTTCGCAAAGGTGATATCAAAGAGGGGGATGACGGAGAGCTGAAATTCAGAAATCCACCTCGTTTGAAGCATGGAGATCCCGCATCCCAAAGGCTGAAATCTTTTATGCAAAAGGAAGAGGTGACTGTCACCTCTCGACATGCATCCTCTCCCCAAGGCACTAAGCCTGACAGATATATATATGCCAGTGCTCATGGAGGGCACGAAAGTCACATGCATGCAAGATATGTATCTCATGGTGACAGGTCTACCTCCAGAAAAATTTTGCCTTCTGAGTTGTCTCATGGAGAGACCATGCCATATGTAGGTAAGTCACATGCATCTGAGTTTCGAGTTCGTGGAGCACATGCCACCGTGCCCCATGAAGCTTCTATGACGGCCCATGGAGCCCATGCAGACAGGGCTACCTCGTTGGATAAGGGGAAAAGAAAAAGAGAGGACCATGAGCCTCATGCCAGGAAGCTCAAGGAATTCAAAGCAGGTGATAAATCTGTCAAATTTGATGTCTTTCATGGTGAACATGATGCTTCTAAGGTGTTAGCATTTGTGGCACAGTTCAACATTGCTTTTAGCGATGAGGACTTTACAGAAAAATCGAAGGTGCGCCATGCTAGCATGTTTTTGAAAGGGACTGCTGCCCATTGGTGGATCACTGAAAAGATCACCAAGGATCCCATTTCTACTTGGAAGAAATTCAAGGATAGATTTTATGCTCAGTTCTTGCCACCCAATGCAGAGCAAACTCTCACTCAAAAGTGGGACAGGTTGGAGCAAAAAGATAATGAGAGTGTGCAACAGTATGTTAATAAATTCTGGAAAGTGTTGCTGGAAGTAACTCCCTTCATGCAAATCACAGAGGATGAAAGAAAGAGGAAGTTTCGTTCTGGACTGCAACCAGCATATAGATCGGGTATTGAATTGCACCCGAAACATACGTTGCAACAACTCACAGCTTCTGCTCTTGCTACAGAGCAATTGGTACTCAAGATTAAACAGGATCAAGGAGGTTCCAAGGGGAAGGACAAGGCTGTCCCAAATCAGCAAAAGGGTGGACAGCCACCTAAAAAGAACTTCCGGGAGCCTTACAAGGGTGGTAAAGCTGAAAATAACACATCTAAAGAACAGAGCCCAAGAAAGAACAAATTTGGATTAACCCCAGAGCAAAGAGAGCAATATGTCAAGGATGGAAAATGCTTTTCTTGTGGTAGCAAAGACCACATGTTCCGACAATGCCCAGATCGCAAACCAAAGCACGAGGACAAGCACACCAAAGCAAATGTTCATGCAGTTTCTGATGTGCAAGGAAATACAGGTCATGATGCAAAAGAGCGAATGGTTTGCAAGGCTTGGGGGCAAATCAAGGATCAGCCCGCACTCTTCATGTTTGATGACTGTGCAACTGACAATTTCATCTCTATGCAAATGGCAGCTGCATTGGGTATTGAGGTTGAAAACATGGGACCTCAGATTGAAGCCGAAGCTGCATTTATTGGTAAAGAGGTGCAGGTTACCCCTTTGATTGGGAAGTTGCGTATCCATATTCAGGGCTACCTTGATAATGAGCATTTCTTAGTTGCTCCACTGAATGGATGTGATGTATTGTTGGGCAAGCCGTGGCACCATAGGCTTGAGCCCCGCAGAGATTACAAGTCCAATATGATTTCTTTTATGCATAAAGGCATTTTATTGATGCTGGCAAAGAAGGGGATTCTATCCCAGTTGTATCACACATCCAAATTAATAAAGCAATGAAAAAGAGTCTTTCAGCGTACTTGGTTTTTGTGCGTGATAGTCTTGTGCCAAATCATCAAAATGTGGATGCTATGTCTAATGATAGGCTGAATTTTCTTAATGCATTCAACGACTGTTTTGCTGACTCGTTGCCAGGTGAATTACCTCCCCAAAGGCCCGAAGATCACCGCATAGATCTTGTGCCAGGTAGTTCTCCACCTAACAAACCCGCATACCGAGTGAGTGCCGCACAAAAAGAAGAAATCATGAAGCAGGTAAACGAGCTTTTAGAAAAAGGTTTGGTTCAGCCCAGTTCCTCACCTTACTGCAATCCTGTGCTTCTTGTTCAAAAGAAGGACGGATCATTCCGTATGTGTGTGGACTATAGAGCTTTGAACAAGCTTACCATCAAGAACAGATTTCCTATTCCACGTATTGATGATATCTTGGATAAGCTTGATGGCTTAGCTTGCTTTAGCAGACTTGATTTGAAGAGTGGTTATCACCAGATACGCGTGGTGCCACAAGATGTCCATAAGACTGCATTCAGGACAGCCTTCAGATTATATGAATTCTTGGTAATGCCTTTTGGTCTCACCAATGCTCCTGCTACTTTTAATCGTATGATGGATAGGATATTCCGACCCCATCGCAAGTTTACAGGAGTCTTCTTTGATGATATCTTGGTTTTCTCCAAGAATGAACAGGAACACAGAACTCATTTGGTCACAGTGTTCGAAGAGTTGCGGAAGCATAAACTTTTCGTCAATGCAAAGAAAAGTGAGTTTTTCCTTTCAGAGATTCATTATCTGGGACATATTGTATCCAAGGATGGAGTTACAATGGATCCTGCAAAGATAGAGACCATTCGGAATTGGCCTGAATTGCAAAACGTACATCAAGTACGTAGTTTTCTGGGATTATGTTCGTACTACAGGCGTTTCATAAGGCATTTTGCTATGATTGCCACTCCTCTACATGATCTCACGAAGAAGAAAACTGCTTTCAAATGGACTTCAAAGGAACAGGATGCTTTCTTGCAGCTCAAGCATGCGATCATATGTGGTCCAGTATTGATTGTTCCTGACTTGCACAAGTCATTCGTGGTTGAATGTGACGCTTGTGGTGATTGCATAGGAGCTGTCCTAAATCAAGAAGGGCATGCAGTTGCATACGAGAGCCGTCGTTTGCATGATGCTGAGCTTCATATGGATATCTATGAGAAAGAGCTCTTGGCTGTAATTCACGCCTTAAAGATTTGGAAACACTACCTTCTTGGGGCTGAATTTGTAGTCAAGACAGATCATCAAAGCTTGAGATACTTTCTATCTCAAACCAAGCTTTCAGAGAAGCAGATGAGAATGGCAAATTTTCTTTCCATGTTTCATTTTCAGATTGTGCATACCCCAGGAAAGAAAAATGTGGTGGCCCATGCACTATCTAGGAGGCCTTATGTTGCTGCAATCTCAGTGGCCTCTCATGGAGATCTATCTGCTATGAGAGATTTGTATCATTTGGATGCTGGTTTTTGCCATATATGGACTGATTTGATGGCTGGTCATTCACATGCCTCTTATGTTATCAACGAGGGTTATCTTATGAAGGATAATTGCCTATGTGTGGTGAAGGATTTGCATCCAAAGGTTATGGACGAATGTCACGCTCCACCATATGCTGGTCATCGAGGTATTATGCCTACTACTCGCATGATTCAGAGGTATTTCTTTTGGCCAAGCATGCGTAAAGACATTGAGGCTTATGTGCGTGCATGTATCACTTGCCAAAAGGTGAAATTTGATAGGCAAAAGCCTCCAGGTTTGCTTCAGCCATTGCCTATTCCCTCGCAACCTTGGGAAAGTATCACGATGGATTTTATTATGGATTTGCCTAGATCCCAGCATGGGAATGATGCTATTTGGACTATTGTGGACAGGTTTAGCAAGCAAGCTCACTTCTTGCCCGTCAAGAAAACCATTAAAGCTGATCATATGGTAAAGCTTTTTCTTGCTAATATTTTCAAGCATCATGGTATGCCTAAATCCATTGTTGGGGATAGAGATCCCAGGACTACAAGCCTATTTTGGAGGGCTTTGTTTGATAATATGGGTACTAAACTTGAGTTTTCATCAGCTTATCATCCCCAAACGGATGGCCAAAGTGAAGCTGCAAATTCGGCCGTGTTGGATTTATTGAAATGTTATGTGGCAGATCAAAAGAGTGCATGGGAGAAGTATCTTCCACTTGTTGAGTTTGCCTACAACAATACGATCCATGCTTCCACAGGAAAGGCTCCGTTTGAGATTATTTATGGCAGAGTGGTCTTGCCACCCATCCTTCGTACAAAGGATGAGATTTTTGCAGCTGATGAATATGTTCGTGACTTGGATGTTGCCTTTGGTCAGGTGCGGATAGCCATTGCAAGATCTCAGGATAAGCATAAAATGGCTGCTGACAAGCGGCTGCTACCACGTGAAGGCTCTGCTACAGCCGGCTGCTCCTCCAGGCGTATCTCCTTTTCAGGCTACAGCCAAGCGACAGTACCTGCAGGCTGCCCATCTTCTACTGGTTGCATCTCCCCATGCTCCCTTGCAGGCGACTGGCTACTATTCATGCTTTTCTACTGTCCATGCAAACTCCTGGCTGCACATGAATTTCTGCAAGTGACTGTGCACTCCATCTCCAATAAGGCAAGAGGTTGTGTACTCTAACTCCAGCAAGCTGCTCTTTCTCCCCACACAGTAGCCAGGTCCCTCTCCGCTCTTGCAAGTGGATACTTCTTCTCTCACAGCAGGCGGCTGTGGATTTTCTTGCGGTGGTACTTGCCTTGGTGGTTCACCACGAGGCGACTGAGTCTTCATCAAGGGGACTTCGCATCTCTTGGGTGGCTTCATTATTCCACAAGTATTGGTTTTCTATCAACCATCTACAAGTAAGTGATTTTCAGATTTGAGTAAAGTATTTTATGTTTAAATCTGATAAAGGGATTCATCCCGCTCGGCCAACACCCGTTCGGTGCCGGGTTGTCCAAGCTATATTGGCGAACCTCGGTCCAAAGGTACTGAGATCGGGAGAGCCAGGCGTTAGTACGAGAGCGCCTGTTTGTGCGTGGTCTCGGAACACCAGTGAGGCGCTCTCCGCGGAGTCCAGTGAAAGCACAGGACCGTAGCGATTGGACCACACTAGTGGTCGTTCTGCTTCGAGCTTCTACATCGAAATTCGAGCCTATTTGTTTGGTACTGTTTTCATATGTACATGGACATTATCTGGTTCTTGGAACCCATGGAGCATTGTATTTATTAAATACTCCCAATAAATATATCATATATTGAGGAGGGGGGTCGGCCCGTTCCGGCCCCAGTGCTGGTGTCCATCTTTCCATTTCATTTCATTTAAATTTCAAGTTGTTTTAAGTTGTCCATTTCATATTTGTGGTTTTAAAGTTGTGCTATTAAGCGTGTGGGTGTCCAACGGAGTCTTTCCCACTTGACGGGATCGGTTTCAGACACAGGAGAGGGATTTACGATGGGAGCTCCTCAGCAGCCTCACCATCTGGTTCACCTGGAGGGCCCGGTGCTTTACGGCCTTTGAGGGGAGATTGGAGCCACCAGCGGAGACTGTACGGGGGATTTGGCAGGAGTTGATCCACACCCTGCGAGGACAGTACGACCGCATCCGGGGAGACTCGGATGAGGCGATCTTATGGCGCCAGGCCTTTCACACCACTTGGCGCTGTGGCCCTCTCTACACCTTACACACGGGATCCCCCCGTTGGCACTACAGGCCACCTGTTTGGCTCTTCTCCCCCCCTATTGTATGATTTAGCCTCTTTGTTCTTTGTACTGATGCTTGTATTTTGCAGTACCTAGGGAGAGTCTCCCGGGCTGCCATGCTGTATTCACTGCTCTGTCTCTCTTATGAGCAGGAGAGATCTTTTGTAGCCCTACGGGCGTTTTTTATATAACTAATGAAAGGATCTTTTCTCGGGAAAAAAAAAACATTGTATCCTTCACGGGCTACATGAGGTATTCTTGCATGGCGTGAAGTCACTGATTGTTCCTCTCCCATAGCATGGAGATTTATCCTCTTAGACATAAGTTCTTGTTCGGGCACCAGTGGGGATTCCAAGACATGTGGGATGGTTGCCTTTTCTGCATAGGCATCCTCGGTACGAGCCAAGTATGCACGTGCTGCATCCCTCGGTTGCATGCGCAACTCTTGAGCAATCATTGCCATTGCATAATCCATATAAGATTCAGCTTTCTTGGCCTTCAAACGATCATGTACCAATGGATCCTCGCGGCGATAGAGATTCAATTCTTCTTGTTGTGCATGGAGAAGAGCCTGCATACGAGTAAGTTCAGCCCTCAAGACTATGGACTCTTCTTCTTGCATCTTCTCTTTGCCACGGGACGGCTGTCCCACATATTCATGTTCCCTATTGTGCACCACATGAGTTTGCTCATCCTGTAAAGCATTGGAGGCATGCATTTCATTGTCCCTGCCTCTTGTATTAGCATCTCCAACATTCATTGTATGGCTGTCCATAATGTTCTAAGTGTAGAGATAGCTAGTGTTCACGGTGATCGTCTCTCACGATAGAAGTGAAAGAGAACCGTATGCTCTGATACCAATGTAACTTGGTTGAACACAATGCTAATCAATACACTTAAATACACTAAGATTTGAAGGACACTTGCTCAAATACAAGAAGTAAATTGCTAAATTGATAAGAGAGGAACGGCCGACCCCTCCCTTGAGTAAATTGTATTACTATTGGAGAAATTCAATACATAGCTTCACGGGCATCCATTGCCAAATCCTCCATGCCAATGCATATGAAATTCAGCATTTAGAAAACAATGGTATGTCGATGTAGATCACCAAGGAGCTGCCTTGATGCCCGGCCCGACTTCAGTGCCCATATTCTCTACCATTGGCTCTATGTTCTACCAAGCAAGGTAGTGACATCTTCAAGAGCACATAGGACAAGAGAAATACTACACAGGGCGGCTAAGCAAGGAGTCCTGCCCTTCTACTGAATAAGTAATGACAACACATTGTCCAATTAACGTACCAGTCTTCATAGAAGTTGTTGCAAGTGGAAGCCTTCGCATTGGAAGCTTTAGAAGTGTTGATATCTTCGATTTGCCGCAATCCTTCGCGACAAAAGTCTTCAAGAGGATGAAGGGAACCCTGGGAAAGCTTCCCCTATGGTTCAACTTGAGAAAGGAAGGCTGAAATTAGGATTTTCAGCAAAAAGACCAGAAATTACAGCAAAAATGAGAGCTGTTTTGCTGAATTTCAGTCCTTGGGAGTGAGTAGGAGAGTGATTAGCACTTGGAAACACTCTTGGAAGCTTGGAAAACACCCTAGCAAGCTGGGTATGGCTATGGAGAGCTTGGAAATGGAGAGAAATGGTGGAAAAACAGAGTTTTTAGCCTCCAAAAATCCTCATGAAGAGAAATCACGAATTTTCTCTTAATAAGTAAGTGAATTGGGGTCCAATCAGGTGAAGGGACATGGGGAGATGCCCATTTATGAGTAAAAAGGGAGGATCAGGTCCTGGACATTGAGTCTTGTCCGCCTCGGGACTTCAGTGAGTGTGAACTTGGAAGCGGTCATAATTTAAAAGTGACTTTTGGGCGCCCAAACTTTAATGAAGTGGGAACGCACTCACTTATAAATATTGGATAAGTCCTAAGGGCTATTTGAGCCTAGATTGGGTAATACTTACCACCTGTTCACATGCCACACAACCATGTTAGCAGACAGTTTCACATGCATGGTTCACGGGCGGGCGTCCCCTTACCCGGAACTACACATTGGTCAAGCAAGCATGAAAACAGCATGCAATTTCAATTGCAAGTAAGCACATAAAGATGCTATGCAATGCAGCATTGGCATGAGCAATTTCCGTTCATGAAACCATATAAGATCAGGCATTTCCAGGTAAGTATATGCGATACCAGACCCAGTGGAAAGCCAATCCTCCAGGCGTTTCCGGGCATGTACACAAAGGCACAAGTCCCAGCGGAAAGCCAAGTCCTCCAGATATTCCGGGCATGATAACGTCAAGTCCCAGCGGAATATCATATCCAACCATACAGCATGACACGTGTCAATCACATGCATAGGCACATTCCATAAGCCATGGACACCAATCCAATATGCACAGTGTGAAAGCAAGAGTGAACCATTCGGGTGGCCAAATGGTGACATCTCGTGTGGTGGTAGAAAAAACAACGGTTCTCTTTGAAGTACCGCTCCTTCTCATCTGATTGTAAGAATCCTTGAAACTCGCGGCGGGTGCCCGGGGGACTAGGGCCTTTGACACACTTGTTGATACCATCAATGCATATTAAATTATTTAAACATAGCCACAGCCTTAACACATATCCATCATCACTCTGCATAAAACATAAAGCTGGACAAAACATCCACAAATGCTGAAAATGGAGCTTGCACGTGTGACACCGCATAGAGGCCGGAATGGGCCGACCCCCCCCCCCCCCCCCCCCTTGGAGTAATTTATTACCCAAGGAGAATAATATCATGTACAACCTTTGAGGGACTTACTCTCCCCACGGGAGATGCCGGATTATCCATATACGAATGCCATAACACAGCCCAACACGAGGCAACCAAGCCGGAACATAGGCTGTAGAAATGCCGAGCCAACAATATAATCCATATACCTCCGTGTGGGTATTGGTTCTTCCCCAAAAACCACGGGTCTTCATGCAATAGAGCTGGTACAGCAAGTACAACTCTCCATTCAGCCGGAACAGTAGGTACAATGGCTGGTATAGCCGGTACAGTGGTTGGTACAACAGGTACAATGGCTGGTACAGTAGGTACAACAAGTACAAATGTTGGTACAGCATGTATAGTGACTAGTACAACAGATACATCGGTTGGTACAACAAGTACAGAAGTTGGTACAGGCGGTACAATGGGTGGTACAGCAAGTACAAGTACAAGGATTGGTACAGCCAGTACACTGGTTGGTATAGCAGGTACAACAAGTACAACGGCTAGAAATCATAATAAATGATTAAATACCCTTGCCTTCAGCATTTCTTCGCGATGGAAGCCTCCAAAACAGTCCCCAACAGTCGGTATTCTTCATGAGCAGCCTTCAAGAGAGAGAAAGAGAGTAGCCATCATTAGGGAATCCTGTAACGGTGGTAGAGGTTAGTTTGCAGCAAGAGAGCCTTTTTAATGAAGAGAGAGGGCTCCGATTTATAGATTTGGGCCTCCCATGAGCTAAAATGGCAAGAGAAGGCTACAATGACAAGTGGAGAGCCACACAATAGCTGAAGTGACAAGTGTGAGGCCACTTGTCTCACTTTGGTCCACTTTCTTGCCACATGTCCCAATCTAAGAGATGGGTCCTTCCATAAACTTTATCTCTAAAAATATCCCAACTGGTAGACATTCTGTCATAGGCACTTTGCCAACTCTTGTTATCTGCTCATTTCCAGATGTAATGACACGAACAGAATTTCGGTCGGAGTCGGGTCAAAAATAGCAACTCTCCTAAATTTTAATAGTGTGGTCCTTTGTATTCTAGGATAATCCCCCATTCCCAAAGCTTGTACTTTCCAAATATTTAGACATCTTGGAGTCCACCAGACCCCTTTCATACTGGGAAATGTCCACGCTGGTGACATCCTCCCCAGCTTCTTAAAAGTTGTCCGCAACTTTAAGCTTGAAGCCATATATCCAAGATATAATGAAGTGGGCGAGACAAGACAGTCTCAAAAATCCAATATAGCTGAAGAATCCATGTCGCAAAGAAATAGGTGAGACTAAATAAGTCTCCATAATACCAATATCAAAATCATGTCCCAAAATAAATGGGCAAGAATTCCATGGAAGATATGCTAGACACAGGCACAAGAGCCAATTGTGTCTCAATCACCAATATCAATGAGATAATCATATGCCAATGAAAATCACCAACCAGGTGCTAAGACACTTAAATAAGTGCCATGCACAATAAACTAGTGCCTCACACAGAAACATGTGCTATGCACACAAACTGGTGCCATTTAAGAGCACAAACCATGGTGACAGAAAAGCTGGTTCTCCATAGTTTTGGCAATCCTTTCTCCCAATCCCTACAGTTCCCATGTTCTCCCATACAATCCCAACTCTGATCAACAAGCATGGTGTGGAAACAATGAAACACTCACTCCACAATCGCAACACGAATCCACGTGTATGGTGGAGTGTTCATTGAATTGCCCTCTCACAATCCCAACATGAATCCACATGCATGGTGAGATAAACAATGAATCTCTTGGCCTCTGTATGGGGAGATAGTGATTCTAATATGGCATAAAGATAAATAAATCCATAAAAGCATCATATCCATGAGATATCCAAAGATTTCTTCTCGATTTCAGCGCCACCTCTGTCGGCTGAACCACTAGTTTCCGTTGCCGCCGCCCAGAGCTTAGCTCCGCCTGTTTCTCTGGCATCGCCGCCCATTCCGCTAGCGCCTCTGCCGCCCAGAGCCTAGCTCCGTCGGCCAGAGTCCAAATCCGCCACCGCTAGTTCGCCAAGTTTGCGCCGCCGCTGCCATCTCCTTAGAGTGCTGCCGTTGCCTTTCCTGCCGCCTATGAGCACCTGTCTTGTCTCTCTCTTTTAGCTGAGCACCACCCACAGGGTATTGCTGTTGCTCATAGAGAGCCGCCATCTCTTCTTATCCTATTCGCATCTACCACTTTGGTGTGTGCCTTTTGGGATTCTATTTGTCCAGTTTGTAGAGACACTTGTGGAAATTTGAGAGCATCAAATTTGATTCAGACATTGGATATTGGTACTAGCCCGGTGTAAGACTCTTGTGGGTCATCCTCGTGGTGAGCTCGGCATTAGAGATCTTGTGCCTCGACACCAACTTCAGCCCGACCTCGACATCGGCACTCTTGTTTGATATTGTATTCATTTGTTGTATTGGTCCTGGCTTGGAAGACCCTGTGGATTGTTTCTGAAATAAATTCGTGAAAAGGAGGCGGGGCCTGTTCCCCGCTCAGTGTGGTGTACTGTGTGAAACCCCTATTCCCATCTTTCCCTTCCCCTTATTTCTCTCTATCTATATCTCTTGGACATGTGGTTGAATCTCTCACTGCATGTTCCGTTGGGCTTACAATGGTATCAGAGTAGGATTTCTCTTGAAGATGCCAATATGATGATCTTCTGGTCTCTTTAGCTTCTTTCTCTGGCAGGTTGGGACAATTTGCAGCCAATTGTCCCTTCTTTTGTAACTCGTGGCGGGTGCCCGGGGGACTAGGGTCTTTGACACACTTGTTGATACCATCAATGCATATTAAAACACTTAAACATGCCCTTAACACATATCCAGCATCACTTTGAATAAAACATAAAAGCTGGACAAAACATCCACAAATGCTGAAAATGGATCTTGCACATGTGACACCCATGGCGGGCCTCTATGTGGTGTCACATGTGCAAGATCCATTTTCAGCATTTGTGGATGTTTTGTCCAACTTTTATGTTTTATGCAAAGTGATGCTGGATATGTGTTAAGGCTGTGGCCATGTTTAAGTGTTTTAATATGCATTGATGGTATCAACAAGTGTGTCAAAGACCCTAGTCCCCCGGGCACGCGCCGCGAGTTATATTTGTCGGCCCATTCCGGCCTCTATGTGGTGTCACATGTGCAAGATCCATTTTCAGCATTTGTGGATGTTTTGTCCAGTTGTTATGTTTTATGCAAAGTGATGATGGATATGTGTTAAGGCTGTGGCCATGTTTTAAGTGTTTTAATATGCATTGATGGTATCAACAAGTGTGTCAAAGACCCTAGTCCCCCGGGCACCTGCCGCCGCGAGTTACATCTTTCCACATTGGAAACACTTTCCTTCTTTGGCATATTCCTCGAATTGCTTGACAGACAATCTTCTTCGAGAGAGTGGGGGTTTGTTCCCACTCCCATCCTTCTTCTCTTGAGACGTGAAAGAACTGTATGAAGCTAAAGGGTTCACCTTTGTTATTGTTCCCAATATAGGCCACTCAACACCACTCGAATCTTCTCAGGGTCAATTCAGACGTACAATTTATCGTGATGATATGCCCAAGGTAGACTAGGGATAACACTTACTCAACTCTGCATTCTCCAAAAAATCTCCAAAGTGCTCAAGATGCTCATGAAGAGTTTTACTATATACGTGGATATTGTCTAAAAAGACTAGAATAAACTTTCCTAGATATAGATGATACCGATCATTTATCTACTGTTGTAAAGTTGTAGGCGCATTAGTGAGACTAAAAGGTAAAACCAAGAACTCTTAATGGCCATATCTTATAGAGCTCTTGTGCCAATGTGCTAGGGTTTTCAAGATAGAAAGAGAAGAGAGCAACAGAATTCAAGCACATTTCACTCACAACAGCCCTAAACTACTGTATTGTATTTTGTACAAGAAAATGTGTTTCAACTGAATTCTCATGTACAAAATGTGACTGAAAAATAGACCTCAATACTCAACCCAATACACTACTGGAGTCTCTCCATGGCCAGCCCAATCTGTAAGGCTCCAATGCTCGAGAGTTTGCGGATGAGAATGTGAATATATGTGCTTGCTTATATACCTGAAATTCCCTTGGTTGGTGAGCACAATCTTGTGACAGACTTGAACTATTAATATATGTGCTTGCTTATATACCTGAAATTCCCTTGGTTGGTGAGCACAATCTTGTGACAGACTTGAACTATTAATACTCTTAAACATTGAAATGGCACAGCACAAAAAAAAAATAGCTCTGCTGAAAACTAGTTGACACAGGCACTAGGGCTGGAGCCATAGTCACAGGGGACGTGGGGGTGCCATTTGGGAATGCATCAGGGACGGGGACGGACAGACGTCCCCCTGGAGGCGTCCCTCACAAGGGATGGCAGGGCGGGGACGGCGAGGAGCCGTTGCACACTGTAACGGTCTTTTCTTTGACTGTTTTATGGCCGTTGGGGATGCCGTCTTGGGGGCCTTTTTGGGCCATTTTGGCCCATAGTCACAAGGGCCATAGTGGCCCTCTTGCCTCTCCCTCTTGCCTAACTATATAAGAACAAGCGCGCGTGCACACACACACACACACACACACACATTTCCTCTTACACACACCTTCAAGGCTCAAGCCTTCAAGCCTCATTGCTCATTGCTCAAGGCTCAAGCCTTCAAGCACTCTAGTCTCTCTCCCTCAAGAGTCAAGCCTCTTGAGTCTTGAGTCTTCCAACTTCCAAGCCTCTAGGCTCTCACACATGCACCCTAGTCTCTCTCCCTCAAGCCTCTTCCAACTTCCAAGCCTCACACAAGCACTCTAGACTCTAGTGTCTCTCCCTCAAGCCTCTTCCAACTTCCAAGCCTCTCACACAAGCACTCTAGTCTCTAGTCTCTCTCCCTCTCTCAAGCTATCAACTTTCAAGTGACAAGCCATCTTCAACCATGGCATCCTCATCACGTGCCGGGGCTTCCTGTAGAAGGACGACGGGATGGACATGGTGGGAGGAGGTTAACTACACCCCATCCGCTCGTGGAGGCGGTTCTTGGCCATGGGCATGCAAGCTTTGCCCATACCGGCAAACGGGTGGGGCCGACAAAGTGTAAGCCCACCTCTTGCATGAGAGTGGGCATGAGGTGCGGTTTGGCATGAATGTCACACCCGAAAAGAGACAGGAACTTCTCGACAAGCTTAGGTCGAAGTGGCAAGAAGGACACCATGAGTGGCCATGGATCTCGCGACGATGGGGAGAGGAACTCAAGCTTCTACGATGGAGGCATGTGGTGGATTGGGATCACGCACGCCATCACCTTCACCATCGAGTCGGAATGTTGCTCCATCCATCACGCCGGCACCCTCCATCTCCACGGCTTCTCAATCCTTGCGTGGCCCACGGTGACAATCTACACTTGGGTAGAATTGGAACCCCAAGTTGAAGGACGAGGTGGATGTGGCGGTGGCCCGCTTCTTCTTCCACGACCACATTGCCTCTCAAGTAGCGGCTAGGTAAGTGCGATCGATCATTGCCGATTCATCATTCATGTTTCCATCATACTAGTCCCCTTCTCATTAGTAAATTGCTTTCTTGAATAGGTCGGAATACTTCAAGGCCATGGTTAAGAAGATTGGGGAGTATGGCTTAACCTATACGCTCCCCCCATCCGAGAGCTTGCGCACTACATTGCTCAAGAAGGAGAAGCGCATTGTAGAGCAAGCGGCCGACAACACAAAGCGGTAATGGAAGAGGAACGGAGTCTCTCTCATTGTGGATGGATGGAGCGACACCCGCAAGAGGAGTATTCATGGCGTGGTTGCATATTCCCGCGGAGAGATGTACTTTATCTCATCTCATGATGCATCCGGCACTGGGAAGAGCGCGAATGTGCTTGCGGCTGAGTGGGCTACCACCATGGAGATCATTGGCCCCGAGCATGTAGTGGGCTTTGTTACGGATGGGGAGTCTTCGAATAGGATGGCGGGAGCTATCCTCTAAACACCGGCCGAGAGTGTAGGTTACGGGCGGATGACGCCTCTTGGTGGGAGACTGTGAAGACCACGGATGCTATGGTGAGGCCCATAGTCCACCTATTGAGGATTGTAGACGCTATGCAACCATGCATAGAACAGGTTCTACGAGGCCATAGATAGAGAAGTTAAAAGACTTCGTGCCTGACGAAGACAAATATGAAGAGATCCATGTCTTGTGTCTAGGAAGGTGGAATTCCCACCTCTCCATTGCATGCAATAGCTTATGTGGTGGACCCAGAATTCCAAGGCAACAAGCAAGAGAGCGACCGGGAGGTGAGCGCTAGATCATCTTGGACTGTCTTGTGCTTGATGCATCGGTTAGGCGCATGATTAGGGACTAGCTTTCCATGTACAGGTCATGTCATGGCTCCTCTGGTTGTCATGATGCACATATCGACCGCTCCAAAGTTGGTGCCACTCTATGGTGGGAGGACTTTGGTTTAGATGAACCGGAGCTACAGCAGCTGGCCATTCGCATACTTAGTGAGGCCGTCAGCTCCTCTTGCTTGGAGCAACTTTGGAGAACTACCGCCACTTTCATGGATCATGATTCATGTGCCTTACTACTTAGCTCTAGGCTTTAGCACTTTTGAGTCTTTCCATGCTTTAGCCTTTTTAAGTTTTTTGTCCTGCCTCCTTAAGGCTTAGTCCTGAGTCCTGACTCATTTTGTATCTACTTAATTATTAATACAATCAACCGTCAACGGCTTCACTCTTTGATCGGTGTATTTTGTTAATATGCCTCAAAAGCTTACCATTTTAGTGTAAATTTGTGCTCATTTTGATGTCCAAAGTAGAATAAGTGTGAATAGAAAAACTTAAAAAAAAAGTATTTGTTAAGTGCCGTTCCCTCCCCCGTCCCTGTTCCTGTCCCTTGTTACCGTCCCCCGTCCCTTGTGACTCTGGCTGGAGCAATGCTGAAAATTGGTTGACATAGGCACTAGGTCCAAGAAGGGCCGAGCCCCCTTGTAATGTATGTATTAACAAGGAATTTCTAAGATACAAGCTTCATGGGCATTGAATGCTTGATTTCCAATGACACTTAATACAATGAAAACAAATACCAAATATGATTTTGTCGATGCTGAAAGTCGAAATCCAAAGCGTTACGTGTGCAGTTTCTCACTCCCCAATCGCCAGTAATTTGTCACATGCAACTATGCTCCACTGACATCCATATGCAGGCATGTGTGTGCCAGGCCGAGACATAGAAGACCAAAATGAGAAAGCAGGTGGATGTAGAGCAGAAATAAAACCAGTTGAAGCTCTTATCCATAAACACGATTGGATTTGTAGGTTCAAATCAGCCAGAGCAAGAGTTGTTGGCATCAAAGTGTAAGAAAGTACTCACAGCAGGTACTGCAGGTTGATGATGTACAACTGTACAGGCGGCATGGCCCAAGCTATACAGCGTTCTCAACAGGTCATACAGTGTATGGATAGAAGGTGCAACTGTGCGCAAATGGTATGGGCACCAGTGCAATATATAGCCTTGTTTTGCATAAGTGATGGCTTTATTGTACTTCTCTGTATTTGATATGTGTACATTTGAGAGAGTAATAGTCGCGAAGACCCAGACTCAAAGGTGGTGGCCATTGGGCCACCTCATCTATGGCCACACCTCTCCCATAAGTGGGGAGGGTACCCACAAAGGTGTACACAGCTTTTCAATAGAAAGGGCACTTGTTTAAGTGCTTGGCTGGCCGGTAGTTATAAAATGGCCCAACTTGCTGGCCGAACATAGTGGAGAGTGAGGAATGTGATGGGATATCCAGTTAGCATTGGCATCCTTCCAGATATTTTGGCACATTATCTTCATGTATTTATCTTTGGCTCATGTAGTGCTAAAAAGGCCCTTCATTTGCAGGAGGATATTACGGATAGAAGCAACGTTAGCCCTTTTGGAGGCAAAGTTGAAGAGTATAGATGGGGTAGACAATGTGACGGGCACCTCAGCTCTTACTGTTTCTCAAGAACAGTTGAAACCTTTTCCCAATGGCGTGTCTGAAGATGACAGAAGTGTCATTATATCTTTAAGGTTTTGTGATATGATCTCAGTTTTCTTGTGCAATTGTGCTTTTCTTATCTTACATGACACTATATATCAGTGAGCTAGCTTTTGCATTTGCAGTGGTTTACCATCATCAAGCTCAACTACAGTTGCAGAGCAGCCAACAGCCTCTGATGTGTCGTCTCCAAGAACTGAACAGCAGCCTGTTTCCACTGTATGTTGGGAGGGCACATATTTCTTGTTGTAGAATGCACTGCTCTTTATTTTTAGAATTTGTGGCATCCTCTAAATTCATTAGGATGCACATGTAGATAAGTATGTACAAGCAATCATTAGATTTAAGCTAATACATAGATTTATTTCTTCCATTTAATGGCCTTGCAGATCAAGGACGATTCTCGCTTTTCCCGTTTTTTCCGCATGCTACGGGTTGGTGTTCCTGAGAAAGTAAGTGTTGTGCTATGTTTCTTCCCCCCCCTCCCCCCCCCCCCCCCCCCCCCCCCCCCCTGCTTATAAAAAATGTAAAATCTCCAATGGTTGGATCCAGAAGTTGATGGTGTGTGCTGACCTATTCATTAACGGCACAGGCAGTGAAGTTGCAAATGTCTCTTGAGGGATATGACCCCTCTTTGCTTGATAAACCGGATGCAAGCTCACCTTCTGTTTGAGCTTATTGATGGGTAGGTTGACATGTTGTAATGGGGAGGGTAATGCAGGCGGTCTTTTTGTTTTTTGTTTTTGCCAATTTTGTATATACATGACAATGAGTTTTCACTTGTTTTAAATGTTGAAATCATTTCAGATATATGGAGAGAGAGAGAGAGAGAGAGAGAGAGAGAGAGAGAGAGAGAGAGACCTTTGGAGACCAAAATATGGTTTATGGGACCTGTTCAGCAAGGACAAAACATCTAAAAAGCTAGTTTACTTATGTGATGTGTACACCATGTGTGTGTAAATTAAAAAACAATACCTGTGCAAAGTAGGTGCCCATAAGTTGCCAAATTATGTTGGCTGCCAAGCATATCGAGCAAATAGAAAAACCTCCTCCAGATGTGGAGTGCATATGCTGAGCAAAAAAGAACTATGTTCTCGTAAGTCTTTCTTGTGCATTTATAACTGTCATCTTTCCATTGTGTGTGCATGTGTGTGTGTGTGTGAGAGAGAGAGAGAGAGAGAGAGAGAGACGAGTGCAGTCCATGACACAACATCTCGAACTGGCATCTTGTTAAAGATTTTATGTGCTTGTGTGAAAGGATTAATGCTTTGCTCCTAATGAGCCTATAAAGTATAGTTCACAATCTTGGCACATCCATTTCTATTGAGGATAGGTGCCATAATACATTGGCTACAAGATGGACCAGAGTCAAACACAGACTCCTTTGTTTGAGGGTCTTAGAAATGAGCTTTAAAACATTACCTTTGAAACATTTGAAGAAACCAAAACCCTTACTAAAGCAAGCCTTTGTTGCTTGACGTAAAGAGAATTGTAGGCTTAAAAAAACCACTCTCAAATGTGTGAGTCCACCCACATCTACTTATTGTTCTCTATTGGTGAAGTTATATTCGCTTATGCTTGCCTTTGAGTTGTGAAGTATAATGACATTGGTTTGCCAGTATATACTTGCTATCCTTTTTGTTTACATGGCTTGAGGGCATGGAGATTTTTGTACAACCCCTTGGATGATGATGATACCATCACGATGTTCTATGCATACAAGAGGATGGATGTTACTACATGTCCCAACAAAGTGCTATATGCCCTTGAATTGATCAATGAATTTAGCCACCTCATTGGTGTATAGTCCCAAAAAGAGCTAGATATGATGTAGAACATTGCTTCGCTCCAACATTTCTTCTAATTTCATAGACATTCTTGTTGATCCATGCAATGACATGCTCATAGAGTGCCATTATTTATGTGATAAGATTTAGTGACAAGTCTAGTGCTGGAAACATGTTAAAAGAGATTTTTGCATGGGAATGGCAAAAGCTTCTATTAAGTCCACAAAACATCATTAGACTTTCTAAAACAATCATATTTTGCCCTCAAGGTGAAGATAAGGTCTAGAGTGGAACATATGCCTAAGTTAGCATGTTCTCTTGCTTGCATGTTATTTCCCTTTGCAAAATGCTAACCAAAGATTCAAGAAATGGGGTATAGATCCTAGTCATAGTGGTGGCTCACCATGATTGTCCTTTAGTTATTGGGGGCTTCATGAAGTTCCAAGGCTTGGTGGATAGGAATAATGGCATTGGATAGTCAAGTGTGAGGGAAACCTTGACATATCACTTGTTGAATCGTCTAGCTAGCATAAGGAGTTTCCAACCATAGGCAAAAATATTAGTTTGTAGTCCATTATCATTCTAGCTCTTGTGAAGCTTTTTTATGGCGTCCTTTACATTAGCTATAGTAAAAGGAGGTTAAAGGCCTTGGAAAGTGTAAAAGACATGTGGTGGCCAATTGGGGACACCAAGCGATGCCTATACAAATGTTCTCCAAACCTTGGAGTTTGTAATAGGTGTGGAGAGATGTTTGAATACAACACTTCTTAGGGTCATGACTCAAGACATATGAACTATATCTTGCTCTTTTGGCATCTTCAACATACAATTTACCACTCATGACCACTTGCGACAATTGTTTTCAATTGTCTCTAGATTATCATCATACCACTTGTTATGACCTACAAGAGATCTACCCGTGATCTTAGTTTTAGGAGGGAAAGATTTAGGGATTCTTGGTTAGTGGTTAGTGAGTTATGTTTGATACCACTCTATCATCTAATGTAGGTAAGTGTTGGGTGTTAGGAAAAGCATCATAGAGGTGATTACCACACTTGGTGATCAAATTAGATTGCGGTTATTTTGGGACAACACATAGAATGTTGCAACTTATAAGTATGATCTCTTGAGGAGTGCGTGGTGAGATGTAGGATATTGTTAGTAAAATTTGGGATCCTATAACATAGTCATCTATTCTAGAGCCTCCACCACAACTCTTTGAATGGGATCATCGAGATAATCTATTGTAAATAACTGACCCATGTTTGTGCCCAAAATTTAACATGGCATATAATGTTTCCCTTGTCATGAGAAAGTCTAGCTCTCCCTCGTTGCTTAGGTCCAAATTTGTGAGTCTAGCTAAATCTTCTTCAAAAATAATAAATCAATTTGGCATTGAAATCTCCTATTGAAAGAACGTCCCCAATGTGAAAAAAATATATTGTCCTTATACAATGTGAGGAATGATGATGAATCCTCTTTAACTTCGAGCTCAAATGTGAGGATTTGTTGGGTGGAAATAACACGTCCCCAAATATTGGTTGATATTTTTCTCCATTTATTTTCACCGAGATGTATTGCCCTCCTTTACCACAGTTTGGCGTGTATGTATATATATATATGTATATGCTCTAGCCTACATGATGCACGTGCATGTAATGTATTTAGGAAAAAAAAACTAATATGCATGCATGCGTAGTGGTCATGTGTACCATAGTAAATGGATGTGTGATTGTGAAAAAAAATTCAAAAGGGGAGAAAATTGTAAGCACACAATGTCTTCTTATTTTGTATGCTTGCTTAGATGCCATCCCTATAGTAAAACTTGAGTAGTAATTATTAGAATGCTTCAGAGAGAATATCATGATTGTTTTCTTCTTTATCTATGCTTGCATGCAAATATATTTCCTTCAACCTATATAGAATGTATAACGATTGGAATCCTTCACAAGGGTCTTGGAAGTTTTCCACATAGATATAGATGGCTTGATGATACATGCAAAATATGTTTTGGAAGGAGTAATTTTTTCTTCTACAATGCATCCTACATTATCTCTAGTACGTGAAATGACTATGGAGACTAGATGATCACAAGTGAGGGTTGCCATGTCATTCCTTGACCAAAAAGCTTGAATACTTAATAAACTAGGATGCTTGGGTATCCTTATCCACTTGTACAGAATGCTCTTCGTTTTGAAGGCTTCACTAATTTTTTCAACAGTGATAATTCACTGTGTCTCCGCTTCTATCATTAGCTGAAATGGGTCATCTTGTACAAACATACAACTGTACAGTTTTACTTATAAATATCTTGAATTGATCGAACGAACATGAATCTGTAAACATACTTGGAAAGGGTGCTAGAGGCACGCCCGCTATCAATGAACCGTATGCCTACGATTACGATCGATGCAGATCTTGAAGTACCTTGCAAAAAGGATAATTACAAATTGGTTACTACATCTAAATTTGAGTTACATGTTGTTGTTCAAATCATACGAATTTTGTGCTTGTTTGTGCGAGTGAAAAAAAATCAATATATGAAGTATGGCAGGGAGTTGGCACAGTCCTCCCCAAATTTTTCTAAACATAAGGGAACGTACCCTTCCCTCTGTTTCCCAAATAACACTCTCGATATCGAAAGTGGACCAAAGATACACCTTCAGTGTTGAAAGTGGCCATTATTTTGTTCGAATATAAAAGAGAAAAAATTAGGAATACCTTTGTCACTGCGATACTGAAGTCAATGATGAGATGAGTCTCGTGTGATAACCGCGTCAAATTTTTTTCCATCTGGATTCTTTTATTGTCGTGTAGTTCTGAATGTAGCTATGCTCTCCGTGTGTTGTAGTGCATACGTTCTTCCTTCCAGTCAAGTAATACACAAGACCTCATAGCTCACACGTAAGTTCTACATAATTGTCACGTCAACCTTGTATGCATCATCCACATCACCTCTACATCGCCACCATGGCCAGCAATACCCCAGCCACCATGTCGGTGGCCGGAGTCCTCTTCTTCTTAGTTCTTCTTGAACCCAACATCATGGATTGTGGAATTCTCGAAGAGATCACTACTGCAAAGGCACGGGCTTCTTGCCATTGCCACCCTTTATAAGCATGCCTAACTAGATTGCTTGGTGTAGGTAAGGTTTTTAAACAATTGATTTTAAAGCACCAAAATCAAACCTGTCGAGGTTTCCCTTCATGCCTCTAATTCAAGTTCTTCTTTAAGAAGAGGGAGATGCTCTGCACATAATTGGCCTGGATCCCTTGATCCCTGGCCTTGAAGAGATCTGGGCGTGTGAGGTGAAGGTGGTCACATAAGCAGGCCCAAAGCCTCTGCTGATCCAAGCTTCCATGAACATCATTCATGCCAAAAGCTAAGTACACATATTGCTGCTGTGACTCCTTCCGCAGCCTATTTATGGCACCATAATAGAGGTGCTCTTCCTGCTTTGCCGTGAATCGCAGAGGATGCGATATTTGTCCGTTGTAACATCCTTCAATAGAGCATCTACAACAAGAGGAGCGTAGTTAAGGTTGGGATGATCCATTGAGAGGCCAGACGATACTATGGACAGATACACGATAGTCTTCTTCCACAAGCATTCCGGATGCAAGCTTCCAGTGGTGCCCAAAGCCCTCAACATCCAAGATCTCCATGTTCTCACCAATACGCTTTGCCATGTTAGGGTAAGCAAAGGAGAGCACTACCTCAGAGCAAACAAAAGGGTTTGGGCCTCAGTCCCATGACGTATTAGAGAGAACAAAGTCATGCTTTTTTGCTTTATTTTAATTGTGTGCTACCACGTGGTTATCTCTGCTTGCATGCTTTTGTGAAAGGGTCCAGTTGCTTTTGAATTATCTCAAATTCAAGTACATTATATACAAGTTAAAATAACTACAACGTTCTTTTCGGAAAATTAAAATACAAGACAATGTCCTTATCAACTCATAAACAACATAAATGTCTTAACTGCTTTTTTTGGTTTCTTATAGCTCAATAGAAGTATTTATATAATAACTTTTTACCATAAATTAATAATACCGGGTGGCCTCTCTTAGATAACTTCACCTTGAGAGATTTAGATATACGTTGTTCTATAATATCCCATGCTCTTTGAAGTTTGTCTATGGGTTACGTCATGCAGATTCGGGCTTGTTCATGTTTCTGTTGTTATTTTGTTCAAATTTACAACTCATGGATCCCAATCATGTGGATGTGTAAACAGGGTGCTCTTGGGTTGTCCTATAATATCCCATGCTCTTTGAAGTTTTCATATGGGTTGCGGCAATAGATTTGGGCTTTGTTCATGTGGCTTCATGTTTGTTGATATTTTGTCTAAAGTTACAACTCATGTTTTCTTTAATCTACGCATTACCCATTGCCCATTGTCTTGATTCATGGTTTCCCATGAGGAAGATGTGGATTTGATGGAGATTTGTGTGTGATTTTATGAGAAATATCTCTTTTTTGTTTTGTAAATTTTTTGGCTTAATTTTTAGCTTAATTTATTATTTTTGTTGTTGTTAATATGATTTTTAATGTTCCTAGGGACTTGCACATAGAATGTATTAGGCTTAGTTTGCATCCATTGCATCAAATAATGCAATAGAATGCAATTTTTAGTGAATTTTAGCTCTCTTTAGAGTTAAACATAGAACTAGAATCATTATTTTTTATCTAAGGTTACCTCTCACCACTTCAAATTAATTATTTGAAAACAAAATTAGGAAACCATATTAATCTTGCACTAAGTTAAAATATATACAAATAGGACAAAAGATTTGTGTTGATATTGCGAAACAATGGGAAAGTACATTTTGCATGGGAATGGTGAGAAAGAGTGAGTGTTTTGATAGAATTTATCTACATAGCTTTCAAAGCATAGATGTAAAACCTCTTAAGATCTCATAACACCATATACATGAGTTCATGATCTTTCTTAAGATCTCATATAATTTCATAAAATCTTTTTAGAGATATAATGAGATCATAAGATTTGTAAGACTTCCTCTGTGAGTCCATAGGATCACATGAGGGTTGAGAAGGGCTCATCGAGCCTGGTCCTAGTGCTTATAACATTTTGAGATGATCAAAGCTAAGTTCCCAAGAAATGTACCCACACAACAAATTTTCTCCTAGCCTTAGGTATACTAGCTGTGAGAGCAACATTGAGAGAGTGATGGCAGTGTACCACTCGTGAGATTGCTACTTTGTGGAGATACAATGTTTCTTATGTCATCTAAACCAATCACCAACCCACTCTCAAAACTAGGAATCTTTGGCATTGACATAGGAGATGCCAAGATAGGAGAGCAAGAGAGTGCTACACTAGTGTAACTATAGCCATGATAAATTAATCTGCCAAAACTAGTGCAGCTATAGCTCTAATAGTGATATTTTTTTGCCCCCAATTGTAAGTGACTCCACGTCACTTAGATGAGAAGAAGTTTTTAGCATTAAAAAAAACGTTATTATGCTACCCAAGTCAAAGCTTACAAAAACACATATGCAAGTGACAAGTTAGAGAAGCAAGGAACTTGCTAGGAAATAGAATTATATTTAAAGACTTGAGTCTTAAAGTAAAGATATCATGAGCTTGGATTTTATGACCACATAGTGTATGGTAGAAGCTCTTAAGATCTAATAAGACCATATATGAGGTCATGAAATTTCCTAGATCAATGTGATCATCCTTTAATGTTTAAGATTAGCTTTTATGACCACATAGTGTATGGTAGAAGCTCTCAAGATCTCATAAGACCATACACGAGCTCATAATATTTCTTAAGATCTCATAATTAATGTAAGATCGCATAATTTATGTCAGAGCTCATATAATTCATGTAAGAGCTAATATAATTTCAAAAAATATTGTTAGAGATTGAATGAGATCATAAGACCCATAAGACTTCCTACGAGCACATAAGATCACATAAGGGTTGAGAAGAGCTCATAGAACTTATCTTGGTCCTTTCACTTATAGAATCTTGAGATGATAAAAGCTAAGGTCACAAGAAATGACTAGGTTTCTTCTTTAATATCTTGCTATCATAGTCTTTCACGATTTCTAATCTATTGGAAACACTCCATTGTTTTTTCTAAAAGCTCTGTTCTTATGATTCCTTGGGATCTCCCTTATCTGATTTAAATCAAGACTTAGGGCATGGTTGCCATAGGAAAGTAGGGTTGCATGGGCTGAGTTTGCAGAGTCTGTTGATGCAAATGTTAAATAGACTCCACATGAATGAAATATCACCAAGTGTTTTGATGGCCATGGTCACAAGTTGAATTTGTTGTTTGATTTGAGTGGTTCAAACAATCAACATATTCATATTCTAGAATTCTAATCATATCAATGTAAGATTATCTATTAGGCTCATGATTTAAGGCCTAAGATGATTAATATTAAAATATTGTATGATCATACCTAAAACATTACCTCTTTTGATCTAATATTTAGGGATTGGAAGATTTCATAAGACTAGTTATATATAGAGCTCTTATGAGCTATCATACTTATAGCTTCCAAAAAGATCAATAGTATGCTCCAATATCAATTTGATAATCTATCTTGTGAGCTATATGAATTATATAATATGAGCTATATTTAAATTTTAGTATCTTTAATTACAACACTTTTTACTCCTTTATTTTGTTTTACACCTCCACTAACATATATGGTGGTGTATCAATATCACTCTTAGCATAGGCTAGAGGTAAGGCCATCATCGAATTCACTCATCTTCCATATAAACAACACACAAAAAAAGGACCAAAGAACCAAATACAAAGACCATAAAGGTCTGAACATCTAGATATATTACAGGCTGTTGTGCTCACCATCAACATCAAGAGACACATATATGTGATCCACAAAGCTTTACTTACAATTAAGAGAGAGCTTCAACTGTAGGAAACCCAAAGCTTCACATATAGGCACCGAGATGGATGATGCTTGAAATGTCGTCACGTGCACACATCCCTTCACGTGCGTGAGCTATAGCCATGATTAGCCATTGATGATGGCCCATCCAAAATTTTTGGCATCCCCAAATCACCACTCACCCTCTTCTACACTACTTGCACCCATCAAAGCCCTTGTCTTCATCTCACCACAATGAAATCCATCTTTGAATTCAACCGTAAAGATCATAGGTAAGGTCATATAGTAGGAGCTCTTATTGGCTCGAGCGAGACAACAAAGAGATTACTAGAGATGATTGTGATCTAAGACCTAAGATGACTTTAAGAATAAGGACCTAGATTGGCCCTAAGTGTTTATAAAATCTCGAGATGATCAAAGCTTAGGTCATGTGAGATGTTATTGGTTCGAGCAAGATAACAAAGATATTACTAGAGATGATCATGATCTAAGACCTAAGATGGCTTTAAGAATAAGGACCTAGCTTGGCCCTAAGTGCTTATAAAATCCTAAGATGATCAAAGCTAAGATCATGTGAGCTTTTATTGGTTCGAGTGAGACAACAAAGAGATTACTAGAGATGATTATGATTTAAGACCTAAGATGACTTTGAGAATAGGGTCCTAGCTTAGTCCTAAGTGGTTATAACATCTTGAGATGAAGCTAAGGTCACTAGAGATGACGAGATTTTAGAAATTAATCTTTGAATTTTCACACTAAAAAATCTATGAGTTTAAAGAAGAATACTAAATGGCGAATGTATGAAAAAAACATATATATACATATACATACATATATATAATATATAATATATAATATATATATATATATATTATACACATATATATATATATATATATATATAATATATAATATATATATATAATATATAATATATATATATATTATACACACACATATATATGTGTTATATACATATATATTATAATATATATGTATATATACGTATATATAATATATACATATGTATATGTATGTATATTATAATAATATATATATATACATATATATATATATAGAATATAGAAAATAGAATATATAATCTATATTATATGTTATATACTATATATATTATATATAATATATAATATATAATCTAGAATATATAATATAGATTATATATTATATATATTATATATTATATAAAATATATATAACTAATTCTCGCTCGTTACATATAATATGTTATATATATACTATATATATTATATAATAATATAATATATATATACATACTAATTCTCGCGCGTTACAACTAATATAATATAATATGTTACAGCCCGTTTACAGCTACCCCTGCTCTCTTAAATTTTCTGCAGAGAGCTCGGTGCCCAAATTGTTTCATCTGCTCTCTGCCCTCTGCAGCTCATCAGCTGCTCCATTTCGATCAGCACCTCGACCATTTGCAGCTGCTCCAATATTTCGATCAGCGCCTCGACTTCAGCTGCACGGCGCACGTTTGTGTCGACTGCTAGCATCAGCTACTTTCTTGCGCGCTCGTGTTGCACGTGACGTTTGCACCGTGCCTAGCTAGGCGCAAGCAGCTGTGGCCGCCCAGTACCTAGCTCGAGTAGCTGCAGCACAGCTGCAACGCCAGGACACCAGCGTCGGCTCTTCGGGCTTCGACGTTGAGGACTGCACATGGTTACTGCCCGGCCCCGTCTCCAACGACCCAGCTCGAGCCACCCTGCCGCGCTGGGAGACGTTGGCATCTAGGCAAACAGCCAAGTGGCGGGCCACGTTAATATTATTATATTTTTTCTATTGTTTAAAGCCCAATGTGATGGCCACCCTCAATGCTTTCACACCAATGTCAAAGGCAATACTGTCCCTTCAACCTTAAATGCCCATGCTTCCATACCTCTTCGAGATGCAACTTTCTAATACCCACTGTACTTGGGACACGCACACAAACAAGCTACCAAGACACGCACACAAACAAGCTACCAAGCAGCTGATACCATCTCCAGTTGACCACGTTCCGGACAGGCCTACAGAAGCTCAAAATAAATCCATCCACCCTGTACACCTGCCAACGCATTCCATAGCAAAGCCTTTATTCACACCATACACACGTATGTACACAAGCCCAAAATACCTCTCAGAAAAACGCCTGACATACTTTGCCAACCCCCCCATGTGCTAGAGCATTCATGCTCAGCAGCAAAAGATAAAGTCGATAGCTATCCACCAGGATCAAAAGGAAACAGCAACTCACCATCTCATTCCCCAAAATCTTTGAAACACCATGGCTGCATCACTGCATACCAAACGTCAACCATATGCATCAGAAAATCATTCACGTCCACTTCACCCACAACAAACCTCCTCGTCTTCAAAATCTGTGGCATTGCAGCATCTAGCATCCCATTTATCAACACCAGTAAAGGCCAGGTTCTAACATTTTGACCTTTCTGCACACAAAAATCTAGATCCTTTCCAACAGCAGTTTCCATAAGCACTTCCAGCTCTTGTAATTCAGGCATCTCTTCACAACCATACAGCTCAACTGGTTCAGAACCCTTGTCATCCATGGACTTTGCCTTTAGCATTTCAGCAACATGCAAAGAAGCCTTAGCTACACTCTCGACCATATCTGCATCCATGTCTACCTGCTCCTGTTCATCAAGGCTAGCAACTTCCCAGATATCATCCTCAAGCACAATACTCACCTCACAACGCTCTTCATTAGCCAAATCTACATGTATACCTTCTTGAATGTTGCCAACCCCCCTGGTATCATCGTCCAAAGACTCCTCAACACATAATGCATCAAATGAAAAAACATCCATACCATTTATCGCAGGTACCAAATCACTATCAAGCTGTCCAAGAAAATCCATAATAATAGGATCTTCCTCCATGCTCTCCGCATCCGCATCACAAACCGTCTTCACTTCATCACAAGTCTCTACCCCGTCCTCCTCCCTTGTAGAATCTGACAAACAATCATCCTCAAAGCATCCTGTATCTAGCTCCTCTTCCTTCTTATCATCAGCCAATCCCAAGGCATTATTCTCTTTGCTTCCATGTGCATGCGTATCATCCAAATCCGAATGCAAATGATCTCCAATAGAACCTTCCAAATCACTATCCTGTACAGCTGCTATGACGTCCAAATCCAAAGAAGAATGCACTGGCAACTCCTTATCTTCACTTTGCTCCTTCACCTGCTTTTCATCCACCTTCACCTGCTTTAAAAACTTTGGGAAAAAATCAGAAGGCACATAAAACATTCCCCTTTGCACCTGTATCGGCCTTTGAGGTTCTTGTCTGATCAAACTTTGCATAGAACTCTTATCCACCTCAACCAAATTTACCTGCCTATCCCTCGCAGATACAACACCTTCATATGGATAAATACCCATCTCCATCTGCTTTAAAATCTTGCCTTCCTTTTCCCTAGCAACCCTAACTGCATCATCAAATGACTTGGGATTCTTTAACTCAACCCTAACCTTTAAATGAGGTAACAGACCATCAATGAACAAGCTCTTTTTCAGAAACATAGGAGGAACTTCCTGCTTCAATGTCATACACAACTTACTCCACAAACATGTAAATACCTTCACAAAATCATCCAGTAATTGCCCATGGACCTGCTTCAAGATGCTCAACTCCTGCCAAAGCACACTAGAATCCTCCACTTGCTGCAAACGCTCCAAAAGGCCTTCTTTCAACCTGTCTAAGGTCAAAACATCATGTAGCTCACCTGCCGCAAAAACCTTTGTTCGAAGGCCTGTATTTGCTAAACCATGAATCCAATGAACGTGCTCTAGTGCTCTCGAAAAGCTGACATTGAGCTCTTTGAATTTGGTCTTGACCATTAGAAGGAAAAATCAATCGTTTTGGCCTCCGACGAGCAGCCTCAAAATTTGACCCAAAAAATCGAGGCAAAAAAACAATCGAAAACCACTAAAAATCGTAAAAAACAGTGCGAAAACGACTTCGAAACATATTCGGGTTACTTTTTGAGGGTCCAAATGACATAATCACAAACGACTCAGACAGACAAAGTTGTAGTACTCCAAAAATATTACAACTCTCTCATACATATTTTTTCAAAAGTCCTTTTGGAACACCTTCAAAAAACGGCTTGCGACATAGGAAACAAATTCTCGGGAAAAAAATTCATCTTCAGACAATGATGGAAAACAGGTTTTGAGACCTCATCTTCCATCTAGGAAGCTACTAACATGCACCTTTTTTGGAAAATTATTGTCGTTCGCGTGTGGCGCCTAAGCCAATTTGGGCAAAGTGACACTCTCGCTGACCCAATGAAGGGTATGCCAGGCCTCCTAAGACTATAATGGGTTGTAATAGGTTGTTATAAAACATTAAAAAAAAATACGTGCTCGCTCATTACAGAGCAATTGACAGCATCAGACATGGCAATGATAGAGGGACTATGCGGGACGACACCCTCACTTAATGCGCAATGGCGTAAATCTTCAAGACATTAAGATCCATGCCACAAATGCACCTCCCAATACCATTCTCCATGCCAACAACAAGAGTGTCATCAGGTTTTGCACCCCCCGTCACTCAATCCCACCACCGGGCTTTGGTCCTTTACCTAACATTTCCACAAATCCTATAGGTACCAACCCTTTCCAACCCCTCGATGCCCACACCTTGGACATATTGACTAGTCTAAGAAGGGAGGTTGCCCAAGGACTAAGTGAGTCCCTACCCACAAGAGCACTCATATACCGCCTTAGTGACTTACAAAAATACGACCCCATACAGATTTCCAAATAAATATGATGGAACAACTGATCCTGTTCAATTCATATACATATGTTTGAACAGAGACGTGAAGCCTTTGGAAATCCAAACTGCCCCATAAAGGTACATGCGTTGAACCTATTCTTAGTGGGAAAAGCTAGTTGATGGTTCAAAACCTTGGAGTCAACCTTTGTCCATGGCTTTTCAAGACAAGGTGATTGGTGGAGTGTAGCGACAGAACTCTATTCAATTGAAATGTAAACCAAACGAAACCATTACAGACTTTATCCTTCGGATATAAAACTCTTGGACTCACGATGTGAGTCATGGGAAAAACTAAATAATTCTCAATTGAAGAGATGTTTCACGATGGGCTTAAAGAATAACAGCGTACACAATTTGATCATTGTATCCAATCCAGAAACATTTGATCAATGTTGCAAAGAAGCAATACATTTAGATGACAACATGATGGAAGATGACCATGATACGAGATGTGCCTCATCGAAATTGAGTGCAGCAATGGCTAAAGAAAAATTAATCTTGGAATTATCATTCCCTGAATTCTATGCAGCCTTACTTAAAAGCTTACAACCAACATCTCTAAAAGAGGATGAGATCCTTCAAAATCAACCATCCTTAATGCCTCTCCAATTGATGGGAGAAATGCCTTATGTGTTTAGTGAAATCACTACGACCATCCCAATCCCCATTGTGAAATCCTTAACTCTCGTGCATTTAGCACCTACACGAGCTTGTGTGTTCAAGAAACCCTAATGGTAACTAACCAATAGTCTTACCTACCGCCTCGACAACATTTGAGCCAAAAATCAAGAATCGATTCCCACGTCTGCAACGCAGACTTACGCGCATCAAATACAAACTCACAATGCTCTTTTCACCCCTCTAGATGTGAAGTGAAGTGCACAAGATACGTGATCGACATAAAAACCTATTCTCACAAAACAAAGGAGAATAGCTGCAAAAGAACCTATTGATCGCAAGGTGGTAACCCAATTTATTTTTAAAAAAAAAAACAAAAAACAAAAACAAAAACACAAGGGAGTTACACATATGGCCTACCTAAAAGTGGTAGAATATCACAAAAAACTCCCAAGGATCTTAAATAGCCCTTTTTTTTAAAGTTTATATCTTACTATTCTTTTGGTTAAGTTAATGTAGTAGCTGAACATATCCATACTCATGCACTGGAGGACATTTGCACCAAAGCCTCATCATCAATAACTTTCCAGGTACATCTCTAGATGGGGGGGCCATGGTAGGTGAAAGCCTGCTAGCCAATGGTACAATCCATCGCCTAGAATTTTCCTTCAAATTGCAAACCTCTCCAAACCAAGCTAGAATATTTAAAAAATAATGATCTCCAATCCTTTAGTAAAGATATCTATCTAAACCTCACAAGTCAATGCAATTCTTTCAATCCTTGCCACCAACAAGTGGCTACTTCAATAAGCAGCTCAATAAGAGTCTATGTGACTCAATTCTTATACTTCATGTATATTTGCTTTATTGGAGCACTTAAATATACATAAAAGCATAAAAAGCACATCAAAACAAGCATGCGAGAATAGGCCCTAATCAAAAACATTTGACAAGAATCCTACCACAAAAAGAGACTTCATCAAATGCTAATTTCTTCAAATGATGAATGTCGCTTTAATGAATCAAATGAGGAACTGAGAAACACAATCTTCTGATGATTATGTTTGCATTCCTCCAGATCATTCCTTCTCTTCTCCCCCATTATTAACATCTCTTAGTTTTCCCACTAACAAAATTCACATGTAACATTGCTTTTATGATTACCAAAAACAAAGTGAGCAGAAAAAAAACATGCTCACAAAAATATAAAAAATGTAATCATTCGCAAAACCCCACCTCCCCAACCCGTTAAAAATTCCCAACACACAACTAACCTTTTCCTTTACTAACTAACCTTTCTCATTCCTTCTGGAGGAATAACGACCATTGAACGTCACTCAACATCAAACCATCGACAAATCTTATCAATTCTCCCCACACACAAAGGTCTTCAATGCGATCACGAGGATGCGATCGCCACATCAGGAAGGGGAGAAGGTAAACCCATTCCTGGGGTTAACAAGAGCTATTACCATTATCTTATATCAAGGATTCAAGGTAGATACACCAAAAGGTCATACATTCAAGCTATGAAGCAACTGGGTGCAAATCTACAACTTGGATGGGTGCCCGTAATGGTGTGACGATGGAGTAATTATGGTGATTCCCGCTTCAAGAGCGTGTGGTAGTAAGTTAGGATGAAGTCCCAAGTGAGAGTGTGAACACTAATGGCCATGTATATAAGTGAATTTCTCTCATAATACAATGGACTCTCCCATTTTGTAATGGGGTCTTGCTCTTGCTAATCCTCTTGCTAATCTCTCTCTCCCTAATGCATGCTAGTGAGTGTGTGTTAGTGATGTGAGGTGAATGGAGGGATAAGTACATGTAGTGCAACACGGCGGTATGACAACACTTGCAAGAGGCACGATGGAATTGCTTCTCAAGGAGTTTTAGAGCTTGGAGACCTCAAGGGTTATAAGCTCGGCCATTGAAAAGATCCTCATGATAATTGTGGTTCACCAACAGGTAATCTCTTGTTGGATGTGTTTCAAGGGGGGTTAGGGTGAGCCATAACACCATGGAAGCTTGGATCCACAAGTTTCATCAAGGGCAAGATAGAGTGATAATAATAGAAGACTTTTTAGTAACAAAATATCTCTACCTACCTCATCCAAGGCTAGTTTTATCCCTACTAGCAATGCCATTTATTCATGTCTAGAACCTTCTTGCTCTCTACCAAGAAACCATAGTGCTAATGGTTAGACCGATATTATTCCTTGCTCTCTCTATAAGTGCCTTGCCAATTTTGTAAAAGGAAAGCCCAATCTTGTACATGCACTCTATTCTTAGCTCAAGGGCTAAAATGATAAAATACCCATGTCATGGAGAGGGAGCCTCATGCATGGGGGGGGGGGGGGGGGGGAAGATTGAACCCAATGGTTTGTCTTGTGTGATAAGTGTTTTTTCCATTCTTGTCTTTTTCGTTCAAGTGTTCAATTGTTTACATTCAACTCTTCTATGTTTTTTCTATCAATTTCTTTCTACTCAACTTAATCAAATAATTTTGAGTATATGTGAGTTAAGTTTTTACTTGGTGAAAGATTCCTATTTCAATTATAGACTATGAGACTAAGAAAATAGATCTCCATCAATGGGATAAAGGAGGTGAGCTCATGGATGAGAAAAGTAAATTATTTTCATTCGATATCTCAACTATGAATCTAATCCATGGAATCCACCAAGGTTGTAAGACCTCTTTAGTGTTGTCAAAAAGAAGAGTGAGCTTGTAGGAAAGGAAGACGGCCCTCCTTATGTAAATCACTATTTATAGAAGGATATACGAATGTGTTTTTGGAAGACTTTCTACGAAAACCTAAGAAGGAAAGCCTTAGATTATGCTATAGAGCTTGTGTGTTAGAGAAACACCTTATGTAAAATCTCCATATTGGCTCAAGTATAAGAGTATGCTAAATTGAAGCATCAAGGTAAAGAAGGGTTAATTAGACCAATATTATCACATTTAAGTTCTCCTTTCAAAGAAAAAGGACATAATATTCCACTAAACAAGGGTTCATTAGACCAAGGTTATCACATTCGAGTGCTCCTCTCAACAAAAAATCCCTTTTGCTAAGAGTGACAAATGTAAGGTCTCTAATTTTATAAGTGTACTAAAATATAAATAAAGAGGACTTCAAGTGTTAATTTTTGTTGTATTTTATATCATTTTCAAAATTGCTGTGATATATGTGCAAGAGTATTTAAAATCTACCCGTCAAGATGATGCTTGAAATGGATCCCAGATAGGGAAGATATGGACAAAAGAAGGTAAGCATGTGAACCCTCTCTTATATTTGGATGATTACTTAATTATTTTATTCATTAAAGTTAAAATAATGTGTGGTGCATGGAAAGAGTGGTTTGCCTCACATATGTGCAAGAGTATTTAAAATCTACCCGTCAAGATGATGCTTGAAATAGATCCCAGATAGGGAAGATATGGACAAAAGAAGGTAAGCATGTGAACCCTCTCTTATATTTGGATGATTACTTAATTATTTTATTCATTAAAGTTAAAATAATGTGTGGTGCATGGAAAGAGTGGTTTGCCTCACAAATTGAATGGTTAAGAATTGAAATTTTGATAAAAGTTAGAGGATTGGGGTAAATCAACTTACATAACTTGAGCTATGCTCATTTTAATCAAGTGGAGACGAATTAATTTGGAGTTGATTCTTGTTCAAACCCAAACCAAAGGGGATATTTTTATGAAATTTGCTATAAAAGTTTGGTTAGATAGAGGCCCATGCCAATAGGGCCCAATTCCAAGCAATTCCAGGCAAGCAATTCCAAGCAATTCCAGGCAAGCAATTCCAAGCAATTCCAAGCAATTCCAGGCAAGCAATTCCAAGAAGGCAAAGAAAGTTCCTTGCACCATTACCAAGGAAAGTAAAGGCTTCCACATACCAAGGCAAAAGTTATCCCATAAGGATCTGCAAACAAAACCCAAGGAGGCTACACATACCCATAAATTGGCACCTAGGCATGGAGAAGTGAGAGGACTCCCTCACTCTCTCTCCCAAGTGTTGAGAGGTTTGTATTCTTGTTTTTGCATATAGAGGCTCTTGAAAAATGTACCACATGTGGGGTATAGGGGAGGTGAAACCCTAGCTCACAAGGGAGGACATGAGTAACTATATATAAGATCTTGGAAAATGTACTACATATGGGATAAAGGGGGTTGAAACCCTAGCTCTTAAGGGAGGACACATGTAACTATGTGGATGAATGCATGAAATTTTTGGGATAAGAGTGTGCATGAAATTTTTTGAGGTAGACTACAAGCTTAATATCTTGAATTTGGTATATGATTTTCACACACAATCTTTTGGGGTGGATCAAGTGTTGGTTAAGGGTAAATTTGGGAATATTTAAGCTCAAGAATTTATAGTTTGGATCTTTGAAAATAAAAAATTTTAAAGGTGCAAATCGAAGGACTAAGAAACATAAGTACATTTTCTTTGTCCTTTGAAAAATGATTATGGGGCTATTGGGGAGCTTGCATGTGGTCCATGCAATTTACTAACTAATTTGTACCTTTAGCAAAAACATTGGTATTCTTATATAATGAGATATCATGAAATATAATGTAATTCTTCAAAACAAATTATAAAAATTTGTTAAAGGGCATCATCATGACTAATAAATTTATTAAAAGTTAAACAGTTAAAAAAATATGTGTTTTTTGAGATGAGAGTTATTAACATTAGTTGTGATTTCTTTCTCAATTTAATTACAACTTGAAAGTTTATTTTCACCAAGTTTAGGCAGAAAGTAGCATTTCATGTATGTGATTCTTAGAAAGTATCATGTTAAAAAAGTAATGCTCGTGAATCCATACACTTTTAATGCAGCTCTCCTATGTCTTTTTTCATAAATTTATTGATATTTTTTGAGGTGAGAGATTCATCAACATTAGTTGCGATTTCTTGCTCGATTTGGATTAAATCTTTTTATAAGATGATAGCTTTTCTAGATCTCCTTTCCGAGAACCATCTTTTGGGTTGAATTGAGGGGTAGTATAAGAGGCAATTTCGAGGGATCAATCTTTACCACATTTGGTTAACATTACTTCCGACACATGATCTATCACCAATTCTATGTCACCATTTGTAACGCTAAGAAATTGTAAATATGAGGCCATGTAAGTAAGAGATTTTCAATAATGAGAAAAGGACTATCTCATTAATCATAATTGAGCTAAAGTCTTCTAGCTTGGAGCTCTAACTAGTGTTTAATAAGTTTGCATACTTGCTTCCCTTTTGTTGATGCATGCTTATGAATGCTTGGGTGTTTGCATTAGCTTTTACTTGTGTATACTGTGTGTGTGTGCGCGCGCGCGCGCACGCGTGTACGCATGCGCTGTCGTGCCATGGCACGTCTATGGTGTGAAACCATGCATGTGAGGCCATCAAATGCAAATCCAGATGCATGGGGTTAAGTGCCATGACGAGTCATTATATGATGCCTGAGTACATATGTTCATATTGTAAATGAGGTTCAATAAGACAAGCTGAGGCTGAGCCAGGTCTCAAAGACTCTGTACATGAGTGTGGTGTGAATTATGGAGTTTTATGCATATGGAAGACCTTGTAGTAGGGAACACCCTTCTTAACGTGTATGGAAATGCAAAAGTATGTATGATGTGAGGATTGGTTTTGAAAGAATGCCCTTTTGAGATATTGTGTCTTGGAATGCCATGATTTCTGTGCTTGCTCAGAATCGATATAATCAGAATACTTTGGATTTTTTTTCAACTGATGCTACTGGAAAGTTTGATGCCAGAAGACTTTAAACTTGGAGAGAGTGAAAATGTTTTTCATAGGCAGAATGATCCGGGAAGGTATCAAGCCAAATCTGGTTACATTTGGTAGTGTTCTAAATGCATGCAGTCATGCACGTCTAATGGAAAAAGATCAGTTGTGCCTTGATGCCATTAGCAATGACTGTGGTCTCATCCCAACTCTTGAGCATTACACTTGCATTGTTGATCTCCTTGGCTGGGCAGGCCATGTAGACAAGGCGGTAGCTTTAATTAAGGAGATGCCATTTCATCCTAGTATTGTGAATTGGCATACAATGTTGGCAACATCACAAACCTTTAATAAGAGGTATTATAAGGAGAGCTTGCGTGGCAGCAACGAAGAAGGCATATCCGAGATTTATTAAAAAAAAAGGGGACGCACTTGTTTTTCAAACAGGGAAATACGAATAAATAGCTGCAAAAGGTGGTGGGGCGCCGAACTCCTTGCGGGGGAAAATAAGGAAAAACCAGATAAGCAATGGGGGGGAGTGCATATCAGAGAGCCGTCTACAGAAAAAAATGAAGACCAGTGGCGCCTTCGACCAGAGAGTTTAATTCCAGGCTGGCGGCGATTGTCTATGGCATGTAGGAGTTCCAATTGAAGAGCAAAACGAGTACTACCTAGTGATATGCTTCATCATAAACATGTATTCTGCTATGCGCCGTCTGCAGCAAAGCGACCGTGTGGAAATTAGCAAAATTCAAGAGAAATTCGCCTTAATACTTTCAGATAAGTGGTGGGCTTTTCTTTTTAATTATTTTATTTGACTATCCTACTTACGATTTGGAAAATCGTAAAGCTTTAAAACCTTTAAAGGTTTTGTAAATCAAGAGAAACTTGGATATGAAGTGTTGTGATATCAAAGCATCAAAAATACGTGGATTCAAGACATCAAAAATGCAGTAAGGATTCTAGAAATTTGATTTTGTTTTCTACCCAAATGGATTCGGGATGCAAGTCATGGGATTTCTTAGAATCATGTGAACATGTAATAGTTATGCCATATATCGTCTTTTGTTTGTGAGATGTTAGAATTTAAGAGCAGGTTTTCAGGTGATAAAGAACATCATGAGATGATGAATTTGATGACACTGGATGTATGGAATGTAATTGGTCATATGTATGTTGGAAATATTTGAAGGTTATGTTATGCCTACATGTGATTGGTTTTGAGGGATTTGGAAAGAGGAGCCAGTGAATCTATGCTTAAGCACTTGGTACACAATTTTTGTGCAATCATCAGGTTGAATTCAAGGATGTATTGAGGTGAACTGACACATGTATATGTCATTAAAAATGGATATGTCCTATGCTCCTTGGAGAATTTTGTGTGTAAGTTTCCTTGTGGAATTTGGTACCTACTCTCACAGCTAGAAGTCTTGTACTTTCCCAGCAACACCGTCCACGTCACGACAGCTCTTTGGTGAACCCGACGTGAAACTGCTGGGGTGAGAGTGTGGTGAAATATACAGGGAAGCTATGGCTGAGAATTCTGAGGGTCAGGGGGTTCATTTTGAGCCCGGAGTTATGCAGATGTTTCAGATGTTTACTATGTACATGCAACAGCAGCAAGCTGCTGAGAGGGGACAAATTTCCATGACCAAAGCACTACAATCAATTGTAAAAAAGGTGGATCAATTTGATGGAAAGGATATCACAAAGTACCTGTGCAATTACATAAAGGAAATGGAACTAAACAGGGTGACTGAGGAGGATATGGTTCGAAGTTTTGAGCTGGTATGTGTTCCTGAAATAAGAGAGCGCATAAGAGGATTGCAGACAGCACATGGTGGCAGAAATTGGGAGGAGTTCAAGCTTGCTTTAAAGGACAAATATTTCATGGAGGATTCTGAGCGAGTGACCAAACGAACTTTCTTGGAATGGGTCACAAAACCTAAAATGGGAATTTCTGCCATAGAGCTGCTAAGAGAGTTTGAGAAGCGCTATGCCCAGCTGTCAAGGATAGAGCGCACAACTTTGGACAGAGAAAAAACAGAGCTCTTCTTACAAGCAGCTGGGAAAGATCTCCAAGAAAAACTGGAAATTCTCCTCGAGGACAAGGATACAGAGCAGGGACTAAAGAGTGATTGGAATGATGTTGAGGATGCGGTCACTATGCTAGCAAAGTGGCAACGAAGGAGGGATAAAATGGTGATGAGCTCGGGAACTCCTATAACTGCTGTTACCCCTGAGAATCTACCAAAACCAGCTGCTGCAATCCCAAAGGTAGAAGGGCCGATGGAAGAACTTATTAAGGGCATGCGGGACTTAAAATTGAAGATGTCCAGGATTGAAGAAAAGGGGCTACCATTAGGGCAGGCTTCTATGCAAAGGCCTCAAAGTAAAGAAGGGTTTACATACAGATGCATATGGTGTGATGACCTAGAACATGCAAAGAAAGATTGTGCTAGCTATAAAGAAGTCCTTAAAAATCAACTTGTGTTTTTCAAAGATGGGAAAATCCACCTTACAGAGATTGGACTTCCATTGAGTACAAACTTTGGGAAGGGAGGGATGAAAAAGCTGGTTGAGGATATGGCTGCTAGTCATGCCATCTCTATGGTTGAGGCAGCAACCTATGGATTAAAGGCTGGTTAATTATGAGATGGGAAAATCCACCTTACAGAGACTGGACTTCCATTATTGAGTACAAACTTTGGGAAGGGAGGGATGAAAAAGCTGGTTGAGGATATGGCTGCTAGTCATGCCATCTCTATGGTTGAGGCAGCAACCTATGGATTAAAGGCTGGTCAATCAAAGCAGGGATCTGAGAATGATGAAGATTATGAGAATGAAGACTTTTGGCCATCAACAATGGAATTAATTGCATCAAAGAAGGTGTCTAAGCAAGCTTTGCATGAGGCAGGTGACTGTATACGTCTTGAGACTGGTTGGGAGGAGCCTGTGGATTCTTTATCTGTTTATGCCTACATTGCTAAATGCCAAAATAATAAGGCACAGGCAGAGGAGAAGCATAAAAGGGAAAATGAGGAAGGAGGGCCATCAAAAAGAGTTACATGTGGAAGTGACAAGAAGGATCCTGGGCCATCACATATGCCTCCACCGCATAGCAGACCTCCACAGGAAGTATCAATGGAAGAAGTGTCAGCAAAAATGAAGCATGAGAAGGAGAAGGGTAAAGGGAAAAGTCCACTCTACAAGCTTCAATCTGATATTGAAGCCGCAACAGATCTCAAAAAGGTGCTTGAAGAGAGGATTCTAAACAGCAGGGTGGAATTTACACTAGGGGAAGTCTTGGGAATTGCAAAGAAAAAACTCCATGATGAGATAATTGATATTATACGAAGGAAAAGGCAATCCATAATTGAATCTATTCCATCACAAGGGGAGGCAAGCACTTCCAAGACTCATGGAGTATAGGTACAGCAAAAGGAAGAGAGGGAAAATGTGGTGGAATGTAATCACTCTGCTGATGGGGCACGACAAGTGCGCTTTGTGGAAGAGGATGATGAAAAAGAAGTTCTTACAAAGAGTCATTACTCCAGGAGCCATTGGGCAAGAGCAACCACCCACTGAAACCCTTGTCAAAATAGGAGATTTGGAAGAGCCATACGTTGCTCTAATTGATCATGGGTCTGAAATAAATCTTATGGCTAAAAATCTCTACAACAAATGTAAGTGGCCAATGGATGTAGATCATGGGTGGATGATTAAAGCAGCTAATAACTCATCTGGAGAGCTCTATGCAGCATGTCCAAATGTAAGGGTAACAATAGGAGATGTGAAAGATGATCAGAACTTCTTTGTTTAGGAGATGTCATCGTATCCCCTCATCCTTGGGTAACCCTACATTACAGCTGTAAGGATGGAAACAAAGGTTTTGGATGATGGCTCGGCATATGCGAGAATAAGGAGTAAAGATGGCAAAAAAGCTGTTCAGTTTTTGACAGTTTGCATTAACCATGAAAGGAATCGTGAGTCTCTTCAAGCACAGTCACTCCCAAAGATAAATAGAGAATTCATGAATTACAGGGAGATGAGGGATTTTGGCCAGGTGCCATTGTAAAGCGGGATTCCAATGGTACAAGGGGAAATGAGTTCTCGCAGGACTCAATCAATGTAAATAACTTTTCAGCAAATTTTCAGGGATTCTCTAGCTATGGGTCACTGGTCTTTGTAGAAAGCAAGGATTTGAAGCGTGGCATGCGTAGACATGTACAAAATGAACAAAAAAGTTTTGAGCAGTGTGGTCTTTTGGAGAAGAATGAGTTTATTTCAGGGGTGCTTGATGAGGTGTCATTTGTAGATACTATGGATGTGCTTTTTGATATGGGAAGAGCATGCTTACAGGGTGGAAATGAGATGATAGAGGTGTCATCTGTGGAGATGTATGATATAATCCGGGAATTTGAGGGGGTGGAATGCAAAAACATGAATTGCGAGATGGATGCTCATGTTGATACAAAGTACAAAACAGTTGCAAAGAAGGTGAAACTAGTTGCCTAGCCTTTGCCACCAGGAAGCAAGGAGAAAATAGATGAAGCTTCTATGCAACCAAATCTTAGAGATCCGAAGAAAATTGGGCATAAGTTTACACAGGAAACTCTAAAAGAGCTGAAGATTGGTGAGAAGGATTTTCTGTTGCCAGTTGAAAAGAAATGCTTTGAGGGAATGCTTGTGAAACATGGGAAAGCCTTTGCTTTTCAGCCGCATGAGATAGGCTCTGTTGATCCAAGTGTAACAGCACCAATGGTGATCTTTACTGTTCCACATGTGCCCTGGAACCTACGGCCAATTCCAGTACCAAAGGCTCTCTTGCCAAAGCTGATGGAATTACTAAAAGAAAAGATCAGGATGGGAATTTTGGAGCCATCATGCGCTCCATATTCCAACAGATGGTTTACTGTGCCAAAGAAAAATGGGACATTGCGCTTTATTCAAGACATGCAACCTGTAAACAAAGTCACAATCAGGAATGTGGGAGCAGGTCCGATTGTGGATGAGTTTGCAGAAGCATTTGCAGGAAAAGCTATATACTCTATGGGTGATCTGTATTCGGGATATGATCAGTTCCAGCTGGATATACAAAGCAGGGACTTGACCACAATGAGAACTCCTTTGGGATTAGTAAGGATGTGTACCTTACCACAGGGAGCCACCAACTCGGTGGCACATATGATGAATGGAATGAATAAAGTCTTACGAGACTTCATACCACAAATAACTATGCCATTTCTGGATGATGTGCCAATAAAAGGCTGTGATGAGAAAGACAAAGATGAGGATTTGGATTCAAAGGGGTGCCGCAAGTTTGTGGCAAATCATATAAAGGATTGTGATATGATTCTATCCAGGCTTGAAGAAGTGAATCTTACTTTGTCTGGACTGAAATAAGTATTTGGGGTTGGTGAAGTGCTAATAGTGGGACATCTTTGTAGTACTAGTGGACGCCGACCTTGTCCAGCCAAGATAGATGCAATACAAAGAATGAAAGAGACATGCATTAATGTTACAGAGCTGAGGAGATTTCTTGGAGCATGTGTCTTTTATGTTATTTGGATCCCACATTATGCACATGTAGCAGATCCTCTTTATCAACTTTTGAGGAAAAATCAAAAATTTCTCTGGAGTGTAGTACATATTAAAGCTATGCGAAAGCTGAAATGTTTGCTCCAATCATCACCTACTCTGAGGAAGGCAGATTATGAGTGTGGCAGGCCTGTGATTGTTACAGTTGATACTAGTCCTACTGGGATAGGATGGGTAGTAGGGCAAGATGATGAGGATGATCACAGGTATGTAATCAGATTTGGAGCAAAAGTATTAAGCATCCGACAAAGAAAATATCCGCAGATCAAGAGAGAGTTATGGGGAATAGTCACTGCTCTAAAATGTGAAAAAGAATATCTTATTGGGGCATCTGTACTTGTGGAAACTGATTGCTTGCCACTTCTTGGGATGATAGCAAGTTGTACCACTCCAGATATTGCTATGCTTAGGTGGATTGCTTATATCAAGTCACTAAATCCTGAGTTTGAGCATATTGCAGGAAAAGGTAATCCAGTTGTTGCAGATATGCTATCAAGAGCCAGGTATGAAGATGAAAAAGAGATGATTAGTGACATTGATGATGTGGGTACAAAGTTCTACACTACTGCATATGCAAAGGGGGACCATATTTGCCTATCAAATGCACTTGAGTCTTTTACTGAGGAAATGTATGAAGGAGATTGGTTGCTTATTGGTCAATACTTGAGTACTCTGACAAGACAGGGAAGTTGGTCTGACTCAGAATTTAAGAGGATCCACAGAAAAGCATATGGTTATTTTCTAAAGGATGGGTACCTCTGGAAGCATCCTAAGCAGAGGAATGCTATGCCACAGAGAGTCATATGTGATAAAGAGACTCAAGGGAAGCTTGTGAAAGAATTCCATGAGAGTCTCTGGGCTGGACATCGAAGTGTGTGGGCCACCTTTACCAAAATAAAGGAAAAATATTGGTGGAAAGGAATGTACAAGGATATTTCCCGATATGTGGAAACATGCATGATATGTCAAATGTACTCAAATGTGCGACATCGTGATGGCTTGCAACCAACCTACCCACCTGCCATGCACTACAAATGGGTAGTGGATCTAGTTACAATGCCTTTGGGAATTTGGCAGGTGCGGTACATAGCACTTGCAAGAGAAGATTTGACAAATCAGGTAGAGGGGCGTGCTCTTAGAACAAAGAGTACGGAAACAGTATGCAAATTTCTCTTGGAAGATGTGATTTGTCGGTATGGTTGTGTTGGGAAAATAACAGCTGATAGGGGTGAGCTAGATGTTGAAGAAGCAAGGGAATTCTTCTCTAGAATTGGCATCAAACTGTCCCTAACATGTGCTTACAATCCTGAGGGAAATGGTAAAAGTGAATGAGGACATCCTCCAATCATTAAAGCTTTGGCTAAGGCATGCAGAGAAAGAATGCGAGAGTGGCCAAGGCTGCTACCATATGCTTTGTGGGCTGACCGTACAACTCATAGCTCAGTGTGACAGGATACATGCCTGCAGAATTAATGTATGGTCAGAAGCCAGTAATGCCAGTTGAAGAAGTAGTTCCAACTTGGAATGTATTGCCCTGGATGGAAGGATTGAGCAGGGAAGACCTCCTTGCATTGCGAATAAGGCAGTTGGAGAGGAGGCCTGAAGATGTAGAGCTTGCTAAAGCTCGCTTGAAAGATGTAAGGTTGAAAAATAAAGAAAGATTTGATAGAAGACACAGACTCCGGCCAAAACCTATTGAAGAAGGTGATTGGGTCCTGATGTATGATAGTAGTCTTGACAACCAGTTCACTGTTCAAAGGAAGTTTGCAAAAAGATGGTTTGGCCCTTACATTGTCAAGCATGTGCATGGAAATGCCACGTATACTCTGTGTGAGCTTGATGGAACAGAGATGAAGAATCTTGTAGCAGGCAAAAGGATCAAGATGTTTAAAAGAAGGCTTGACAATGATCCTTTTGATTCACAAGGAACTCAGGATGAGAGGTTTGATAATGATAACATGGATATGGCTGAAGAGGAAGAGGATGATTTTCCTAATAATGTTCAAGATGAGGACGACATCCAGATATATGTGGATCTTGATGATGATTTGGCACATACCAGAGGATGTGCAGGTTTAGAGTGGGTGGATGTCGTGCCATGGCACGTCTATGGTGTGAAACCATGCATGTGAGGCCATCAAATGCAAATCCAGATGCATGGGGTTAAGTGCCATGACGAGTCATTATATGATGCCTGAGTACATATGTTCATATTGTAAATGAGGTTCAATACGACAAGCTGAGGCTGAGCCAGGTCTCAAAGCTGAGGTACATGAGTGTGGTGTGAATTATGGAGTTTTATGCATATGGAAGACCTTGTAGTAGGGAACACCCTTCTTAACGTGTATGGAAATGCAAAAGTATGTATGATGTGAGGATTGGTTTTGAAAGAATGCCCTTTTGAGATATTGTGTCTTGGAATGCCATGATTTCTGTGCTTGCTCAGAATCGATATAATCAGAATACTTTGGATTTTTTTTCAACTGATGCTACTGGAAAGTTTGATGCCAGAAGACTTTAAACTTGGAGAGAGTGAAAATGTTTTTCATAGGCAGAATGATCCGGGAAGGTATCAAGCCAAATCTGGTTACATTTGGTAGTGTTCTAAATGCATGCAGTCATGCACGTCTAATGGAAAAAGATCAGTTGTGCCTTGATGCCATTAGCAATGACTATGGTCTCATCCCAACTCTTGAGCATTACACTTGCATTGTTGATCTCCTTGGCCGGGCATGCCATGTAGACAAGACGGTAGCTTTAATTAAGGAGATGCCATTTCATCCTAGTATTGTGAATTGGCATACAATGTTGGCAGCATCACAAACCTTTAATAAGAGGTATTATAAGGAGAGCTTGCGTGGCAGCAAAACGAAGAAGGCATATCCGAGATTTATTAAAAAAAAAGGGGGCGCACTTGTTTTTCAAACAGGGAAATACGAATAAATAGCTGCAAAAGGTGGTGGGGCGCCGAACTCCTTGCGGGGGAAAATAAGGAAAAACCAGATAAGCAATGGGGGGGAGTGCATATCAGAGAGCCGTCTGCAGAAAAAAATGAAGACCAGTGGCGCCTTCGACCAGAGAGTTTAATTCCAGGCTGGCGGCGACTGTCTATGGCATGTAGGAGTTACAATTGAAGAGCAAAACGAGTACTACCTAGTGATATGCTTCATCATAAACATGTATTCTGCTATGCGCCGTCTGCAACAGCAAAGCGACCGTGTGGGAATTAGCAAAATTCAAGAGAAATTCGTCTTAATACTTTTAGATAAGTGGTGGGCTTTTTTTTAAATTATTTTATTTGACTATCCTACTTACGATTTGGAAAATCGTAAAGCTTTAAAACATTTAAAGGTTTTGTAAATCAAGAGAAACTTGGATATGAAGTGTTGTGATATCAAAGCATCAAAAATACGTGGATTCAAGACATCAAAAATGCAGTAAGGATTCTAGAAATTTGATTTTGTTTTCTACCCAAATGGATTCAGGATGCAAGTCATGGGATTTCTTAGAATCATGTGAACATGTAATAGTTATGCCATATATCGTCTTTTGTTTGTGAGATGTTAGAATTTAAGAGCAGGTTTTCAGGTGATAAAGAACATCATGAGATGATGAATTTGATGACACTGGATGTATGGAATGTAATTGGTCATATGTATGTTGGAAATATTTGAAGGTTATGTTATGCCTACATGTGATTGGTTTTGAGGGATTTGGAAAGAGGAGCCAGTGAATCTATGCTTAAGCACTTGGTACACAATTTTTGTGCAATCATCAGGTTGAATTCAAGGATGTATTGAGGTGAACTGACACATGTATATGTCATTAAAAATGGATATGTCCTATGCTCCTTGGAGAATTTTGTGTGTAAGTTTCCTTGTGGAATTTGGTACCTACTCTCACAGCTAGAAGTCTTGTACTTTCCCAGCAACACCGTCCACGTCACGACAGCGCGCGTGTGTGTGTGTGTGAATTAGTTCTCACTTCTTTTACCCTCTTCTTCCAAGTAATAATGACATTGAGTAGAGGTTAACATTTTCTATAGCTCTCTCCTCCTTGCTTACTACCTATGTACAAAGACTCCATTGGGGTGACACCATTAGAGGCAAGGGGTTATCTTCTCAAATCTAGCTAAGAGCGCAAACCAATTAAAATATTTTCTTTTTTAAATTTTTCCCCTCGTCGTGTAAGGCACAAGTGTTCTAGCAGTGGTGAACATCTTTGGCATCACTAGGAGGCAGTCTCGCTTAAGTCTCCCTTGCTTAATCTAGTGATTGGTATATTTAGAAAGCTACCTAGTTGGATGTAAATCCTCTGCTTTTTTTGCTAATTTGATTTTGTTTTAAATGTTGTTTACTTTGGCATTGGAGCAATGGAGAAAATGAGCATCAAAGCTATCTGATTAGAGCTTCCAATGGTGAAGAAGTAAGAAGTTGATTATCTTTTTTGCTTAATCATAGAGTAAATCACTTAATGTTTTCTTAATTCTAGGTTGAATTTTGGTTACATAATTACATAGGTAGGTTATCTTTGTAAATCAATAGGTTAATCATAGAGTAAATCCTTTAATTTTTGCTTACTTTAAGGTTGAATTTTGGTTAAATAATTATATAGGTAGGTTATCTTTGTAAATCAATATGTTAATCAACACACAAAATCTCATAATTTAAGGTTGAATTTGGTTAATTTAAGGTTGAATTTTGGTTAAATAATTATATAGGTAGGTTATCTCTGTAAATCAATATGTTAATCAATCACAAAACACACAAAATCTCATAATTTTCACTAAAGATAATTTTTTTGGTTGTTTGTTTGGTGAGTTATTAAGAACACTAAAAATTCAAAAAACACTAAAAATAGGACCTAAATATATGTTTGTGAGTCAACTGAAGTGATTAACATGCTTAGGGGGCTAGTTTTAACCCAATTTCATGGTCAAATCCATTAGGGAAAATTTGGACTCAAAAAGGGGCCTTGTAAGAGATCCATTGGGATGGTGATGTGGACAAAGCAAGTCATATAAACCCACATATATTATTGGAGGGTACGTGCGTCATTTTTGAGTTCTTTATTCCATTAACTGACATGTAGGGTGTTTTTTAATTCAAAACAATGCCTCTTAAGTATAGTTTTTTATTCCCACTATGGTGCCTTATTTTATTGAAAAAAGTCACCACTCTCTTTCTTCATTACACTTTTGAATGGAACCAAGCCAACTTTGCTTACCAAACTTGAACCAAACTTCATCCCTGCAACCCATCATCTTGCATTGTCTCCCTCATTGTCTTCCCGACTCCACAACCACAACCACTCCAAATCCGAATTGTTTTGAGCGGGAAGTTTTGGATTTTCTCTTCTTCTCAAGGCGGCAAGTTTTGAAAAAGGATGGAAAAGTATTTGTTCTTCATGCGCCATACCTGCTTGTGCATGAATAACAATCCCATTTCTTACCTTTTTCAAGTGAGGGTTGTGCTTACAAGTATTGTGTACATTTTGGTGCATCCAGGATACCAACAAGTTTGTTTGATGGACAAGGAGGTATTATTTAGTGATGTTGTCTTTTGGTTTTAATGAAGCAATCTTCTTCACGGGAGATAAGTGTAATATCTTTGGTTTCTTTTGGTTAAAGTGTGAGTTCATGATGCTTTTTGGTGTTGTTAAAGCACAGAACAATACAATAAAACCTGTGAAACAAAAGAAGAAAAAGGTGGACATCCACTTCCAAAAAGTAGAAGCCGATTATGCTCCCTGCTGTAAGAGAAATTGGTCTAGGCCAGCATGCGAAGCCCACATTACTGAGCTTCGAAATGAAGGAAAGAAAAATATGGACCTATGGTTGGATGGTAGTATTTACCCACCAGATCCAACCTCCTCTCAATCTCCATCATTCTTTGGGTTGACAAGTTTCTTCAAGTTTGTGTGTGAGGGTGAAAATGGATTGCTTGGATATTGCAAAAGATTGTTTGGCCAATGTCAAAGTATCTTTAAAAGACATTTGAGTGATAGAGATGCCAGAATAAAAATGCTTGAAGGTGCGAATATTTACTTGGCATCGATCACAATAGCTTTGTGAGCTTCAAATAAGGACAAAGCAAAAGTTTGTTCTGGGTTACAAAAAGAGTTTGATCATTTGCAGCAGACTATTCGCAAGATGTAGGACACTATTAAAGAGAAGAATGAAATTTTGGTAGTTCGAGAAATCAATAATTTCACATTGGAGAGTGAGAATACACACCTTCGAAAACAACTTGAAAAGTTCAACAAAAAATTACAATATTTGAAAGACACGCCATTGGGTGCTCGATTACGCAAGAGACAGATCAAACCATTGGAAGAACTCAATGTTGGAGGTGGCCAATGGAAGCGTCGTGTAAAAGCTTGCAGGTATTGGGATCTATAATTTCTTTGAGCACTCACTTTTCATTTTCATTTTAGTTCCTTTTTTGAAGATGGGGGATTGGGTGTGGGGGTGGTATAGCTAGATGAATGATGGACTGAAATAGCTATCATTGTTGCTTCAGGATGGTCACAGATGTTGTGGGTCCAAAAGAGCAAGGTTTTGATATATTTGGCAAAGTTCTGACAAAAGACATCGTGGAGTCAGCAATACATCATCCTAAGTTTGCAAGACTTCGATCAGACATAGCATAGCAATCCTTGCAGGAGGTGAGTGAAGCATTCACTCTTGCAGATGCACAAGGTATATGTGACATGGCTGGCATAAGCACAAAGTCTTACAGGATGTTGTTTAATAAAGTTAAAGAAGGTTTCAGTTCTAAGCTTGGAAAAAAACAGTAATTCCCGTTCCAAAACCATTTCACGTGAACAAAGCTCGAAATATTCTCAACTTGGGAATGGTCGAACTTGTTGGAGAGCCTTGTTACGTGTCTAGTACATTGACAGTGACTAAAAAGAGCGGGGAACAAAAAATCATAGAGCTTACAGAGTTCAACAATTTCATTATGGATGTTTGTTCGGAAATTACAAATGGCTATGGTGAAATTTTATGACATCAGTGTACATGAGTGCAATGGAAGGCTGAAATTTGTTTTAAAACTTGATATGAGAGTGAGGTGATCAAAGGACAGAAGCTGGAAAGGGTTAGCATGACTTTAATGAATAGAGCTTTGGATGCAAGTATCAGTAATGCTGATGAGAGGCACTTTAGTATACAATCCGAAAATGAGATTTGGTGGCTGGCTGCATTTGAGGTGACGTGCTATCCATTTTTTAAAAAAGTATATTATGTTGCTATCCTCTTGTTATGATGTTGTAGACAATTTAACTGGCCTCTTGTTAACAGGTTCCAACAGAGACCCATGAAATTCTAAAGTGGTACTTTAACCAGACTGAGCTTCCTTCCACTATCCAGCAGCACTCGAATGGCGAAAAGCTTTATGTAGAAGGATATGGTGAATATGAGGTTGCATGGCACCTGGCTGCAGATCTTAAAACCTTGAAATGCATGTTTGGTATTTCCCAAGGAGCAATGGCCAAGTATCCTTGCCTGTATTGCATGAACAAACGAGGTGTTTCCAAAGGAGGAAAAGAGAGAAAATGGAAATGCCTAAATGGAATCAGTAATAGGCGTGAAGCCCCAAATCATGATGCTCCAAGAGTGGATCCTAATTGGGATCCAATTCTTGCTATCCCTTTGATCAGAGTTCATATTTGTGTTTTGCATGTGCTGGTTAGAATAATTGAGAAACTAGTCTACATGTACATCGAATTTTCATGGAATATGAAACCAGTATTAGAGAGTGAAAGAACTATTAAAAAAATTGAGCAAGTGCTTTCAGATGTAGGTTTACATTGTGGTCAAGTGAAGATTGAGGACTTGAGAAGATCAGAGAAGACCAGAAATGTTCCTAGCAAACCATGTTGGAGGTGCAAAAGCCAGAAAGTTCTTATCTAATCATACCTAGAGAGGTCATCTGGGTACAGATTTTGAGGTGTGGAGGAAGCTTCATGCAGTTGTACCTGATCGAGGCTCTAGGACAAGCGAGGGTGGCAAAGGCCAAAGCGTGGTTGGCACTTAATCTCCTAGCACCTTTGTTGCAAAAACCAAGGTTTGAAGATGGGAATGTTGAGAAATTTGAGGCAGTTGTGACAGAGTTCTACACTAGCTATGAAAAGGCATGGGGTACGACAAACTTGACACAATACATGGTTATTACTTGAATACCTACAGCTTTGAGTTTTTATTGTTATTCAAAATATATTGTACGATACTAAATGTCTTGTTGTTGTTGAGCATTTGTAGCACATTTTGCATGCACATGGAACCTTTTTTGCGGAAGAGTTTGGAAGCCTTGGGATTTGGTCTACCCAAGGCATGGAAAGATCTCATTGGTAAGCACGTTGTGCCTATCAAAGGGCCACTCAACATGGAGGAGGAGTGAAGAAAAGTAATCCCATGAAGCAACTATGTCAGTGGTGGTATAGGCGGATTCAAGTGAGGGCTCGTGTGAAGATCAAACAGTCTGAATCAGCTGTGTCATGTGCAATAAGAAAGATGCAGAACGGAGACGATCAATATATGTCTCCTCACAGGGAAGGCAGAATCATGCTGAATGGCTAAGACAACGACAAAGACAGGGTAGAGTGTGGAAGAAAATTGATCATTGAAATACATATTATAAAACAATGATGTAACTATAAAAGATTTTTAAAGAACAAGAGCTTTCATCTATGTCCCATATAAATGTTTTCAATATATATACATTTCATAGTTTTTAATGGTAAGCAAGAAGAGTATTGAGAAATATGAAGAAACTTCTTAGCAACTGGAACAATCTAAATATGTTAATCTGGAGCAGACTTACCCCAGTCGAGCACTTTTTGATGAAGTTTCTACAACATCTTCTTCATCCTCTATCAATGGCACAACAAGGACCATTGGCCTTGCTGTTCTAAGATGCTTCTTCCCGCAATCACTCAACAGATTAGGATCTGTGATTCCACATGCCAAGCCGTAATAAGCAGCATATGTTAAATAATATTTACATCTCAACGAATATACTCCAGGTCCCTCCCCAAAATTCGAACAGCTGCTTGCCGCTCCAGAAGTATTGCCTTGTTTGCATTCAGCCTTAAGTGATAGTAACCACCTAAATACCTGGATAGAGTCTTTATTGCCACCATCAGAGGAAAACTTGCATTGTCCTTGGAGAAGCTAGCGTGAAATATCACAATTTGAGGGAATTTTAGGCGATGTATATATGTTCCTAGTGTCGAAGCGTGGCCTAATCCTGCCATACGCTTGCCTGAAGCATGTTTGAGGAATGTGTCTTCATATATTTCCAACTGAAAAAATAAAGGAGCATTAGCCAGAAACAACATCACCAAACATTTCAGGATAAAGTTGATAAAGCCAAATCCGCAACAAAAGTACGAAAACACAACAAAAAAAAACTAACCTCTTGGTTCTCATCTGCTTCAAGCAAGGCGTCTTACCATAAATTAGTGCTCGAACTAGGAACGGTTTCCGCTATCTTACTTGGCACATCCCTAAACCCTCCCATGTTGATAATATTTAGTCTTTCCCTTGCTTCTTGTAGCTCTTCCTCTGTGACATCTTTTCCTTCATATTTAAGGGCATCACCATAGATCATCTTTAGTGTTGCTGCTGTAGCAGATAGGAACTCGGTGTCTTTCACATGGCTATCCACTAGTAAGTACTTATCTATCCCATCATCATCTATAAAATTGTCATCGACCTCCAGATTTTGGGCTATGAAAGCTATGCAATGGTCCTCCCTTAAGTTAAATACATGTTGTATGTCTGTCAGCAATATATACTCTGAATCTCCTACTTGGTAGGAGGGGAGTAATGGCGTTGGAATGGGGGAGAAGTCATCTGATTCAATCACAAGCTGACCTACATCAGTGTTTTGTTCTCTCACTGCCTCAATATCAACCGCCGCCGAACTGAGCTTCCTCTCTTCTTCAACATTGAACTCCTCAATCACATGAGGAGTGTCCTCCTCTTTAGGAACATCCTCAACGGTGGGACTAGCCTGACGAGAAACCGTGTCTTCACTTTCATTTGTTGCATGCGGCTCTGTACATTCTTCATCTGTTGCATGCGGCTCTGTACATTCTTCATCTGTTAATTACACGTTCATGTGCAAGAAGCATAAGAAGGCATAAGAGTATTCCATCAAGCGGCATTTTCTTTTGTGAAAAGGGCATGGCAAAGCTCTCTTCTTATCACATGGTACCTTGTGCCAATCCCTGTTTAACCTCTGCTTCTTCTCTGGGGGACACCTTGAGATTAAAATGAATGTGATTTTTTCCATCAATCATCACTGGATCTTCATTTGTGAGCTCGTCAAACTCTTGCTTTGCCTCTTCAAAGTATCCGGGATGGCTAGAAAATGTATCCTCCAGAGAAAAATCGCAATTGAACATCAACGAAATTGAAGGGTGCAAATCATAACGTCGACATTTGTAGAGGAAGTCATACAACAGAGTTGCAGGTGTTTCTTTAATCTCTTCGTCCACATCAAACTCGACTTGAACTTGCACCATGGCTGAATTCAAGGGTGTAGATAAGACATGGAAAATATTAGTTCAAGCAATGAGAGACAGTCAGTCTTAAACACCAAATTAGAGATTTGGTGTTTAAGACAGTCAGTCTTAAACACCAAATCTCTGTGTGGTGAATGGATTCAACATAACGCGAGAGGAGATGCCAAAGGAATCCAGGTATTCCTCCTCGCGTTGTAGTGAATCTATTTTCCCTAACGCAAATAAAATTGCAGCTTTATCAAGGACCTCTTCTCGCGTTATGGTGAATCAAATCGATTCACCATAATGCGAGGAGGAATATTGTGCTTCCTATGGGACCTATGGGACCTTCGCTCGCGTTATGGTGAATCAAATCGATTCACCATAATGCGAGGAGGAATATTGTGCTTCCTATGGGACCTATGGGACCTTCGCTCGCGTTATGGTGAATTGATTCACCGCAACATGATGACTTTTTCATCCTTTGGCACCGCCTCTCACGTTATGGTGAATTACAAATAAAGATACTTCTCAAGTACCCATACTGAGAGAGGAGGTGTCAAACGAATTAAAATAGTCTTCCTCGCAGTCAATTCACCATAATGCGAGGAGTCATAGGTTTTCAATTCACCTTAATGCGATGAAAAGACAAAGCAAGGAGTTCTGCACAAGAATGAAACCAAAAGAACGAAATAACAAAAGAAGAAGGAAGCACAAAAGAGATAAAAATACCAGGAAAATGAATTGTATACAAACGTCGCAGGAGATGGAGATGAAGGAGGTTGTCGTTATCTTTGATGGAGATGAAGGAGGTTGGAGGTTTGTCTTTGTCGTTTGATACAGGAGGATGATTGATGAAGGAGGGTTGGAGGAGATAGTCATTGATGGAGATGAAGGCCGTTGGTGGGGAGATAAATGAGAATACAAACTCCAAGAGAGGCAATAAATGAGATGGGTATCCTAGAGAAGCAATTAAAAACCGTTTTTAATACTATGCGATACGTCAGCACCGCGTTTTCACCCGCCATTCCATGAATGCCACATGGCAGCCCGCCATGTACCTAACACGTGTACACGCTATAAAGATTAATCAAAGCAAGAGAGGCAATTAAAAACCCTTTTTAATGCTATGCAACACGTCAGTGCCGCCTAGTTGCCCTGGCAGCCCGCCAGCACATGTGTTCGCTTTTAATCAAAGCCGTTAATCACGCCACCTTTTCGTCCTCTTATCGATTTTGCCTTGTCCGTCCTCCTGCTTGCCTCCAGGTGACTTCCGACTATTCCGACTACCCCCACAATACTGAACCAATATTCCACCTCCTACACGACAGTCTCCATCCATTCCCACACATGAAATGTGAGTTTTTGTATATTACTTGATTGTTTTGTAAGTTTCTTGTAAATTGCTTGATTGTTTTGTTTTTTCTTCGACTGTTTGCCCTCTGCCATTGTTTTTTCTTCGATTGTTTGCCTTCTGCCATGGTGATTCGATTCACCTTAAAGCACACGATGGGCCATTAGAATCTCAATACGGCTCCATGTGTTATGGTGAATCGAACCACCAAAATACAAGATGGAATGGTAAGAGATTTGCGATAATCCTCCTCCCGTTGTAGTAAATCGATTCACTATAACGCGAGGAGGATTGTTTTGCTTTGACTGGCCCTTAGTCTCGCGTTATGGTGAATCAATTCACTATAACGCAAGATCAAAGGGCAAAGGATTCACGATAATCCACCTCTTATTGGTGTCAATTAATTCACCTCCTACACGACAATCTCCATCCATTCCCACCCATAAAATGTGATGGACGTGTATTACTTGATTGTTTTGTGAGTTTCTTGTATATTCCTTGATTGTTTTGTTTTTCCTTCGACTGTTTGCCCTCTGTCATTGTTTTCTCTTCGACTGTTTGCCCTCTGCCATGGTGATTCGATTCACCTTAAAGCAGACGACGAGCCATTAGAATCTCAATACGGCTCTATGTGTTATGGTGAATCGAATCACCAAAATGCAAGATGGAATGGTAAGAGATTCATGATAATCCTCCTCCCGTTGTAGTAAATCGATTCACTATAACGCGAGGAGGATTGTTTTGCTTTGACTGGCTCTTAGTCTCGCGTTATGGTGAATCAATTCACTATAACGCAAGATCAAATCTCTAAGGATGCACGATAATCCACCTCTTATTGGTGTCAATTAATTCACCATAATGCGAGGAGGATTATTGTGCTTCGGTGGGCCTTCATCTCGCGTTATGGTGAATGGATTCACCATAATGCGAGGAAGTGCATATTGCTTTTTTGGCCACCCTCTCTCGCTTTATGGTGAATTGTTAATCGTGTACTACTGAATAGCTAAGTTTTCTGCTCTTGCTTACGTTTTCAGATGGCTCGTGTAAGGAATACAGCTAGACCCATTGACAATGCAGGTCCCTCATCTAGTGGAAAGAAGATGGGCACTCTGAATGCCTCAAGATCGAGGAAATCAAGCAGTCCTTCCCGATTATCCAAAATGCATCCTAGACTAAGGCGTTTCGCAGAGAGCATTCATCAACGCTGCGAGAAATCACAAAATTTATGAAGCACCCGACTGCTGCTATTCCAAGATTACCTTTCCAAAGGCTTGCCAGGAGAATTTGTGAGCAAAATGGAATTTTGTTTAGGTGGAAGGCATCGGTCCTGTTTTGCTTGCAGGAGGCCTCAGAAGATTGGATGATTGAATTTTTTTTGGATAGTTAAGTTCTTGCTGCCCATGCACATAGGGTCACAGTGAGATGAACAAAGAATTTTTCAGCCTAATAGCCCTTCGTTTTAGATATGATAAGTTACTTAGACCAGTTACATTTATTGATGCACGAATGGTGCAAATTTTGGATGTCCGTCCTATTCAAAAAGTGAGAATTGAAGAGGTGACCGAGGGAGGTCTAGATCATGAACATCAGACTCGGGCAAATTTTTTGACAAGCGCTCAAAGGGAACATCAAGTGGCAATGCTTGCATTGCAAACAAAAAGAGAAAATGTTCGCGCACTCCACGCTGTGAATCGGGAGGCGCTTCAATTTTTGTTGCCGGAGTTCTATGTACCCTTTAATATTAGAGGGCAAAGATGTTATTTCCCGATTCATGCTGAGGAGATAAACATTTTGTTTGATCCTAAAACTGAAGTCAACGACAAAGTGCTCAGATGTGTTTTAAGGTATACTCTTTTCTCTATCCTCCCATAATTTTTCATTCTTGGCTCTTAAAGTTTATGCCGAACTCTTGATATGTTTCCTTGTGAAGTTTTGTTATTGCGCAATTGCCCAAGGATGTACAGCATCGAGTGTTCCAGATTGATTCACTAGTCTCAACACTATTGCTAGTAGAGTCAGTTCCATACCTTGATGTGCTGAACTAGTTTCGGGAGGTCCAGCTGGACGATGCTCGAGTAGTTTTTTTGGCATATCATGAAAAGTGAGTTTGTCTCTCTATCTCTCTTGCATGATGTTTATACAAATCACCATACATGAGTTATATAGTTCTTTCTTTGGCTTGAAACTAATAGAAATCTATTTGGATGTGATGCAATTCCCATTGGAGTCTTGTACTAGTCGATGTGCAAGACAATGTTATTTACCTTGCAAATTCGACATCTGGTGTCCACGGCAATGTTTTGCTGTAAGTTAAAATCATAATGATACATATTATTATTTGAGTTAGAAGTCCGGATTGATCAGGATAATGATTAGTCTTTGTTTGCAGTGGTGTCAGGAAACTAATGGCAACTTATGAGAGCTTGAGCATGGACATCGACACCCTGGATCGATCGACCATTCGAAGGGTTAGTGTGCCCAAACAAGAAGATGGTTACAGTTGTGGGTGGAGGGTTGCACTTAATGCATTGTTGCTGCTACTATACAGAGCATTTTTCAGCTCCCTTCAGAGGATGTAAGCATTTTTCAGCTCCCTTCAGAGGATGTAAGCATTTTTCAGCTCCCCATGCGTATGGGAGCTGAAAAATGCTACTACGGAGCATTTTTCAGCTCCCTTCAGAGGATGTAAGCATTTTTTAGCTCCCATACGCATGCGTACTCTTGTTTATCTTCTTGTATATTGTCATGTTGATCTTATTTATGCCTTGATGAATTGTGATGGCAGTTTCCATCCATGTCTCGCTACATGGACCTAGACGTCCAAACGTTTAGGGAGGAAACGATTGCGAAATTGATCGAGGTCGCAGAAGTTATGCCTCCAGACGGCCCAGTGGACTTCATCCCGCCCAATCCACGAGGGGGGATAGGCCCCCCTGAGCCTCTTACATGGGCTCCGTACTTGGGAGAAGAGCCATGGCTCCATCCGAAGCCGAGTCCTATGGGTTCCAGTAATAAATAGTTTTTTCCTTCTTCCAACACATGTACGTTTGTAAATATGCAGCTACACATGTACATTTATATTTTTTTGCACATATTTAGTGTTATTGGAGAGAGAACATCAATTGTAAATGCACTTTTAATTTGAAAATCAGAGGATCAAATTTGCTACTGTGTTCCTTCACTGCTTGTTTTCTTACTTTAAGCCGTTTTTGTGTACATAAAAATTCAATTGGGAAATTTTTGCCTTCAATGCATTGTTTTAAACAATAAAGCATTACAAAAACAATGTTCTGAATAGATAAGTTTATTGCATATGGAAAATACATTGTCATCGTATACATGGTCACATCATATATCTTCTAGTGCCTCCAATTCATGTGGGGCTGCAACATCTTTACAAATGATCTGATGTTCTCTTCTTTTACTTAGCTTTCGACCATCGAGCTTGAAGCAAAATTGATCTGGAGGATTCTAAATAGATACTTCTAATTCCTTCCTAACATATTCAAGAGTCCAATTCTCTTCCACTTCCAATGTCAATGACGGGTGACCCTGTCGAATCATAACTATATCTATCAAGCAAGAGTGGCTGCCATCTCTTGTATCTTGGTCCATGCTTTCCCAGTTGTTATTGATCCATCGCCACCTTCTATAAGTAAATGACATGCACAGATGTTGCCTGGCAATATAGTATCTGATTCCAAAATATTATTAGGATAATTTCTCGAGTATAATCAAATAAGCGTTGTAACTGTTTCACAAAAATACATTTGAATGTTATAACACTCACCAAAATGCAATGTCGGAGGTGTTCAATCGACATTCGATCAAATCATCTCCCTTTGATGATTTCACTCTCCAACCTTTGTCAATCAAGCCAGGCTTCATCTATATCTTTGCACACAAAAGTTGTTCTAGTTTTTCTCAATTGTTTACAATTAGAAAATAAATCAACAAAGCATGCAATTGGAACAAACAAACTTAAGTGGACATTTCTTGCACCAATGTTAGGCTTCATAGCACATTTAATATCATTAAACATTTCGATCCTATATGACTCTATCACTTCTGTATCAAGCAATGGCCACTCAAGACTATCAAGTGCAGGCAACGGAATACGTTCCAACTTTCCATGTCGACTCGATTGAGTGGGCAAGGTATAAAATGAGTCATAGAAATATGTTCTACTTCTTGCGAGATCACTTGGTGCACGACCTTCATATTGAAGTTCCCCCACCTCACCATGTACGACATTCAAGAATCCCATCAAGCATTATGCAGGCTCCCACTCCTGAAGATTGGATGGGTACAAATCTGTGCAAGGTAGAAAAATGTATATCAATCACCTTATTTGCAACATTGAAATACAAAACACAAGCACTTACAATGTGGTCTGTGTCTTGGAAGTCCTTCCAATGGTCCCACGTTGATCTCTTTTTGCATGAATACATGCTGGATCAACACTTCTTTGATAGTTTTCCCTCCTAGTGCCATCTTAAAGTCAAGGATCCTTCCTTTCCAATGTTTGGCCAAGTCTTCAGATGCCTTTCCCTTCACTCGGTAGTGGCCACGTTTTCCTGGCTGCATAGTGACCCAAGAGTACTTCCTGTATACTTGGGGAATCCATTCTTCGTTCTCGTCTTTTATGTTATACAACACAATAGATGAGATACTGCTCCTTTCTCGTTTCAGTCCACTTTCGGGTGCCATGAGAGATTAACAGACGTATGAGAAAGAAGAAGTAGCAGAAAGTGGATGATTGAGCTAACCACTTTTGTGGATCAAGGAGGGAAGAAGAAATGAGGGACGGTGTGTTCTTTTGGGCGCCAAAGATGTTTCGAGATTCAAAAGTGGAACCAAGTTGAGGGAATAACCAAGAGAATGTGTATCTATCTATTCCAAGCATTCAAGCTTCATTAGTTCTAGGGGTGGTGGAAAGAGTTTTTTAGTGCTCCACGTCTAACACAGGAATGTGAAAAACATTCTTTTATTGTGTTAGGTGCTGACAAAAAAACAGTTTAAAATATTTTAAGACAAGGTGATGGTTTTTTTAATATTTCATGAAGATAAGAGTTTCTCCACGTTTTAGGTGGGTTTGTACAGAGGTGCCACCACCGGTGAATATCGTTCGTAGATTTCATGTCACTCAATCTATGTGTCTATTATTATATTATTATTGAAACAACCCTCTTTTGAGTCCAGAATTTTCCTAATGACTATTCTAACTCACATCTATGCACTTTAGGCAAGGATTAATCCTCTTTGAAGCTCGTCATTTACCCTCTTTCACATGGAAGATGAGTGGAATCTTCTTACTCACATCTATTCATTTTAGGCAAGGATTAATCCTCATTGAGCTCCACCATTTACCCTCTTTCACATGGAAGATAAGTGGAAGATTCTTACTCATGTCTATACACCTTAGCCCAAGGATTAATCCTCTTTGAGTCCCATTTACCCTCTTTCACATGGAAGATCAATCACCAAAATTTGAGTGGTTAATATTGATTAATCACTTAGAGGGCTTAGCAATCTAATAGGCTAATTATGGTTTCAAGTTTATTATATAAGTCTCTTCACATCAAAATGTATGTAGGACCATTCCAATTCCCCAAGCAAAATCTTTGTTGAATCTAAGTTCTAAGAGTAAGTATCCTAGATGTGCTTCTTGACTCATCTATCTATTTCTAAGAGTGAGTATCCTAGATGTGCTTCTTAACTCATCTATCTATTTCTAAGAGTGAGTATCCCAGATGTTCTTCTTATTAACTCATCTAAGTTCTAAGAGTAAGTATCCTTGATATGCTTCTTGACTCATCTATCTATTTCTAAGAGTGAGTATCCTAGATGTGTTTCTTGACGCATGTGTGTCTTTAAAGTGTTCACAAAGAAAGGGCTTTGTTGAATCTATTTTCTAAGAGTGAGTAGATATAATATCATCATGTGCATGAGCTCATTAGGAATGGGGTGGTGGATCTTGTATACTGCCTGACAAAAGAGAATTGTGCAGACATTTTCACAAAGACTGGGGAGAGATTCGCTAAAGTGCCATGTTCATCAACTTAGTGTTGGACCAAAGAGGTAGCTCACTTAAAAGGTGGACATTGAGAGGGGGTTTTGGAAAAGCATTTGCTCGCTAAAGTGCCATGTTCATCAACTTAGTGTTGGACCAAAGAGGTAGCTCACTTAAAAGGTGGACATTGAGAGGGGGTTTTGGAAAAGCATTTGCTCGTATTATGATGTGCTCTATTTTGTAAGGCCCCCTTTATAAGGAGTAGCCGTTTGTGGGGTGAGCACCCAAGCACCCCAGTAGTTCCCAGTTTAGACATTGGATGGTGGGGCCAAGTGTGGCAAGATGGTTAGGAGATAGCTTATGTAAACTTGGCACTTTGCCAAGTAGAATGCATGCTTGTGTAGGCTATGTGACCACATTAGTGAGTGCTAGTAGATGATAAACCGAGGAAATAGTGTTCTCAAGTTACGAGGCTCATTTAGGGTCCATACAGTCTCTGATGGCCGAAGCTAGGCATTGTATCTACATAATTTTTTAAGTCTAATATGGTTCTAGTCGGATGATGTGGTTGGTTGGTCATTTTGGACCAACCAAGTCTTGGGTTGGCCGATGTTGCCCACCTATGTCCATGCCAACCCTGCGTACTAACCCTGCATACTACATATGCCATTGTGGTGAGCACCCTCGTAGTTCCCAATTTTGGACACTGGATGGTGGCCAGATGGTTAGGAGACAACTTATGTAAACTTTGCACTTTACCAAGTAGGATGCATGCTTGTGTGGACTATGCGACTGCAATTTATGAGTATAGCAAACCGAGGACACATTATTCTCAAACTATGGGGCTCATTTGAGAGTCCACATGGTCTCAGATAGTCGTGAGAGTTGGGCATTGTGTTTTATAGGGAATATGTTATAGTCTAATATGGTCCAAATGAAATGATATAGATGGTTGGTCATTTTGGACCAATTGGTCATCATGGTTGGCTGACCTATATCCAAGCTGACCTTGGGCACTATATATAGACTAGTTTGGCACCCTTTATTCATCATCATCAAGTTCATTGTTGTGTTCAAGCACTCTTCTGAGCAGGACGTCCTCCATCTATCTAGATCATCATCAAATCTCCTTACTTGGAGCACACAAGTGGAAGGATGACTAATCAGTTTTTGTAATAGAAGTTTACAAGCATCAATATTGTTTACTCTCCACATCTTTTTCTACAATTTAGTGCTTTGTGTTATGAAGATTATATTTTCATTGTTGTCTTTTCTTATAGTTGTCATGCAGGGATGTGGGAATCTTACTGTGCCAATTTTGTTATTATTTTTCGGTTATGCACACCATTTTGGCTTAGGCTGGGTGCAATTATGCATTTAAAATTTATATCATGATGTTTATTTCATGTACATGGTGGAAGCATCATTATTTTGATGGGGAACACTAAGGTTAGATGCTACACAATAAGGTCATTCTTGTAAGGCTAGGCCCCAATTTGAGTTATATGTTATTATTGGTTCCCTTGGGATCTAATTTTGATATATGATTAAAATACCCTAGTTGGGAAAGAAATAGGGGGGAGATTATCCCGAGTGAGAATATTGTGTATCTCTTGAGTTGTGCTTTGTAAATTTATGTTTATTCGACGCTTCCTCCACAGTAAATAATTTGGTGGTCTCAGTCTCTAACTCCTCCCAAGGCTCAGAAAAATCTTGTAATAAGCTTGCCTAGCCATAATGCTCCTTGATTTGATTTTCACCTTACCCTTGTGCTCCCAATTGTTCATTGAGATTTTTTAACATAGCATTGCTTAACATAACTTTTTAGTTGTTTAAAAGTGCACATTTTAAAGTATAAAGCATCTTACCTTATTGCATGGGCATCTTTTTGCAAAGAGCCATAGAAGAGATAAGAATTAGACATCTTCATATAAACTTGAAACTCATTTTGGCTAGAAACTTGGTTGTTCATGCTTTTCCATTTTTGGGTAACAACGGGGATGTGTGTGTGTGTGTGTGTGTGTGTGAGAGAGAGAGAGAGAGAGAGAGAGAGAGAGAGAGAGAGAGAGAGAGGTTTTTTTTAAAGAGTGTGTGTGTGTGTGTGTGAGAGAGAGAGAGTGAGAGAAAGAGAGAGGGGGTTTTTTTTAAGTTTCTTGATGTTTTTTTTACTGCATGTGCAAATTATATATACATATGCTTGGGGAAGGAACATGTGCATTATTATTGTGTATGTTGTTTATCAAAAGGAGAGTTTTTTTATGGTGCGATGATGATGACCAGCCAACACCACAAACGGGAGTTTGCTTCAAGGAGTACATGAAGGGGGGCGTGTTTGTATTGGACAATGAATCCTTGTCCCGACGACTCTATTATTGTTCAGATCGGATAAGACACGTTGATGGGGGGCAATGTATGCCCGGTGGAGTGGTGGGGACGTTACGTGCAATTCCAACATAAGCAAAGTCGGAAAGGAAGGCACGATAGGAACCGACTAGCGTATATGTATGTAATGTATAATAATCATATCATCATCATCATCTTCTTCTTCTTCTACTTGCTTCTCTTCTTCTTCGTCTGCACGTTCATCCAGCAGAGGGAGGAGGACGGCGCCGAGAGCTAGGAGAAGATGTGCATTTTCTCCAAGCTCGGGGTGTGGGTGTGCGTGGCATTGAGCGCCCTCTTTCTTGCGCTGCCCGCATGTTTGCTCTTCATTCTGGTTGTGCTGGCGTGCTTTTGGGGGCTTGGGTTCTTGTGCGTGGTGAGGTATGTGCTGAGGCTCTGGAAGAATCCCAGAATTGAAGGGGTGGTGCAGCTGGAGAGGAAGGGTCTTGGAGGATCAGTGCGCCGCCGGTTTGAGGGGGAGGAGGCAGCTGCTGGAGAGCTGGAGGTGAGGCTACTTAGGGTGCAGCAGTACCTCGAAGATCAGCTCAACAACGTGGGTGACTGTGTCTTGCGCCCGGGCTGTCACGGTTTGCACGTGGGAGATCATGATTTGCTCGTCGATACTAACTCGAGAAGCACGAAGCCATTTTCCAACCAGCTAACAAACGGTTAGTTAACTCCAGTAAAACATTCTAAAGTGTAATAATGGACGCCACAACTCAATTCAATATAGCCTTTAGCCTCTCCTTTTCGTTAAGTCTCTTAAATTAGCTTGTCGTTCCTATGCTCATATGAGCCTCATGGTGGCCGTATATGTGTGTTAATGTGTACGGTAGGGCACAATGGCCTATAAATCTAACTACAAACACAAAGTTCGTTAACAAAACAAGGTCAATAACAATAAGCAAGGAAATAAAATCCCACTTATCAATGTGGTAGCATAGGATTGCACAATTTCTCCACGACGAGGGCCCTTCCCTCTACCCTCTCAAAAGACTACCCGTTGGGCCGCCTTGTAAGTTACTTAAAACTTGGCCAATCCTCCTCCATTATGTTGCAATTGCTCTATGCTTCAATTGCACTAGGTGAGCTCCTCTACTATCCACAAATTTTTGCCCTTTAGGGTTGTTGAGGACTGCAAGTCTATATCTATTTTGGCTATGTAGCTGATAATTGCATGGTTACCTTTTCCATTGATCATCATTTCGATTAGTACAATGAGAGAGAGAGAGAGAGAGAGAGAGAGAGAGAGAGAGAGTTTTGCAACTTATGAGACGATGATGAGTCTTCCACTCAATTAAGTGTCAAAATAGGTTATTTTGAGGGTTGAATTGATCGTGTGGCTAAAGTGCACTTTCATGAGCATCACAAAATCACTTAGCAATGGGAAAATCACTTAGCAAAGGAGAATTCACCGACTATAAACTTTCCCTTCTTGGAGAATCATTTATTGGCTAATTTGAGGTTTTTTGATTGTAAGGTTGTTGTAGAGCGTTACATCATTACTTGCACTAATAGGACCCACTCACACCTTGGGAACCTAACCACATAGGTTTGGTTTATCATGTATTTGATGTTGAGGAGTGCCATGTGTTTGCCAACATTGGGTACATCTCATTTGATCTCATTTTGATGGTAGCTTGGTACATTTTTTAAGTGGTTGAAATTGGGCACTCCATGCAATGCAACGAGTGGGGTTTAAATGCCCCCCATGGTGTTTGAAAATAATCAAAGTTTATTGTATTTTATACCCAGTTATATCAAAAACTTTTCTCCCCCCAAATAATTGTCATATTATATAAATATATTATATGAAATATCTAATAGTAAAATATACTCAATCCTTTGAGTCCAATTGCTACAAAGAGCCTTTCCCCCTAACATAGTGGTAATGCACCTCAATGTGCTTAGTGCGAGCATGAAACACTGGGTTCCTCGTAACTACTAATGCGCTCTGGCTGTCAGTGAAAATCGCAGTGCTAGACGATTGTCCAACACCTAAACCAGCCATAAGACGTCTGAGCCACACACAATTAATTGTAGCTGTAAAAGCTGCCATGTACTCAGCTTCACAGCTGGAAGTGGCCACTGTAGGCTGCTTCTTTTGCTGAGCCATGATATACATGAATCACCAAGGTGAAAGAAAAACCCACTAGTCGGCACTCGTGTGTCATAACATCCAGCCCAATCTGAATCACTAAAAGCATGCAACTGTGACTCACCCCCTTTGGATAAAACAATCCAAAATACTGAGTGCCATGTAAATAGTGAAAAACCCACTTAACATCCTACCAATGCTTCGTACCTAGGCTATGCATAAATCTGCTCAACTTTGAGATGGCATACTGTATGTGGCCTCGTGTTGCATACATAAAGAAGGGATCCAACAGCCTACTAATACAAACTAGCATCAAAAGAGTCTCCTGCATCTTGAAGACTAAGTCGAGTACCTGTCTCCATAGGTGTAGCCACACAAGTTTACAGTCTTCAAGATTAAACCTCTTCTGTATATATTTAGATTGTAGCATAACAATGTCATCATTGCGTTGCATAAACTGAATCCCCAAATAGTAATGCAATGGCCCCAAATCTGACATCTCAAACGATGACTGCAAATCAGCCTTAGAGGCTGAAATCTGATCTATATCGGGTCCTGTGATGAGCAGCATGTCATCAACGTATAGAACGATGACCAAAAATGTGTCCTTACTCCTCTTCACATAGAGGGTACTCTCTGTTGGACTATTGCAAAAATCATTTGCAACCAAGTATGTATAAATCTTCTCATACCATGCTCTAGGAGCCTGCTTAAGGCCATAAAGAGCTTTTTTCAACCTGCATACTTTAGACTCATCTCCTTTCACAACAAAACCAAGAGACTGTGATACATACACCTCCTCATGTAAATCACCATTCAAGAATGCAATCTTAATGTCTAATTAATGTACATTCCACCTATGATGTGCCGCCAAAGCAAATGAGACACCTAATGGTAGTCATACGAGATGTGGGTGCAAGGTCTCATCATAATCAATGCCATTTTTTTGCTGGGCATACCCCTTTGCAACAAGTCTGGCCTTGTAGGGATCAATGCTACCATTTGCTTTGTGTTTTAACTTGTAAACCCACTTAGTACCAATGGCCTTCTTGCCATGAGGTAGATATGTCAAATACCAGGTGTCATTCTTGAGTATAGAGTTATACTCATCCTGCATAGCATGCATCCAATGATCATCATCCTATGCTTTCTCAAAGAAAATAGGTTCCTCCTCATTACATAAAGTAGAAATGAGAACATGATCCACATGAGAATAATCTACATGATGAGAACATGCACGCGTTCTGCTAGGTAAAGGAACTGCCAACTTGCTATTCCTCAATATCTGTACAAGCCATTTTGGCATACGCCTAGATTCTTCTATAGCGGCTCTCTCCTCATTCACTACATCCTCAATAGTTGACTCATCAAAAGGTTGATTTGCACGCTGATTTTGCACTTGCAAAGGCTGAACTTCAGCACTTGGTTGAACATTAAATTGCTTTACATATGGCTACCCTCCATTAAACAAAGGTAGGAGCGAATCAAACATGTCCTGTGAGCATACATTCTGTTGCTTTTTGCATGAAAGCATGGGCTGAACTGAGTTTTTTTTGCATGAAAGCATGGGCTGAACTGAGTTTTTGATAAAAACAACATCTCTACTTACCAAAATCCGCTTTGAGGCCAGATGGTAGAGTCTATATCCCTTGTTTTCTGAACTGTATTCCACAAATATGCATCTAACTGCCTTATCATCAAGCTTAGTGCATTGTTGCTCAGGAAAAAGAGCATAAGCAAGATAACCAAAAACATGCAAATGAGCCAGAGAAGGCTTCATGCCATGCTAAGTTTCATAAGGAGTTTTAGACTACAAGGCCTTGGTAGGGCATTTGTTCAACACATAGTTTGCGCACATAGTTGCCTCTAACCAAAAACCATGAGGTAAATCTTGGGCTTTCACCATACATCATGCCATCTCCATGAGAGACTTGTTCTTCCTCTCAGCCACACCATTTTGTTGAGGTGTGTATGGCACTGTACATTGATGCCTTATGCCTTTTTTAGCCATATATGCATGAAATTCCTTGGACATATACTCCCCCCCTCGATCTAAACAAAGGGTGCCACATTCACATACATTTTCAGGCATGGATACAAAGTGCCTAAAGCACATAAAAACCTAAAAACCTCTCACTTCTACTTCAATGGGATACACCCAGCTATATCTAGAGTAATCATCAATAAAAGTGACGAAGTAGAGATATCTGGAGTAATCATCAATAAAAGTGACGAAGTAGAGTTATCCCCCAATAGATGGTGTCCTCATCATAGGATGACATACATAACTATGTATAAGCTATAATTTCTTAACAGCTCTCACAGATCCATCCTTTGGAAATGATGCCCGATGCATTTTACCAAGAATACACCCCTCACATACATGTCTAGCAGGGGTCTCCAGAGTTGGCAACTCAGATGCCATATCATGCCTTTGAAGAAGGCATAACAAACTGCCATAATTTAGATGGCAAAATTGTGCATGCCATAATTCTGCATCACTCATAGCATGAGTCATAGAGACTGAGCAAGCATCATACTGCAACTTCTCAAATACATCCATCTTGTATAGGCCATGAAATAAGGTACGTGAGGCAATGATAGAATAGCCATCATTTCTATCCTGAACTGTACATCTGTCATCCACAAATTTCACCGCCGTCAAGTCCGACAAGGCTAAGGCTAAAACTGGCAGCAAGTTCTTCTTAATGCCTGGCACATATAAAACTTTAGAAAGAGTAAATGCATCCCCATTTGCAGCAATGAGTATAACTCTACCAACTCCTTTGACAGGGTGTGAGGAACCATTTGCACATGTGATGGTTCCTACACTTGGGATAGCTTCCAAAGATGAGAATAAATTTTTTTGTGAAGTAATGTGCTTACTAGCACCACTATCAAAGTACTAAGCATCTAATTCTTCCACTAATTATTCCATTTATGTACATGTCTAATCTTGAAATGTTAAATCCATGTTGTTTTTAAATTTGGCTTTTTGATACATAGTAGGACTAATTCTCTAATTTTGGAATTCCCAAAACTTAATATGCCTATCATGCCAAGCATGTCTCTTGTTTTGGATTACCTGTTATGGCCATATTTCTCTCATCTACTGTTCCACCAATTGATTTAATCTTGCACTTAAGGCTTATATGTCTACCAACATATGTTCTATTACTATCCATAAATTGGGTCTTGGAATTATATGGGTACTATAGCTTTTAGTCCAAATCTTAGTCTAAAGGGTTGTTTGGCTCATACTGATTTTAGACTCAAGGGAGAAAAATAAATCACCCTTTGAAGTAATGTGCTTGCTAGCACCATTATCAAAGTACCAAACATGATGATACTAGCATTCATACATCATACACAGAAGGATCAAAACTGCAATGCACAGTGAATATCATCCTGTGCATAGTTCAATGACTCCTTCTTTTCAGCACTTGCTCTACTGATGCATCAGCCCATAACCATGCCAGACTCTTTCTTCTTCCCCTTCTCCGGCCTTTTTCTGCATCCTCATTGATGTAATGACATGGCTTCTGATAGTAGTCACATTTTCCTTTCTTTTGATAGTATTTGTATTTTCCTTTATTCTTAGGCTTATCACCCCCCTTCTCGACATCCTTTCCAAAAGCATGGGTTGATTTTACTTTGGCTTATAGCCACCTTGAGAAAAGGCTTTTCCTTTACCTTTTCGATAGCAAATGCGAGGCAAATGCCTGATCTCCCACATGCATACTATTTCAGTTTAAATTGTTAAGATTTCTCTTCTTGTTGGAAGAGCACTACAAATCAACTCATCAAAAGTAAGGGCACTAGGGTTACCCTTTATCATGAGCCAAAGTGTAGATGCACAACCTTGATGAATTCGGTAAAGCTATGAGAACAATAGACACCAAAGAACTGTCTGGATAGGCCTTATCAATACATGCAAGCTGCTCCTAAGATCTTAAATCTCTCTCATTTATATGCTCAAACACTAATTTCTTGGGCAAGTAGGCAACTCGGGCCTCATTATGCACCTAGTAAGGCACAGCAAAAAGCCAGCTGCTTATGCACACAGTTTTGCATGAGTGAATATGAGAAATAAAGCCTCTTTTCATTAAAGCATGCTTCAAAGTTTTACATGAGCGAATATGAGGAAGAGTGCCTCTTTTCATTGAAAGTGTCACTAACATATGTGCATGTGCGTCCCTCCCATCCCACCTGGTGTTAAAGGAAACCCTACCCTAACATGTCATAGGAAGTTGCCTTTTTGTCGAGCTTGAGCTAGGCTCAAGAGCTCCATGGTAGCCGCTCGTCACCGCCATCCTCCCACACTCGTTGTCACCCCAAGGCGGTTGCTCTAATCCAACAGGTGTGATGCAACCTCTATTGCGAAGATCGTGTGGGATCTCCGCAGAGATGATCGTGTTGGTAGCCTAATCACTCAAGAAAGAGGGAGAGAAGAAGAAAGAGTGAATCATGAGAAAACAAGTGATTAGCACTAATCACTCCTAAACCCTAACCCTAAGCATGCCACACATGCTAGATTAGAGTTGCAAGAGAGAGGGAGAGAGAGAACACTCCACTTCTATTGTATAAATGGGAGACTGAGTTACAAACAAGAGAAATTGGCTTTTATAGTTCCAAGCCTTTTCCCACAAGGCTGCTTGGGAGTAAGTGACCTAGGGAGTCACCTAGGACCAAGTGACCTGAGGCGCCCGAAATATAGTTCTAAGCCTTTTCCCACAAGGCCGCCTGGGAGTCGCCTGGGAGTAAGTGACTTGAGGCGCCCAAAACATAGTTACAAGGCTTTTCTCTATGGTTTGGCCAACTAACCAAGATCCTCTTGTCTGTCCATCAAAGCTCAATACTAGGGAGCATCTTTAGGGTGTTTCCTCATCAAATGACGGGATTTACAATATATAGTGCCGATGCCCATTACATAAGTGTGCGAACACAGTTGTTGTAGGAATGTGTTATAACCAATATATGGTTACCATACTCCCCTTTCTAAAGTCGATCGCGTCCTTATGTTCGATAAGAGGTTGTCGAGGCACGTGGGGAAGTGTCGCACGTCGTTGGGTCTCGTGTCTCCAGAAATGAGAGGGGGCGGGGGAGTTAGTAAGATGGAAAGAAGTTAGTAGAGTACTGGCGATTAAGAATCCAGCTAGTCATATGGGCTCTTTCTTTTTTGTATGTGCCCAATAGTACTCTTTATTTTTTTGGTGTTTTTTCTTTTTTGTCACCTTTGTAGGCGGGACATCCTCATTAGAGGCATCAGAGTACTTGAATAAGTGTTGATAGGAGTGGTAGTTGATGGAGAGGATCCATAGGTGTTGAGTCGAAGAAGAAGTTATGGGTCGGATGGATTAAGTATGAAGCACAGTTATTGGGGTGTGTTATGGCTCACCCTAACCCTCCTTGAAACACATCCAAAAAGAGATTACCTGGTGAACCGCAACTATCGTGAGAGGATCTTTCCAATGGCCGAGCTCATAACCCTTGAGGTCTCCAAACTCCACAACTCCTTGAGAAGCAATTCCACCCCATCTCCCGCGTGAGCGTTGTCACAGCGCCGCATTGCACTATGGATCCTCGTCACTTCACTCACACACACTCACTAGCATGCATTAGGGAGAGAGATTAGCAAGATCAAGACTCAATTTCACAATGGGAGAGTACCCTATATTATGAGAGAAATTCACTTATATACATGGCCATAAGTGTTCACACTCACTTAAACTATGGCCAGTCGGGCACTTTAGGCTCATAAGAGGCCTAATGCTATTACAATGACTACTCTATAATATATCCATGAAGTATATCACTTAGGACTTCATTCTAACTTGGTACCACACGATCTTGAAGCGAAAATCACCATAAATACTCCATCACACCATTACGAGCGCCCGTCCAAGTTGTAGCTTTGGACACTATTGCTTTATATCTTGAATGTATGACCCTTTGGTGTATCTACCATCACTCCTTGATGTAAGATAATGGGGGTAGTTCTTGTTAATCCTAGAATTGGATTAACATTCACCCCTTCTTGATGGGGCGATCGCGTTAGGAGAAAAAGCAAGAATCGGGCATGGCTGTGGGCTGCCTGATGCATTTGTATCAAGTGCAAAGAAGAAGAAATCTGTAAGTTTTTCTCAAGATGATTGGGCATGGACTGTACATTACAGTTATGATCCTTCTGTTCATGATGTATGCATGTCAGTGGCAGAATCGGATGCTTGGTACTTTGATAGTAGTGCTAGTAAGCACATTACTTCACCAAAAAAAAAATCTCATCTCTAGAATCTGTCAAGGAGCTGGCAAAGTTGTGTTCACTGCTGCAAATGGGGGTGCATTTACTCTTTCTAAAGTTTTATATGTGCCAGGCATTAAAAGAACTGGCTATCACTTTCAGCCTTAGCCTTGTTAGGCTTGATGGTGAAATTTATGGATGACAGATGTACAATTTAGGATAGAAATGATGGTTATTCTATCATTGCCTTAGGTACCTTGTTTTATGGCCTATACAAGATGGATGTATTTGAGACGTTGCAGCATGATGCTTGCTCAATCTCTACGACTCGTGCTATGAGTGATGCAAAATTATGGCATGCGCGATTTGGACATATGAATTATGGTAGTTTGTTATGCCTTCAAAGGCATGATATGGTGTTTGAGTTGCCAACTCTTGAGACCCCTGCTAGACATGTATGTGAGGGGTGTATTCTTAGTAAAATGCATCGGGCATCATTTCCAAAAGAATGGATCTATGAGAGCTATGAGAAATTACAGCTTATACATGTGATAATTATACATGTGATGTATGTGTTCCTATGAGGACACCATCTATTGGAGGATGTCTCTGCTTCGTCACTTTTATTGATGATTACTCCAAATATAATTGGGTGTATCCCTTAAAGTAGAAGACAGAGGTTTTTATGTTCTTTAGGCACTTTGTATCCATGGTTGAAAATGCATGTGAATGTAAAGTTGGCACCCTTCATTTAGATCGAGGGGGGGAGTGTGTGTCCAAGGAATTTCATGCATATATGGCTAAAAAAGGCATAAGGCATCAATGTACAATGCCATACACACCTCAGCAAAATGGTGTGGCTAAGAATAAGAATAGGTCTCTCATGGTGGAGATGGCACGATGTATAGTGAAAGCCCAAGATTTACCTCATGGTTTTTGGTTAGAGGCAACAATGTGTGCAAACAATGTGTTGAACAAATGCCCTACCAAGGCCTTACAGTCTAAAACTCCTTATGAAGCTTGGCATGGTAGGAAGCCTTCTGTGACTCATTTGCGTGTTTTTAGTTCTCTTGCTTATGCTCTTGTGCCTAAGCAACAACGCAGTAAGCTTGATGATAAGGCAAATAAATGCATATTTGTGGGATACATTTTCAGAAAGCAAGGGATATAGACTCTACCATCTGGCCTCAAAGCGGATTTTGGTAAGTAGAGATGTTTTTGTCAAAAACTCAGTTCAGCCCATGCTTTCATGTAAAAAACAGTAGAATGTAAGCTCACATGACATGTTTGGTTCACTCTTACCTTTGTTTAATGAAGGGCAGCCATATGTAGAGCAATTGAATTCTCAACCAAGTGCTGAAATTCAGCCTTTGCAAGTTCAAAATCAGCCTTTTGATGAGACAATTATTGAGGATGTAGTGGATGAGGAGAGAGCAACCATAGAAGAATCTAGGCGTATGCCAAAATGGCTTGTGCAAACATTGAGGGATAGCAAGTTGGCAGCTCCTTTACCTAGTAGAACTCGTGCAGGTTCTCACATGCAGACTATTCTCATGTGGATCATGTTCTCATTTCTACTTTATGTAATGAGGAGGAACATGTTTCCTTTGAGGAAGCACAAGATGATGATCATTGGATGCATGCTATGCAGGATGAGTATAACTCTATACTCAAGAATGGCACTTGGTATTTAACAAATCTACCTCATGGCAAGAAGGCCATTGGTACTAAGTGGGTTTACAAGTTAAAATGCAAAGCAGATGGTAACATTGATCGCTACAAGGCACTTGTTGCAAAGGGGTATGCCCAACAAAAGGGCATTGATTATGATGAGACCTTTGCACCCACATTTCGTATGACTACCATTAGGTGTCTTATTCCCTTGGCAACACATCATGGGTTGAATGTACATCAGTTGGACATTAAGACTGCATTCTTGAATGGTGATTTACATGAGGAGGTATATGTATCGCAGATGGTAACATTGATCACTACAAGGCACTTGTTGCAAAGGGGTATGCCCAACAAAAGGGCATTGATTATGATGAGACCTTTGCACCCACATTTTGTATGACTACCATTAGGTGTCTTATTCCCTTGGCAACACATCATGGGTTGAATGTACATCAGTTGGACATTAAGACTGCATTCTTGAATGGTGATTTACATGAGGAGGTGTATGTATCGCAGCCTAAAGTTTTGTTGTGAAAGGAGAAGAGTCTAAAGTATGCAGGTTGAAAAAGGCTCTTTATGGCCTTAAGCAAGCTCCTAGAGCATGGTATGAGAAGATCACGCATACTTGGTTGCAAATGATTTTTGCAACAGTCCAACAGAGAGTACCCTCTATGTGAAGAGGAGTAAGGACACATTTTTGGTCATCGTTCTATACGTTGATGACATGCTGCTTATCACAGGACCCCATATAGATCTGAAAGATCCCTGCCCCCTCTGTGCATCGAATTCTGGGGTGACCTTCAACTAGCGTAACTTAAACAAAATTGAATTTTATTATAGGAATCCATCAGTCCAGCCTAACCCCATCCAATCCCATGGGTTAACCAACCGCCCAACCACTGTATTGATAGGATCCATTATGAAAATTTGGTTATGTTTTGTCCTGGGTAGTACCAGGGAAAAGAGTTCCCAGGCCCCCTAGCTGGCACTTATGCAAAACACAATTTAGACACACCACTTACACACCCAATATGAAATTGCCTTTTACAGATTCAGCTGTCTTTAAAGCAGACTTGAAATGAAACCATAGTATTTCGAATCATAATCCTCCAAAATATCTAGATCCAATTTTCAACTTTTCCACTTTCCAACCATAAAATGCAATTTTAGTCATTCCTTCCTCAATGTACCTATGGCATCATCGGCAACCAAAACACTCACCACGTGCTCACTTAGGGGCCTTTTCAATAGTTCCTAGCCCATAGTACCTAGGAGTTTAATCACATAAAAACCATATGGACTCTCAATTGGAGATCAACAAGATCCATGTAAAAGAGCCATGAACTCATCTGTTGAGACTAGCAAGGCCAATCAACCAGATCCATGCCCGTATTCAGAAAATAACTCCAACTCGTTTTCTTCCTAGACACACGCGTGGGTATCCTGGGTGACCCAGAGCCCAAGCGCTGTATGGTCAGCACCCTCTAGGTTCCTTAGTAGGTGACCTAGCACTTCACTCATAGGCCGCCTCCTTGGTCCCTTATCCACCGTACCACCGAAATCTCACCATCTTAATCGAACGGAGGCTGGTCAAGACCTCGACCGACCTTGCCACACGAGACGTCCTTCATTGACTCTCTGTCAGCTATTGTAAACTTTTCACTTATATCCTCACTCACGACCTCATTTGACAAGATAATCAGAATGCTCCCCAGCATTCTTGACATAAAACAATCTTTTAAAAGCAGGTTTCATATACAAATACAGTTTCCAACAAACTCCACATTATTCCATGTCATTTCTCATCACAACATTCCACATCCATTCATATCTATTCCCATCGTCCTACATCCATTCACATCATTTCCATATCCATTTACATCCGTTCACCTCCATTCACATCATATCATGTCCATTTACATCCATTCACATCATATCACATCCATTCATGTCCATTTACATCCATTCACATCATATCACATGCATTCACATCCATTCACATCATATCACATCCATTCACATCTATTCACATCCATTCATATCCATTCACCTCTATTCACATCCATTCACATCCATTCACCTTCATTCACATCATATCACGTCCATTTACATCCATTCACATCATATCACGTCCATTCACATCCATTCACATCATATCATATCCATTTACATCCATTCATATCAGGTTAAAAGTACAGTTACTCTACTTTTGATATTGATAGAACTTTTCTAAGTTTTTGCCAATTACTTAGCTTAGTTAAAGGTAACTTTTCTCCATTCCATTAAATCTAAAGTATTAGAGTGTTGTTGAAGGCTTAAAAAGGGAAAACGAATTTTATCAGAACTTTATAATAAAAACTCAGAAAGAGAATTTACATATTGTGTTTTCATTCCTTAAGCTTCATTAATGAAGACTTTTAATTGATGAATTGGATTTTATAGATGGACGCCCCATGTTTAAATCTAAATTTTCATTAAATCTAAATTTTCGTTCACTTTTTGGATCCTTGATCCTCTCAAGGATTCCAGATTCTTTTTCCAGGCAATCTACGAATAAATCAGTCATACGTTTATTCAACTAAGCGTGTTTCTGGTCTTTTTCTAGGAAGCCCTTTTACCGTTCACAAAAAGTACTCCAAAATTCTATTTTCCAAGAATCTAGACGTATACTTCGAATTTTCAAAGGTTAAATGTATTCTAAATTCTTTTTTTTTATTAACAATTATCCAAGTTTTCTCAATGAATATTTTCTCATTCTTTCTCAAATTTCTCAAAATAAGATATACTCAATATTCTTCTTTTTGAATAAAAGATTCATGGGATTTACAAAATCATTTATACCCATATTTCTTCTTTCAGTATAAACACTAATCAAATTATTTAAATGAATCATTTTCATAACTCTCATAAATTGAATGATTCTAGAAAAAACAAAATGTGCATAACCTTCTTTATTTTTTCTATCAATTGGATAATGCTCAAAACTCCTCTTTTTGCATAAAATTTATTATGCATATAAAAATAGATATAACAAAAATTTCTCTTTTCTCTATTTAATTAATTATGCATAAATTCTATAAAAGAATTTTTCATAAAAATGACAAAAATAATTCTTTTAGTATAGGAATGTCTATGCCTAGAATATGATAGGAATTCCTCTTTTTGCTTTATTAAAATTGTGCATAAAAATAAGATTTATCTTTTTTCTAAAACATTTTGCCATAGCTTCACTGCAATTACTGAGAATGTTCAATTATCTATTTTAAAATGAATACTTGTAATGCAAATATGATAGGAACTCTTATTTTAGACTAAAATTAAATTATGCATACATAACATAATTATAAGCATAATTATGAATAAATCTCTTAATCATTCTAAAATAACCATTCCTCATCTCTAAAAATGTTAGCATAACCCTCTTTTAATTTAGAATGAGTTAATATGATTTTCTTACTCATAATCAAGCTTAAAAGAATTAACCATAATTTTTACTAGATTAAAAATCATGAAAATATCTAATCTCTTTCTCTAGATTACCCAGCCTAGAGTTTTGATTAAAATAAAGAGATTATCATTGAGAATCATCCTTCTAACAAGGATCTAATCATAAAGATGATTAATCTTTCCAAAAGAGAGATTTTCTTAAAGGAAACATTAAGCATAAACACTAACATTAATCTAATTAAACATTATGAATCATTGGAAAACTTGATTTCAAGAGAAAACCATTCCATTGAAAGCTTCTTAAGCTTTAGAGGGGTTGAAAAGAAGAAAATCATTGAGAGGAATAGAAAAAACCACTAAATTAGAACTTACCGTTGATTTTGTCTTGATTCTTTGGATAGAAGTGACACCAAGAGGGGGAGGGTAATCTCCAAGAGACGATGGAGAATAGAGAAGCTCCAAAGCTTCCAAGAGAAGAGGCAAATAGAGGGATAAGAGAACTTACACTAAAATGAAGATAATAATGGCATGTAAATTCACAAAGATGAAAATACAAAGGAATGAGGGTCTATTTATAGGTGAGGAGGGCCACTAACTAAGTCCAACTAGGTTCTAGAGGCTTCCGGCTTCAGTTTGATCCAATTCAGACAAGTTTTAGATCAGTTTGGCTCCCTTTTTGATCCAGTTTGCACCAAGAGAGAGAAGAGATGAGATATCTTGATTTTTTTGAATTAAAAAATTCAAACAATGATGATAAAAAAGGTGCCTACTTGATGGGGCTCTCCCTCCTTATACTGAGGTGTCAAAAATTTATCATTTTACTTAAAATATCCTAATTTTTAACTAATAAACCCAGTTCTTGGGGTCAACTCTTCATCTTATGTGAGTATTTACTCATTTTTGAGGGATTTTCTTTTATTCTTTGCATTTTTCTCATCCCAACAGTTGGATTAATCTATTGGCCATTTGGAACCTTATTTGGACCTTAATTAAAAATTTTTGAAAATGTGGATCCTTAGGCTAAGGTCTCTAATACACATATTCAATTAATTCCTAATGCACATTGGAAAATTCATTTTTAACTTCTGTTTCAGGAAAATTAATCTTAGATATTAGGGAAATTTTTAAATCCAAATATATCTCAATTTTGAATTACCTCTCTCTAGAAATTTTCTCTCTCAAGGCCAAAACAGGGTAAAACAAGATCTTTTTCCATTTCTGAGGGGGGGATGATTACAAGAGACTGAAGGGGCGGTTCTTACACCTAAACATCTCAAAATCTGGGGGGGAGGAATCTTACATCAGATTTCAGCCTTTAAGGCTAATTTGCGAACATCGTTTGAGATGTCAGATTTGGGGCCCTTGCATTACTATTTGGGGATTTAGTTTATGCAGCGCAATGATGGCATTGTTATGCTACAGACTAAATATATACAGAAGCTATTGAAGAGGTTTAATCTTGAAGACTGTAAACCTCTAGCTACACCTATGGAGACAGGTACTCGACTTAGTCTTCAAGATGTAGGAGACTCTTTTGATGCTAGTTTGTATCAGAGCAAGCTGTTGGATCCCTTCTTTATGTGCGCAACACGAGGCCAGATATACAGTATGTAGTCTCACAGTTGAGTAGATTTATGCATAGCCCAGGTGGTACAAAGCATTGCCAGGCTGTTAACCGGGCTTTCCACTATTTACAGGGCACTCAGTATTTTGGATGATTTTATCCAAAGGGGGGTGAGTCACAACTGCATGCGTTCAATGATTCAGATTGGACTAGATGTTATAACACACGAGTTTCCACTAGTGGGTTTTACTTTCACCTTGGTCATTCATGTATATCATGGCTCAGCAAGAAGCAACCTACATTGGCCACTTCCAGCTGTGAAGCTGAGTATAGAGTAGCATTTACAACTATAGTTGAGTGTGTGTGGCTCAGACGTCTTATGGTGGCTGATTTGGGTGTTGGATAGTCGTCTAGCACTACGATTTTCACTGACAGCCAGAGCGTATTAGCAGTCGAGGAACCCAGTGTTTCATGCTCACACTAGCACATTGAGGTGCATTACCACTATGTCAGGAAAAGACTCTTTGTAGCAAAGATCAGCTTGGTCTATGTACCTACACATGACAACATGGCAGATTTATTCATGAGGCTCTTCCTCGTGAAAAGTTCGAAGCCTTTCGTAAAGCTTTGGGCTTATTGCCTTTTCAAGATTGATCGGCCATACCCTGTACATGTTCACATCATCACTCCAGGGGGGGGATTTATAGCATTATATGGTATGATGTGTGTGAACACACTTAGGATCGCTGGGGCACTTTTTCCCTCACTAGTAGGTTTTTTCCCCCGTGCGTATGTACACCCTCTTATCTACTCATTTTGGGGTGTGTACTTATCTTTTGTATCTGGCACACATTTGTTGATTCTAATCTAGTGAGTTTGTGTGCTCTCAAGCTTCTCTATCTTGTGTGTGTGCATTGTTGAAACCCTACCCTAATTCCAACACTAAGGTCATCCTCATAGGTAGGGCCTATCTCCATCAATACTGAATCTAAGAAAATGTCAAAATTAAATATAAAGATCTCTAGATCCATATGCACAATCCTACCTCTCCTACAAGGTCTAACTTAAGAAAAATAATCACTACTCTCATGCACTATCCTTGACTACTCAAATACAAGAACTCTATCCACACGAACTCTGCCAAGAATGCTATAAATACTAGGAGTAGTGGTCGTATCAATGATATCTCCACAAATAGAAATCCTGGAAGAATAGCCTAATGCATCTAGCACTAGGAACTCATGTCTATGATCATAGATTTCTCTGTCACCCATATGCGGAGTATCACAAACCTCAAGTGTGCTAACGGCGGATACATCACTAATCAAATTCATAACTATCCTCTAGAATGTCACCACGATCAACTAGATTGTCCACACGATTCTGACTCACACACATCACTATCACATATATCAGCATTATTGCATATGTATTAGTGCCATCATGTGCACGTATATTACTATGATTATGTGCATGTGTATGTGATACATCAATGTCATCATGTGTGTGTGTGTGTGTGTGTGTGTGTGTGTGTGTGATCTACATTTAATAACATATCCACAGCCAAACAAAAAGTTTGAGAACCCAAGCAGCCTTGATAAATGAAGTGTTTAACATGATTACACAATAATAATATTTTTTACAATACTCATGTCATGAATTAAAGGAGATTGTGTCTCAAACAGTGAAACATGTGTCGTATGAAACATGTGTCATAAAGCTTAAACTGCAAGACATTTGAGAGGGTAGATCATGTTACTTGCATCCATTCAAACAAACAAACAGATTATTAGCCTGTATGTGTATTACAGGTGTTCTAAGACCTACCACATGTTATAGATTTCACTCAAAGAACCCCAGATTTAAGCTATAGTCGGGTCAATTAATCTATTTTCAGTTTTTAGGTTAAACTTAGGAGTTAGTCCCTATGTGTGTCTGTCAATTTCCAAATTGATAACCAGTTATTTATCATAACTAGTAAAGATAACCCAGCCAATATATATGTAGTGATGTATTTCAACCAATCATGTATCTTGTAAACATCCTCTAATGAGAGAATGTAAAAACAAATAGAATGCAGAATAGTGGACATGAATGTAGACATTCCGAAGAGATAGATGCCCATTCAGTACCATAGTGGACCTTAGCAATAGACCCAGCCTTTATGTACCAGGTCTAATATGCTTGTCAATGGCACCTCATGATTCATCTGGCCAAAGAACTCATTACAATATTCCCTAACCCATATAGTCAGCAAATCATTGAAAGCAAATGTGTAAACCCCCGAACATCTCATAAATGGATTCAGCAATTAGAGAGAGTTATCCAAGTGATGAGACTGAAATCAATAGAGCTATTGAGTTTAGTCAACAAATTGTCAAGGTGGAGACAAAGCAACGCCCGCATGGGGAAGTCAAAATCTTCAATACAAGGTTCAGATTCTTTATTATTAGAGAGATAGATGTTAAAACCCGAAGGGAATGCCTTATGAGCTGAAAACTAGTATAACCCTGAATCAGATTATATACCAGGATGTAGATCTCAAAAGCCACCTTAATTCACAGTTTGAGATTAGCACAGTACAACCTATCTAACTCGTCCCCATCAGACAGTAGTAGCCAGATCTTTAAAGTTCAAATGCTGATTTTATATTCATTAACTCATTGCCCCATGTGCCAAAACGCCAGACAACCATCCAAAGCCCTCAGCAGAGGTTACCCGGTCAGCAAAATTATGATTTTTTATTATCTAATCTCTATGTGTGGATGCCGTATCCAAAAAAGTTAAGAGTTGAATTGGGTATGTCAATCAATTTGCAGTATCTAGCCATAAGTCAGACCATGTGTCTAGACCAAAATACCCAAATATGGTGTAAAGTTTCCAAATACACGGGATAAAATTCTAAATTTCAAAACAGAAAGACACACACAGTAAGTCGTCTTCAAAATACCGTAAAGTTTTGTTAATAGCAGATGTTAAAAATCCTTTGCATGACATGCATGTGCATTATAAGGGGGCTAACAGTCGCAATATTCAAAGAAGTAAGAACTTAATCTATTTCACTAGAGTCTATATGAGGCATGTAACAGCAAGATGTGTATGCCCTAGAATAACATAGCGTTAGTACCCGATAATCCTTCAAATGGGATTCAAAGAATCATTATCCCATGAAATAAGAAACCGTCGTCAGTAGTTAAGAGAGTGCAACAAACCCATGGTTTGTGAGTACCTGAGAGGATGAGCTCCCAGCCGCAGCAGCAAGCATGATTGGCATCGTCAAAAAGACCTATGATACACTACACAGGCTAAGTGAGTTCAGGTAACTCACCCATATGATGTCCTTTTTTATAATCGAGGCCGAGCAGAGAATGCTAGCTACCACCTCCATGATCCTTCATGAAGAATCTGCATGAGATTTTGTGCAAAAGCGACCTTCCGCATGCAGCCCAGAGGTAGCCAGTGCGATTATGCCCATTTGTGGTAATAAAGCCAAAAGTTATAAGGTCTAATTTAAAGCCATTGATAACAGTTATCCCCCAAAAAAAAAATATGTTGAGTTGGTTATGCTAAATAGACTACATGAGTGTGTGTGTGCGCGTGCGGGTGTGTGTGTGTGTGTGTGTGTGTGTGTGTGTGTGTGTGTGTGTGTGTGTGTGTGTGTGTGTGTGTGTGTGTGTAATACAACATCATCCCCATAATATTACAATGAATGAGTCAGTCTAAGTAAATGAAAATCAATGTCATCATGTGTGTGTGTGTGTGTGTGCACGCGCGCGTGCATGTGTGTGTAATACGACATCATCCCCATCATATTACAATGAATAAATCAATCTAAGTAAATGAAAATCAATGAGATGATGGCTAGTCGATGTTGTGGGTGAGTCGTAGAAGCTATCGAGGCCCATGTGAACACCATTGTGATAGCAGCCAAAATGTAAGCATTCTCAATACGCATCCTCCAAGGATCCAATCCTATCATGCCATACCTCACCAATACTTTAGATGTCACCTTCCTTATTTTTGTGCTTAATTTCTCAATGATAACAGACTCTTCTAAGGAATCATGAAGAGGGGGTTCCTCCACTCCAACCTCATCCATCCCGATCTTTGAGTCCTTCCATAAGCTCGAGCTTCCTTGAAGTAAGGGGCTAGTAGGATTTCGACTTGTGATAAAGAGGAAGGTTGAAAGGCCTCTCATGGTACACACACACTCTCACTTTTCATGCTATCAGGGCTTACAATGGTATAGGAAATAGCAACTAGCTCGTCCAAGATTGATAACTCTTGAGAAGCGCTTGATTCACAAACCAATTTCTAAGTGACCTCCAGTTGTCTCTTTTTCTCAATTGGGATTAGGATATTTTACCAACTTCCTTATGAGGCGATGAATTTCAATCTTTGCAGCCTTAGGTTTAGCCTCAGATTTAGTAGCCTGTTGAGAGAATGATGATGACAAAGCATTTGTGGTGGTGGGTGTCCTGAGGAGGAAAGTGGTAGCACAATAAGCTCTCCATAATTCTGAGAAATGTGTGGTTCCAATTGAATGGTGGTGAAGAATGCCCTGTTACATGTGTTACTGCATGTGTGGTTTGGGATGAGGGTACCTTACCGCCAACTGACCCTATAGGATCTTCTCACTACATCAATTTTCAGCATTACTGTCGTTCAGTCAAGCTCCAATTCCTTTTTTAGCATCGAGATTTAACCTTTATAGTCTAACAAGAGTTTTTATACTAAGGTCCCCTTACAAGAGGTTGTTCACATGGAGTTAACTCAAAATTTTGGAGGCGCATCACGCACATAAGAGCACATGTTTTGACCAATTTTGGAGGCAAATCACGTTCATAAGAACATATTCTAACCACATTTAGGGACACCTATACTAATTTTGGAGGCGAATCACATGCATAAGAGAACATATTCTGACCACATTTAGAGACACCTATACTAATTTTGACAACCTATCTACCACTTTGAAAGTGCATTTTTTCTTCACGTGTGTGCTTGAGAGCATGACTTAGAGAAAGGGTTTGTAGCTTAAAGATCTCTCTCTCTCTCTTTTTAAAATTTCTTTTTTTGCATTTGAATTAAAAACACACAACAAAGATGAAGCATGTTTATATGTAAAATGGAAGCAAAATTTTGAGCGAGGAGGGAATTGTTAATACTTCTTGCTTTCAATATATATACACATTCTAAGATATTATCTTCAGTAAATGATAATTCATCAATAGATATTAAACAAACAAGGAAAACCCAAGTGGCCACCACGTGTGTACATTCTCACACGATATGCAAATCTGTAACACGCTATCAACCGTATAGAAATTCCCTATCTTGCACATTTAAAATGGCTCTTCTGTAACAATTGCATATACTTCACACACACACTGTCTGTGTAACAATTTCATATCATCCACTTTCATCAATAAAAGTGTTCATCTAGATGGGTATAGTATTATAGCTACAAGGGAAGACTTGATCCACCTCACCGCTATATCTTATGTATGGTCTTCTTCTTTTTCTCACTCATGACACTTGCATATAAAAAGTCTTACCACAAAATCATTAACTTCATTTGATTCTTGAGAGACTTGTCCCTCACCATTTCTCTCAAAATTCTAGCATGCACACTTTTAATAGCATCCTCATTTTCATGATGATGAATAATTGGAAATATTTTTTCTTACTATTGTCTAATGTCATTTCTTAAAGTCATCTATGTTTCTTCATAATAGCAACAATGAGAATAAATTGTGGTCTTGTAGTGCTTTGCTTACTTTGGCTTCTATGTTATTTCCAAAAGTCGACTTTCTTTTTGTGTAGCAAAATGAGAATGAATCGCTAACCAAATAGTGCTCTACATGCTTAGGCCAACATAGATGCCACCATTGAGCAAGCTAACTCATCCTCTTTGTTTTTTCAAAGCCAAAATGAGAATGAGTCATCCACAAATTAGTGCATCGCATGCTTTGGTTTTGCATCAATACCATGTCATTTAATAAGTCTTATTACATTAGTAACATTGATTAACTAATCAATGTTTTGCATGCTCAGGTGCACATCAATGCCACTATCTAACAAGGTGATCAAACCCTTTAGAAGAGCTAGAGTGAAACAAAGAGCTCTATCCATCAAAACACTATCATCAAACCTTCATCTTTGTCATGGTTAACCATGACCAAGTTTCCATCTTCTCAATGCTTGAGATAATGCTCAAGATAGTGTTGTTTCCATACAAGGAAAGCAAAGTCACTTAGTATATGTTTACATTTCTCAAGGTTCACTCTATATCTCCCTTGCAATGTAATTTTAAATGTACACAAGAAGCCACAAGCACGACGACTACCAAGTAACCTAGTTATGTTTATCCATAAACCTTACTATATACATATCGTCCAAGATTAGATTTTTTAGACCTCTTCTAAGGCAAGGATTAATTATACAAAGTCTTAGCCTTAAGCTTTCACGTTGTGGCCAAAAGAATGATGTGTTGATTTCTTGAATCAGTATACCCTTTGAATATATACATTGTGAATTTTTCATAATTTATAACACCATAATGGTGTTCAGGTGCCAAGTTTGAACTCTAGTTATGTGGTTTTTGTAAGAAAATAGACAATGTTCACAAGGCAAAGAACTTGATACAAAAGAGATGGAGAATAATATTAAAGTACTGATGCAAACCAAAGTTAGAAATTGATAGTGTCTACCTACTTGTGGACTCTGGTAAGGAACTTTGATAGTAGAGAATGTCATGTACTAGCAAGGATGTACAATGCAATGAAGATCTTAATACGACCAAGGAGAATGCCCAACCTGCCTATACATAATACCCAAGGTTAATCGCATTATACGTCGATCACCCTACGATTGGTCAAAATGGACCGAATTGGCCACATCACTCAACTAGGACCATATTAGACTAAACAACAAACCTATGTTCTAGGTGCAACTTCCAAACCATCTAAGCTCGTCAAAATGTCCATTTAAGCCCCGCGATCCAAGAACTAGGTGTCTCGAGAAAATCTCCTTCTACCCATGATTACGATCAATAATCAACCCACACTTTCATGCATCATGCTTCGCATGGTATCAAGTCTATATAAGCCATCTCCTAGCCATACGACCACATGACCAACATCGAGTGTCTAAACTGAGAATTGTCAGACACCTACATGCTCAACACAACGACGACTCCTCATATAGGAGCCTCACAAAATAGAGGAACCCATCACCCACACATTGGGGCAATGATGAGAGTGAAGCATTGATTTCCAACTGTTTTTTTTTTTGGACAAGTGGATACTGCAGTAACTTTCCACTATGGGAGTGGGTAGATTCAAACCACGTACCTCCCTTTTGGGAGGCAAGGGCACTACGATAAACCCCAAGAGGCAACTATAGTGATGTGGTTAAGAGGAAAGATTTTTTCAACCATACACTCAACACGTATGATGTAAGTATGAAGTTGGGAAAGTGTATTTTCGCACTTCATTAATTTTTTTGTTTTTCGGAAGCCTTTTTACATGGTAGCAATACAAGTTTCTTCCAGTGGTCTTCATGACTTCCAACATGGTGCATACATGATGGTGGTTGGCATAAAAGAGCTTTTCATGTTTGACTGAAGTTTGATTTTCTTGGAGGAAGATTTAATGCTCAGGAAAGTTTACTATGTTTGGGGCAATTGAAGAATTGCTTTTTTTAATCCATGTCTAAGAGGTGGTTTGAATTGTTATTATCAATTTCCGGTAATAGAGCGACCTTGAGTAGGACAAAAACAAACAGGCACGCGCACAAACACGAATGAGCGATAGCTGGTCAGGCAATTACACCTGGCGAGGCGATAGAAAGAATTAACATAAACCAGCTGGGCACAACTTGGAGCTGTTTACAGAGATATGCTTACATCTCATGAAGTAGCACAGACTCTAAGACTAAGAGAAGTGTAAATTCCGCTTTTTACAGCCTTTTTAAGCTCTTTTTCCTCAGCTCAGATTTCCTTTTCTCCATGTGAGTTCTCCCTGACCCATTCTCATTTTTGGGCTTCTTTGTGCAAGGGGACAAGCAGGCAGCAGTTGCATCCGCACCTGAGGAACAAAACCCGCCATCACTACTATCCCTGTTCACATTCGTCTGTGTAAGGGGTGCCGGGAGAGCTAAATCTGAGTCTGTTGAACCCGCATTCACCGCTCTCAATTCTGCCATTCTTGACTTTATCTTGGACTTGGAGGCCGTGGCATGTATACTAGTCATTAGCCTGCACTTCACGATGCTTAACTTGTTAAGACTCAAAAGCAAAATAGATTTTTTTGAAACAGTCTATTGTTCCTGTGAAAGCGTAGAAAAGAAAGAAATTGTATAAGCCTCTTGATTAAGCTAATTTTCAGTTGTCGACATATTAAATACCTGGCATAATTAGCATAAGCTTCATAGTCCTCCATCAGCATTTTACCTGCTTCTTCATTCAGAGCAGACTCAGGAAAAGGTTCAATCAATAAGCACCTGATAGCCTGTAGCAAGCAGTAAGGTTCATGAAGCATGAAATTACATAAATTTGATGGAAGAGAGGTAGACCCTGAAGAAAGCACAGCAAATAGATATACATGTTATTTTTGTGCCTAAACCTTAGCATAAGGTTAAAACATTAAGAGGGGCTTCAGTTAATCATCGTCACACCAGTTGCTGTGCATGAGCCAGTATACCTCTGCATTATTCCGTACAAGACCGTACTGCCATGAACTTGATCATACTGCAGCCGCACCTGCATGTACCTACCGTATCAGTTTATGTGCTCACTGTACTGGCTGTTTTCCGACCTGTACCTGTTGTACCGCCTCTAGTGCTTGTTGTACCAGCTATGCCAACACATGTACCTGTTGTTTTAGCACCTGTACTTGCTGTTTGCTGACTTGTACCACCGGCTGTAATTTCAAAACGGACCTGCTGTTGGGGCTGAATCTGGTTATTCAAAGACATCATTGAAGAGGTCAAAGGTTTGTTCTGATGCATTATTATATGTTGAAGACCATGAGTATGGGTATTATTGATGTTTTTCGATAGAAGGCCTGGTCGTCGGCCCATGTCATGTATAAGTTTATATACATGGTATTTTCGGGCAAAAGTTAAAAGCCCTTCTGTAAACGGAATATCAAAGATTGTACCTGGACAATGTGGCCTTTCTCCAAGTGTGGGAGACCCCACAGCTTGTACCAGATTAAATACTCCTTGGCAATAAAGTGTGGCGTCCATGTGGATATCTCTATTTTCAGAATTGCGGATTTCTCTAATTTCAGTCACGTGGAATTTTGTGGTAATAATAACCATGGATGTGTTTAATAATGTTCTGCATTCATGGTGTATAAAGAGTGTGCCAAAGGGGGCCTATTCGCCTGGGCAAGCCACCTGCTTCTGTCACAATGCTCTGCTTGGCCTGTCCTTTAGCTGGGATCGGATGATTGAAGTGAAGATAGCTTACTCAACCAGACCGACCTGCTTTGGCTGCTTAATCTGCCTGTACAGCTACTTGACCTGCCCAACCACCTGGCTGACCTACAGGCGGCCTGCCCAGACTGTTCAGATGAGCTATGCACTGTCCTGATAGGCTGCCCTACTTTCCTGACTTCGGCATCCTGCAGCGTGCATGATCTAGACTGATGTTTGGTGCCCGGCACTTGGCTTAATAAGCTACGAGATATCTGTACACACCTGAACTCCAAGTGGGTTACAAAATTGTGCCGGGGTCACACACACAAAACTGCCTAGACTTACCTAAGCCTATCCTGATGGTAGGACTAGGGCTCACAACGAGCCAAGATGCTCATTAAAAACCCAAAGCTGGCACATAAGTAGGGTTTATGTGTTACGTTTTGCTGCAATCAAGCAAATAATGTATGTCCAAACCCATTCAACCTCATATAAGGTGAGCCCATCAACATGACACTTGTAAGGTGAGCCTATGCTCAACATGACACCTTATATAGTAATATGTTCTCAAAAAGCTCATTTACCTACTTCATGATCTCTTTTTAGGATGCACTTACACGATAGGCTGGCCTATTAGGTGGTGAGCTACCTGACACAAGATCAATGCGATGATCTTCCGGTCATACAGGTGGCAACTCATTTGGTAACTCATCAGCAAAACAATCATTGTACTCTTGCAAGAATTTCAGCCTATCATTACTAAGAGTGTTTACATGCACATTATTTTCTTCAACATGATCCCATACAAAAATCAAGTACGCAAAGACACTCTTTTTCATTACTTTCTTAATTTGTACATGAGATACAAGGGGAATGGTATCACCCTCTTCACCAGAGCAGCAATCATATGCTCTCAGCCTTTATGCATGAAGGTAATCCTGTTGGTCTTGTAAGCCTTACACGGATCAATGCGTGTGTGCCAAGGCTTTCCAAGCAATACATCACAACCATTCAAAGACGCTACAAGAAAGTTCTCATGATTCACATAGCCTTGAATGTGTATGCGCAACTTGCCAATAATAGGCATAACCTACACTTCTTTACCAACAAAGGCAACCCCTGCTTCAATTTAAGAACCCGTGTCCTCCACTTCAATACCCAAAGCAACTGCCATCTGTGTAGATATGAAGTTCTAAGTTGCACAATCATCAAACATGAACAAAGCGGGCTGATCCTTCAATTGTCCCCAAGCTTTACATACAACCATGTCTTTGCTATCATGTGAAGTGTTGCCCTGCACATCCAGAACCATATGCACATTGGGCTTTGATGCATTCGCATTATCACGCTTTTTCTTGTTTGGACATGCATTTGTAATATGCTTAGTGCTATCACAAGTAAAGCATTTCTCCTCGCTCATATATTGCTTTTTCTGCTCTAGAGTGAGACCATAGTCTCTCACTTGGAAGGGACGCTTCTTGGTAGACTTATTTTCAACCTTTGGATCATTTTTATCTTGGTTTTGGTCCTTTTTAGATGGCTGTCTTGAAATGAGGGTTTAGCCTTATTGGATCGACTCAACTTGAGTTCCAATTGCTCAGTGGCAGTGCCGGCTGCAATTAGTTAGTATAAGGTGTGACCAAGATACATTTGTAGTCCCGCTTTGTACGCGGGTTGCAATCCCAATTGAAACCTTGGTGACATGCATAAATGGAGACACCTCCAAAAGCACTTTCCAAAACTTTTGCACATATGCATTCACCGTTTCCCTCTCATTCTACTTCACCCAATCCCAATTCATTGTTATCTCGTTCAATGCATTGGGAAGCAAGAATTGGGCATAGAACCTCTCCTTGAACTCTTCCCATGATCTAATAGGATTCAATGAGAGCTTCTCTGTGAGCCACCAATGGACAGGCCGCAGCAGTGCCTTTTCATGAACATGCTTACATGCTGGATTATGGATTTCTGAGTGAAATCCTCATCACTGAAAGCAATATCAAACCGGCCAATAAAAGCAAGTGTCTTTGACGCATCATATTCCCCATGATGTGCGTCAAACGTCACAGATTTGTCTCCGACTTTGAAGTCACGAGACTTTGATGCATTAGCCTGCATCTCAACATGTTTTCCCGCATGTTTGTCCATTGGGACAGCCCCTGTGTGACTGGCATCATTTTAGAAACAAAAGGTGATGCATTAGACATAGATACATGTGTCCTATAAGCATGAGGCATGGCTGGTCCCTCAACACATTGGTGCATTTTAACCCATAGCTTCTCCCTCACGAGCACACTCGAGGGCATGAGTGGCATGAGAGATACGTGGAATACCTGCACCAACAGAAAATTACAACCCATGTTGCATGTGTTGTGTATGCACATTTTCAGCTGGAGCCTGGCAATGGCATTTGATATACATTTTGACCACGGCAATAAACATTGCATCCTTCACGGGCTACATAAGGTACACCTGCATGGCATGAAGTCGCCAATGGTTCCTCTCGAATAGCTTGAGGATTCATCCTCTTAGACATAAGTTCTTGTTCGAGCACCTGTGGGGATACCAAGGCATGTGGGATGGTTGCCTTTTCCACATAGGCATCCTCAGCATAGTAACAAAAAAACCCATTTCTAGCTTTCGAAACCTCAAACCTCGAAACTTCAAAACGGTTTTTAAAAACCTCGAAACCTCTCTAGTACGATAGTTTCGTCCAAATTTTAGGTTTCGTTTTTTTCCACCCCCCAAATTTTTCCGAAAATTTTTTATTTTTGTTTTTCTTCCATATCTTCCTCATCACCTTCCTTCCCTCTTCTTCTCGTGCCTCCCTCCTTCCCTTTTCCATCTTTTGCTACTTCTTTCACTTCTACTCCTCCTTCCTTCATTTTCTTATTCTTCTTCGTTTCTCTTCTTCTCCCTTGCTCTTCTTCTCCTTTTCTCTTCTTTCCTCTTTTTCTCTTCATATACCATCCTTTAATGTCTTAAAATTTTTCCAATTTCTGTCTTCTCTTCTTCAATGTCTTAAGAGTCCTTCACCACTTGTGACATCTAAACAAGAAAAATTACCATGATGAAGATGTGTGAGAAGACACTGTTTTTTCATCATTACACTATGTTTTTAGATGACTACTATAAGTTCTTTAAGTATTTATACTTTATGAAATTATTGATTTTTCGAAACCTCGCTGTTTCTTAGCTGAGGGACAAAACCTCGAAATGTTTCTTGTGACTATGATCCTCGGTACAAGCCAAGTATGCGCATGCTACATCCCTTGGTCGCATTTGCAACTCTTGAGCAATCCATATAAGATTCAGCTTTCTCGGCCTTCAAACGATCATGTACCAATGGATCCTCACGGCGGTAGAGCTTCAATTCTTCTTGTTGTGCATAAAGAAGGAGCCTACGTACGAGTAAGTTCAATGGACTCTTCTTCCTACATTTTCTCTTTGCTACGGGACAGCTGTCCCACATGTTCTTGTTTCCTAATGTGCACCACATGAGTTTGCTCATCCTGTAAAGCATTGGAAGCATGCATTTTATTATCCCCGCCTCTTGCATGGAGATAGCTAGTGCTCGCGGTGATCGTCTTTCACGATAGAAGTGAAAGAGAACTATATGATCTAATACCAATGTAACTTGATTGAACACAATGCTAATCAATACACTTAAATACACCAAGATTTAATGGACAACATGCTCAATACAAGAAGTAATTTGCTGAATTGACAAGAGATACACAATGAGCCGGGAACGGCCGGCCTCTCCCTCAAATAAAGTATATTGATCTTGGAAGAATCAAGTACAGTGTCATGGGTATTTCTGACCAGATTTTCATATCAATGCATATAAATACAGTATTGCAAACAATGTGGTTGTCAGTATAGACTTGCAACTCACACTACGCTCTCAAGTGCCCATGATCCCTACCATTTGCTCTCTATTGTTCCACCAACACATGGTAGCAACAATCTGCAAGAGAGCACGTAGGACAAGAGAATACTACACAAGGTATGTGAACATGGAGTCCTCCTACTTGCTTCCATACTTAAGCATCAAAGCTTACCAATTGCAAGTAGAGTCGATGACATCGAAAGTCTTCGCGATGGAAGCGTTTGGAGTGTTAACATCTTCAATCTGTCGTGATCTTTCGCGACAAGAGTCTTCAAGAGGATGAAGGAAACCTTGGGAAAGCTTTCCCTATGGTTCAACTTGAGAACGGAAGGCTGAAATTAGGGTTTTCAACAAAAAAGATCAAAAATTACAAAAAAAAAATAAGAATTTCAGTCATTGGGAGTATGTGGGAGAGTGAACAGCACCTGGAAACAATCTTCGAAGCTTGAAAAACACACTAGCAAGCTTGGATATGGAGTTGGAAAGTTAAAAGTGCAAAAAATAAAGCCAAAAAGGCGTCATGAAGGGGGCGCCTACTTCTAGAGAGAGAGGAAAGAGAGATGGTGAGATGTCCACTCTAAGTACTAGGTAGAGAGGACAAGTGACTTGTGGTGCAAGCTTGGATGGACACATGGCTGGTTGCTCCCTTTGTACAAAGGGGATAAGATCTGGGCAGTGGGCATTGAGTTTTATCCACCTCAGGACATCAGTGTGTGTGAACACAAGGCTGGTCATAATTTATAACACAAGGCTGGTCATAATTTATAAGTGAGTTTTGGTCGCCCAAAACTTAATGAAGTGTATACACACTCACTTATAAGTTGATGCTAATTTCTAAGGCTAGGTTTATGACCAATACTTACCACCTGTCACATGCCACATAACCATGTCAACAGACAGTTTCACATGCACGGTTCACGAGCAGGCGTCCCCTTACTCGGAACTACACATTGATCAGGCAAGCATGAAAACAGCATGCAAGTTCAATTGCAAGCAAGCATATAAACATACTATGCAATACAACATTAGTATGGACAATCCCCGTTCATGAGACTATACCAAAATAGACATGCTCCAGGCAAATACACGAAGTACTAGACCCAATGGAACACCAATCCTCCAAGCATTTCCGGGCATGTACACACAAGCGCATCCCAACGGAAAGCCAAGTCCACTGTATGACATGAGTGGCATCAATCCTCGGCATATACAACTGCCATGGACGCCAATCCAATGTACATACATAATGAGAAAGCACGGGTGGACCAATTAGGTGGCCAAATGGTGACATGTACTTGATTCTCCCAAGATCAGAATACTTTATTTGAGGGAGGGATCCCCGTTTCAGCGCATTGTGCATCTCTTGTCAATTCAATAAATTACTTCTTGTATTGAGGATGTTCTCCATTAAATCTTGGTGTATTTAAGTGTATTGATTAGCAAGTTACTTAGTGTCATGAGCATTTCTCACCAGATTTCCACACATTGCAATGCATATGAATACAATATTGCAAACAATGTGGTTGTCGGTGTAGACTTGCAACTCACACCACCCTCTCAAGTGCCCATGTTCCCTACCATCTACTCTGTATTGTTCCACCAACTGAATCTCGCAGCGACAGTGCCCGGGAGACTAGGGTCTTTGACACATTTGTTGATACCATCGATGCATATTAAAACATTTAAACATGGCCACAACCTTAACACATATCCATCATCACTTTGCATAAAACATAAAGCTGGACAAAACATCCACAAATGCTGAAAATGGAGCTTGCACGTGTGACACCGCATAGAGGCCGGAATGGGCCGACCCCCCCCTTGGAGTATTTTATTACCCAAGGAGAATAATATCATGTACAAGCTTTGAGGGCCTTACTCTCCCCACGGGAGATGCCGGATTATCCCTATACAAATACCATAACACAGCCCAACACAAGGCTACCAAGCCAGAACATAGGCTGTAGAAATGCCGAGCCAACAATATAATCCATATACCTCCGTGTGGGTACTGATTCTTCCCCAAAAACCACAGGTCTTCATGCAATAGAGAGGGTACAGCAAGTACAACTCTCCATTCAGCCGGTACAGCGGGTACAATGGCTGGTACAGCCGGTACAGTGGCTGGAACAGCAGGTACGATGGCTGGTACAATAGGTACGATAAGTACAAAAGCTGGTACAGCCAGTATAATGTGTGGTACAGCAAGTACAGAAGCTGGTACAGCCAGTACAAGGACTAGTACAGTAAGTACAATGGCTGGTACAGCCGGTACGATGGCTGGTACAACAAGTACAGCAAGTGCGGTGGTTGGTACAACAAGTACGGTGGCTGGTACAGCAGGTACAGCAGGAACAAATGCTGGTACAACACATACAATGGCTAGAAATCATAATAAATGATTGAATACCCTTGCCTTCAGTATTTCTTCGCGATGGAAGCCTCCAAAACAGTCCCCAACAGCCGGTATTCTTCATGGGCAGCCTTCAAGTGAGAGAGAAAGAGAGTAGCCATCATTAGGGCAACCTGTAACGGTAGTAGAGGCTAGTGTGGAGCAAGAGAGCCTCCATTAATGAAGAGAGAGGGCTCCAATTTATAGATTTGGGCCTCCCATGAGCTAAAATGGCAAGAGAAGGCTACAATGACAAGTGGAGAGCCACACAATAGCTGAAGTGACAAGTGTGAGGACACTTGTCTCACTTTGATCCTTTTTCTAACAAGTGTCGGGCCACTTGTCTCACTTTGGTCCACCTCCTTGCCACATGTCCCAATCCAAGAGATGGGTCCTTCCATAAACTTTATCTCTAAAAATATCCCAACTGGTAGACATTCTGTCATAGGCACTTTGCCAACTCTTGGTATCTGCTCAATTCCAGATGTAATGACGCGAACAGAATTTCCATCGGAGTCGGGCCAAAAATAGCAACTCTCCTAAATTTTAGGAGTGTGGTCCTTTGTATGCTAGGATAATCCTCCATTCCCAAAGCTTGTACTTTCCAAATATTTAAACATCCTGGAGTCCACTAGACCCTTTTCAGACTGGGAAATGTCCAGGCTGGTGACATCCTCCCCAACTTCTTAAAAGTTCTCCGCAACTTTAAGCTTCAAGCCATATATTCAAGATATAATCATGTTCCATCGAGTCGGCGAGACGAGATAGTCTCGAAAATCCAATATATCATAATCCATGTCCCAAGATAAATGGGCGAGACAAAAAAACAGTCCCATAAGTCCAGATATCATAATCATGTCCCAAGTAAATGGGCGAGACAAAACAATCCCATAAGTCCAGATATCATAATCCATGTCCCAAGTAAATGGGCGAGACAAAATAAGTCTCCTGCCAACAAGACATCGGTCCACATGACCCTTGGCATAGACAAAAGTCCCGTCATGTCCACTTTACCACTTGCACTCCGTGTTGGTACTCTGACCACACACCTTGGATGAGAGGTGGGCTCAAGTAACAAGATAAAACAATCACTCGCAGGCATAGATAACCTGGAGTTCCATAAGCATTTCTGCTACTTGAAAATATTCCGCCTGCCATCATAACACACCATGTGTGCATGGCCGGAATCCACACGGGCACCGCTCGAAAGTCCACAAATGTCCTGCCATGTCCTTGGACTCATATGCATCCACTAATATGATCCATACACATGCCCAGGTATAATACATACATGCATCCGCATGTTTCTAGGCCTGACACGCATCCGCATGTCCCTAGAATATAGGGGTTTGTGACATTCCCCCCGGCTTCTAATCAGTTGACCGCAACTGAAAAGCCTCCAGATAGGCCTCATCCACTCTGTGCTCACCACACACCTTGGAGTAGAGGTGGACTTTATCCATAAAAGCATCATATCCATGAGATATCCAAAGATTTCTTCTCTATAAACTCGGACAGATTCGTCCATAGAAATTGCCTGTTAAGCCCAATATCTATATAAATCTCGTCCAAGAAAGAAATCTCCATAGATATAATCCATCCCAGTAAAGGGAGCCATAAACAATGTTTCCCTGAAACCATCTCAAGACAAACAATAACACCTTTCTCCTTGCATAGCTATACAAGGGTTAGTGAACATCAAAAACACTTCATAGCAAAAGCACTAACTTTGCAAACCTAAAGTATACTTAGCCTTTCTTTGCCAGGTTGGTCATGAAGCCAAAAGAAATATCTCGTCACCATATCCTTAACATATCCTGAGATATATCTCCATATAGCTTGTCTGTAAGCTTGATAATATAATCCACAATATCCATATGGAAAGAGTGCTAAACGTGTGCACATAAAGCCAACTTCACACTTCCATGATAAAATTCTGTGAATTCATAAATCCTTAGATCAACAAGCTGTCTACTGCTCTTGCTCTTGCTTCATAAGCTATGAAGCGGCTGGCCATGCTTAACAGCAATGATGGTAAGTGTGGTCCCCACTTGAGATCTTTTCTCTTCCTTATTGATAGAAGGAAGCCTCCGCTTCCAAGAAAGCCTATGCTCTGATACCAATGTAACTCACGGCGGGTGCCCGGGGGACTAGGGTCTTTGACACACTTGTTGATACCATCGATGCATATTAAAACATTTAAACATGGCCACAACCTTAACACATATCCATCATCACTTTGCATAAAACATAAAGCTGGACAAAACATCCACAAATGCTGAAAATGGAGCTTGCACGTGTGACACCGCATAGAGGCCGGAATGGGCCAACCCCCCCCCTTGGAGTATTTTATTACCCAAGGAGAATAATATCATGTACAAGCTTTGAGGGCCTTACTCTCCCCACGGGAGATGCCGGATTATCCCTATACAAATGCCATAACACAGCCCAACACAAGGCTACCAAGCCGGAACATAGGCTGTAGAAATGCCGAGCCAACAATATAATCCATATACCTCCGTGTGGGTACTGATTCTTCCCCAAAAACCACGGGTCTTCATGCAATAGAGAGGGTACAGCAAGTACAACTCTCCATTCAGCTGGTACAGTAGGTACAATGGCTGGTATAGCAAGTACAACAAGTACATAAGCTAGTACAACCGATACAATGGGTGGTACAGCAAGTACAGAAGCTGGTACAGCCAGTACAAGGACTGGTACAATAGGTACAATGGGTGGTATAGCCGGTACGGTGGCTGGTACAGCAGGTACAGCAAGTGCGGTGGCTGGTACAGCAAGTGCGGTGGCTGGTACAGCAAGTACAAATGCTGGTACAACACATACAATGGCTAGAAATCATAATAAATGATTAAATACCCTTGCCTTCAGTATTTCTTCGCGATGGAAGCCTCCAAAACAGTCCCCAACAGCCGGTATTCTTCATGGGCAGCCTTCAAGTGAGAGAGAAAGAGAGTAGCCATCATTAGGGCAACCTGTAACGGTGGTAGAGACTAGTGTGGAGCAAGAGAGCCTCCATTAATGAAGAGAGAGGGCTCCAATTTATAGATTTGGGCCTCCCATGAGCTAAAATGGCAAGAGAAGGCTACAATGACAAGTGGAGAGCCACACAATAGCTGAAGTGACAAGTGTGAGGCCACTTGTCTCACTTCAAGTGTCAAGCCACTTGTCTCACTTTGGTCCACCTCCTTGCCACATGTCCCAATCCAAGAGATGGGAACTTCCATAAACTTTATCTCTAAAAATATCCCAACTGGTAGACGTTCTGTCATAGGCACTTTGCCAACTCTTGGTATCTGCTCAATTCCAGATGTAATGACGCGAACAGAATTTCCATCGGAGTCGGGCCAAAAATAGCAACTCTCCTAAATTTTAGGAGTGTGGTCCTTTGTATGCTAGGATAATCCCCCATTCCCAAAGCTTGTACTTTCCAAATATTTAAACATCCTGGAGTCCACCAGACCCCTTTCAGACTGGGAAATGTCCAGGCTGGTGACACCAACACATGGTAACAACAATCTGCAAGAGAGAACGTAGGACAAGTAGGGTATGTGAACATGGAGTCTTGCTCCTCCCTCCTGCTACTTTCTTCCATATTTAAGCACAATGATTACCAATTGCAAGTAGAGTTAATGGCAGCAGAAGTATTCCCCGCGATGGAAGCGTTTGGAGTGTTGAATCTTCAATCTGTTGCGATCCTTTGCGACAAGAGTCTTCAAGCGGATGAAGGAAACCTTGGGAAAGCTTCCCTTGTGGTTCAACTTGAGAAAGGAAGATCGAAATTAGGGTTTTCAGCAAAAAGAGCAGAAATTACAACAAAAATAAGAGCTGTTTTACTGAATTTCAGTCACTCGGAGTGTGTGGAAGAGTGAACACCACGTAGAAATAATCTTGGAAGCTTGGAAAACACACAAGCAAGCTTGGATATGGAGTTGGGAAGTAAAAAGTGCAAAAAATACAGCCAAAAAGGCCTCATGAAGGGGGCGCCTACTTCTAGAGAGACAAGGAAGAGAGATCGTGAGATGTCCACTCCCAAGTGTCAGGTAGAGAGGACAAGTAACTTGTGGTGCAAGCTGGAATGGACACATGGTTGGTTGCTCCCTTTGTACAAAGGGGATAAGGTCTGGGCAGTGGGCATTGAGTTTTGTCCACCTCGGGACATCAGTGTGTGCGAACACAAGCTTGGTCATAATTTATAAGTGAGTTTTGGTCGCCCAAAACTTAATGAAGTGTGTACACACTCACTTATAAATTAATGCTAATTTCTAAGGCTAGGTTTATGACCAATACTTACCACCTGTCACATGCCACATAACCATGTCAGCGGAACTACACATTGGTCAAGCAAGCATCAAAACAGCATGCAAATGCAATTGCAAGCAAGCACATTAAGATGCTACGCAATGCAGCATTGGTATGGACAATCCACGTTCATGAGACTATACCAAAATAGACGTGCTCAAGGTAAGTACACGAGGCACCGGACCCAATGGAATACCAATCCTCCACGCATTTTTGGGCATGTACACACAGGCTCATCCCAACGGAGAGCCAAGTCCAGTGTATCACATGAGTGGCATCAATCCCCGACATTATGCAACTGCCATGCACGCCAATCCAATGTACATACATAACGAGAAAGCACAAGTGGACCAATTGAGTGGCTAAATGGTGCCATCATGTACTTGATTCTCCCAAGTTCAAAATACTTTATTTGAGGGAGGGACTGGCCGTTCCGGCTCATTGTGCATCTCTTGTCAATTCAACAAATTATTTCTTGTATTAAGCATGTTGTCCATTAAATCTTGGTGTATTTAAGTGTATTGATTAGCATTGTGTTCAACCAAGTTACATAGTGTCATAGGTATTTCTAACTAGATTTCCATACCAACGTATATGAATACAGTATTACAAACAATGTGGTTGTCGGTGTAGACTTACAACTACACTACCGTCTCAAGTGCCCATGATCCTTACCATCTGATCTCTATTGTTCCACCAACACATGGTAGCAACAATCTGAGAGAACATAGGACAAGAGAACACTACACAGGGTATGTGAACATGGAATCTTGCTCCTCCCTCCTACTACTTGCTTCCATATTTAAGCATCAAAGCTTACCAATTGCAAGTAGAGTCGATGACAGCGGAAGTCTTCGTTTGGAGTGTTGAAATCTTCAATGTATCGCGATCCTTCGTGACAAAAGTCTTCAAGTGGATGAAGGGAACCCTGGGAAAGCTTTCCCTATGGTTCAACTTGAGAAAGGACGGCTGAAATTAGGGTTTTCAACAAAAAGACCAGAAATTACAACAAAAATAAGACCTGTTTTGCTGAATTTCAGTCATTGGGAGTGTGTGGGAAAGTGAACACCGCCTGGAAACAATCTAGGAAGCTTGGAAAACACACTAGCAAGCTTGGATATGAAGTTGGGAAGGAAAAAGTGCAAAAAATACAACCAAAAAGGTGTCATGAAGAGGACGCCTACTTCTAGAGAGAGGGAAGAGAGATGGTGAGATGTCCACTCTAGGTGTCAGGTAGAGAGAACAAGTGACTTGTGGTGCAAGCTGGGATGGACACATGGCTGGTTGCTCCCTTTGTGCAAAGGGGATAAGGTCTGGGCGGTGGGCATTGAGTTTTGTCAACCTCGGGACATCAGTGTGTGCGAACACAAGGCTGGTCATGATTTATAAGTGAGTTTTGATCGCCCAAAGCTTAATGAAGTGTGTACACAGTCACTTATAAATTAATGCTAATTTCTAAGGCTAGGTTTATGACCAATACTTACCACTTGTCAAATGCCATATAACCATGTTAGCAGACAATTTCACACAAACGGTTCATGGGCGGGTGTCCCCTTACCCGGAACTACACATTGGTCAGGCAAGCATGAAAACAGCATGCAAATTCATATGCTATGCAATGCAGCATTGGTGTGGACTCAAGGCATGTACACACAGACACAAGCCCCAACGGAAAGTCAAGTCCACAGTATCACATGAGTGCCATCAATCCCCGGCATATGCAACTACCATGGACACGAATCCAATGTACATATATAATAAAAAAGTACGAGTGGGCCAATTGGGTGGCCAAATGGTGACACTCCGCCAAGCGAACCACCATTCTGACAACCCCATCCGACTAGGATCCGACCACAGCGGCGGGTGACATGGCAGTGTGGCACCCGACCATCCCCATCCAACTAACAGGCTGACCAGGACTCGACGACTTGCCAAGGACCTATAAATAGGGACCCTCGAGGGAGGGTTCTACTCATTGCGAATCACTCTCTCTACTCGTTTTCAAAGTGCGATCGAGAGTGTGCTTTTCCCTCTACACGTGTGTGCGTGTGTGGTGTAGCTCTGTAACTTGGTCATCCTTTGGTAGTGAGCCTCGGCTTTCAAGGCCACCTCCTATAAGGTGTTTGTAATAAAGCTTCTGCTTGTACCTCTATCTCTGCTATGCAATTCTCTTATTGACAGGTGCTTTACAATTGGTATCTTTCACAAATAAGGAAGTGTGTGCACAGAAAACATTATCCCATACATAACATCATAGCATCTGACAACATCATCATCATACTTTGATACCACTGAAACAACAATATGAAAACCTACACAAAAACAAAGCACTAGGGGCTGAAGTTGGGCCAGCCCCCCCCTGAGGTATCTTTATTACCAGCAGAGTGTTCCAGTACAAGAGAACGGATGCCCGAGAGTAAACACTCTTCAAATTGGTACCAAATACATCCAGAATAAGATGAAAACAAATCAAACAATTGCCTGAGTCCTTGAACTCAAGAGTTCCTAGGGCACAACCACACTCTAGTACGTGATCACACCCTCTAGCAGTGGTGTTGTCCCAAATAACTAGCCATGATTGGCTCTCGCCACCCGAAGGTTCCACCCTTAGAGCTACAGGCTTCACGTAGGATTAGAGATTGTTTGCCTTCAAATCCATTGCGGAGAATGTTGCTGAATTGGTCTGAACAGCACTGTTTTCAGCCCACAAACATGCTGTACATGTCACCCAAAGAGATGATACGCGTGCCCTGTTGTTTGCCTTGAATCCCCAGCCTTCAGAGCATGAAAACTCAGCCCAGAAACCTGTTGTACAGCGGTCAACCAGCCCTGTAGAGAGGCCATAAGTGGTCGCCTGCTTCGAGAGAGAGAGAGAGAGAGAGAGAGAGAGAGAGAGAGAGAGAAGAATCGCTTTTTCCTATAGCAGCCATGGAGGCAAGCAACCAGCTATATAGCAGCCCTGTCCATAGTCGACCAGCTCTCCCAAGTTCTTTTGCATGCTCCATTGACAATTGTCTCAAGCCTAGGATGTTCCACCACCAAAAACAGCTGGAAATGGGGGCACCTAGCTGATTTTGGCCCTTCCCCCCCAAAATAGCAACTCGTGGAGCTTTTTTGGCTAGATGGGCTGCCCACTTTGAATAATGGCCAAGTTTTATTAAAAACTGGTCCTTTTGATGTGAACACTTTAAAAAATTGTCCTCCCAAACTTAAGTTTTATTAAAAAATGGTCCTTTTGATGTGAACGCTTTAAAAATTGTCCTCCCAAACTTAAGTGCATGTGAACACATCATAATTTGTCAACCCAAATTCAAGTGTATGTGAACACCTACACTCATAAACCTTAGTATAATAAAATATAAGCTGTAAATTGAGTTTGGAGTCACTTACCACCGGCAAAACACATAAGACCACCACCTTAGTCCCAAACAGGTGTGCACATACGCGTCCACAGGGTTTCCAGGCGTCCCCAAAGCATTTGCAATTTCACTCTGCCCATCCGTCTGAGGATGATAAGCTGATGAAAAATTCAGCTTTGTGACCATATTATAAAATAAAGCCCGCCAAAATAAACTTGTGGTTCTCGGATCCCGATCTCCCACAATAGTCTTAGGCATACCATGATGCTTGAAAATCTGGGCCAAGAATATCGACATAGTATTGGGTCCCAATTACCCTCTGTAGGGCCCCCACCACGGATGGTGTATTTGCTTTATTAGAATGATGTAAATCTGAAAACAAATACAGAAAACTTGACCTTTTCTTGGCTGGGAAATCCCTGCTCTTGACCTTCAGAAGTCCACCCCTTTGCTTGGCAATCTCCTTGGCTTGACTGGCCCTTGATTGGCTTGAGCACTTGGTGAAAACTGAGATGAATGATGGGATTATGGCTCTCTTCTATTTATACTACCCTTCAGGGGCAGTCAGCCAGCATAAGGGCAGGCGGCCAGCATCAGATATGTCCCACGATTGGATATTCAGCATTTAATGCTGAAAAATCTCATTAAATGCTGGAAAAAATCCCCATAAATCCTGCGCATCACTTCCTGGCTGGCTGGTCATCAGGTGCCTGCTTCTTAAGGGCTGGGCACATCTTTTGCCCACAATCCCAAAGCTGGGCAGCCTGTATGGGCTGCCCCATACATGCCATACAGCCACTTAAAGGCTGTATGCTCCTGAAAAAAGCCTTATCTTTGCCCTAGGGCTGTCCCACAGCCCTTCCATGGCTGGTGGGTTCAGCCTGGGCCTGCCTGACCCTCATGGGGGTGGTTCTACACCATTCCCATGCCCACACTCAGATCCGGGGTAGCCCTATGGGCTGGCCCCTTGTCCTAAACATAGTCTACTCAGTGATTTGGCATCCGGTACCATACCAGATACACAGAACCACTGACATCATTCTAGAGGGAGACTCACAACGCGGACTCGCACTGTTTCATGTGCAGGACAGTGCACACCTGACCTTGGACTCATGTGCAGGACAATGCACACCTGACCTCGGACGACTGAGATGGATCCCTGGCTGACTCGTCCCGGACTGGGCTCACATGGGACCAGTTCACCATCCCAGGTCCTGCACCTTCTGTACAGAAATGTCTACGTGGCATCCAAGTGCGGGATGATCTGTTTTGACAACAAATTCAGCCCTAAGAAGATAATGCTTCCATACAGTAAGGGCATGAATCACTGCCAATAGCTCCTTTTCATAAACCTGTAAGTGGAGCTCTGCATGTTGAAGACGCCTGCTCTCAAAAGCTATGGCATGTCCTTCCTAATTCAAAACAACTCCAATGTTGTCCCCACATGCATCACACTCAACTGAGAAGGGTTTATGTAAATCCAAAATAATCAATATTGGTCCTGATATGATACAAGCTTTCAGCTTATGGAAAGCTTCCTTCTCTACATCATTCCACGTAAAGACAGCTTTCTTCTTAGTGAGATCATGCAAAGGTGAGGCAATCTCATAGAAGTGTCTGATAAACCTCCTATAATATGCACATAATCCAAGAAAACTTCTAACTTGGTGAACCGAATTCAACTCCGGCCAATCCTGAATAGCCTGTATTTTGCTTGGATCCATGCGTACCCCATCCTTGGATACAATATGACCAAGATAATGAATCTCAGATAAGAAGAATTCACTCTTCTTACCATTTATGTAGAGCTTATGTTGTCTGAGCTCTTCAAAAACTGTCGCCAGGTGTTCTCTATGTTCTTCCTCATTCTTTGAGAAGGAAATTTTCTTGGACTTATAGTCCTTCGGCTCCATACGAGCATGCCAAGGCATTCCCAACAATACATCACATCCCGTAAGTGGAGCAACCAAAAAGCTCTCATGATCTAGGTAGCCCTGGATATGGATGCGGAGTTCCCCAATGATAGGAGTTACATTAACCCCTTTACAAGCAAAAGCAGCATCAGCATTCATTTGCATACCATAATTTGATACATTTAACCCAATAGCTGTAGCCATCTCTTCAGAGATGAAGTTATCTATGGATGCATCATCAAAAAGGAAAAGAGCGGGCTAATCCTTCAGTTGCCCCCAAGCCTTGCATATGGTTCTGCTCTCAACAGGCTGCCCCGTATTTCCGTGAACATCGGGAATCACATTCACATTAGGCTTCTTAGCTTTATCTCCTGTATTCTTGGGATTCACTTAAGATACAAGTGGTCCTTGCTGCCACATCCAAAACATTTCCCATCTCGTACATACTCAAGCCTCTGCTGTTTGGACAACCCATGGTCAAAGAATTTACTCCCGGCTTCTTAGACGAGCCTTCCTTTGTATCTGAAGAACCTTTTTGGTCACCTTTAGGGGGCGGCTACTCCTTTTTCTGGTCATAACCAGCCCTCTTCTTGCCTTTATATGAATCTGAAAATGGCCTGTTTTTGGGCAAAACATGCAACCGTTCCGCCACAGTAGCCGAATGAATGAGCTTTTGAAGAGTCTGATTCGGGTACACCTCCAGGCTGTCCTATATTACAGAGTGCAAGCCAGCTTCAAACTTTATTTTCTTCATCAAGAGACATGAAGGGGGTTACCTTCAACAGCACCTTCCAAAATTTGCCCACATAAGTTTGCACAAACTCTCCCTCTTCCTGTTGACGCCAATCCCATTCCTTCTTCACATTCTTAGCAAAGTTCGATGGCAAAAACTATGCATAAAACTGCCTCTTAAAGTCAGTCCAAGAGAGAGCTGCAGTGCCATCCAACAACTTTTCCCCCCAATCATTGGCCGTATCTTTCAAGTGCATGCCGACATGTCGCAGATTAGACTTCTTTGTGAAGTCTCCATCACAAAAAGCTATCTCAAATTGCCTGACGAAAGAAAGAGCCTTTGTAGTATCCATCTTTCCATGAAAATTTTCAAACTTTATGTCCTTATCTCCCGATTTAAATTCTCGGGTCGTCTTCTTGCTGCGTAACCTATAAGGAGAAACAGATCTGTCTCCCTTACTCCGAGAATGAGAAGAGCCTTCATGCTTGGAGTGTTCCTGTTTTCGAGAGGCATGACGAGAACGAGAGGAAGCATCATCAGACTCCTTAGAGTTTGTATGAGTGGCATGATGAGATACATCCTTCTTCATCTCTCCTTTTTCTTGCAAATAAGATTTGGCCAGTTCCTTGGGATTCGGATATCCCAACGGGGCAGCTATGGCCTTGAAGACCTCACCATCTGTATTACTCTTTCTCTTAGACTGCAAAACCCTCTGTACATCTGGATCTTCCTATATGGCTCTCAATGTTGCAGTCTCATCACGATATCGCCTAACTTGGCGTCTCAAAGTTTCCAACTCAGACAATACATCCATAAGTTGTGTGGCAAGTGAGGTGTTTTGTACATCCCTGGGCACCTCATCCTGCATCTGTCTGTTGGGTGTATTCATCACATGCTCATCATCACTCACATGATCAGCCATGATTGTAGATCAAAAATTTCTGCCAACACAGTAATCTTCTGTGCTGCCCGGAACGCTCTTATCTCCTACCCTCAACAAGGGGACTTACCACAGGCTAGAGAACCGAAGCTCTAATACCACTGTCACAAATAGGGAAGCGTGTGCACAGAAAACATTATCCCATACATAACATCATAGCATCTGCTGACAACATCATCATCATACTTTGATACCACTGAAACAACAATATGAAAACCTACACAAAACCACAGCACTAGGGGGTGAAGTTGGGCCAGCCCCCCCAACCCCCCCCCCCCCCCCCCCCCCCCCCCCCCGAGGTATCTTTATTACCAACAGAGTGTTCCAATACAAGAGAATGGATGCTAGAGAGTAAACACTCTTCAAACTGGCACTAGATACATCCAGAATAAGATGAAAACAAATCAAACAATTGCCTGAGTCCTCAAACTCAAGCTTCCAAGAGTTCCTCGGGCACAGCCACACTCTAGTATGTGATCACACCCTCTGGCAGTGGTGTTGTCCTGAATAACCAACCATGAAAACCCTGGCTTTGGCCACCCGAAGGTTCCACCCTTAGAGCCACAAGCTTCACATAGGATTAGAGCCTTCAAATCTATCATGAAGAACGTTGCTGAATTGGTCTGAACAGCACTGTTTTCAGCCCACAAACATGCTGTACAGGTCACCCAAAGACATGATACGGGTGCCCTGTTGTTTGCCTTGAATCCCGAGCCTTCGGAGCATGAAAACTCAGCCCAGAAACCTGCTGTACAGCAGTCGACCAGTCCTAGTTCTTTTGCATGCTCCATTGAAAACTGTCTCAAGCCCAAGATGTTCCATCGCCAAAAACAACTGGAAAGGGGGGCGCCTAGCTGATTTTGGCCCCCCCAGAATAGCAACTCGTGGAGCTTTTTTGTCTCTGGGCTGCCCACTTTGAGTAATGGCCAAGTTTTATTAAAAACTAGTCCTTTTGATGTGAACACTTTAAAAAATTGTCCTCCAAACTTAAGTGTATGTGAACACTTTATAAATTGTCCGCCCAAATTTAAGTGTATGTGAACACTTGCACTCATGAACCTTAGTATAATAAAATATAAGCTGTAAATTAAGTTTGGAGTCACTTACCACCTGCAAAACACATAAGACCACCGCCATAGTCCCAAACAAGTGTGCACATACGCGTCCACAGGTTTCCAGGCATCCCCGAAGCCCATGGACAATCACAAGCAAAAATACCAAGCATTGTCCAGGCAATCAAGACAAGTCATTCATGCATGTCAAAACACATACAAATGCTTTATGCATAATATTTTCGATTCCATCTCCCAACTTATTCATCTTGTACCAAACCCTTCTCGGGCACCGCCCATACAGGTATAAAGAATGCTCACCAAGGTGTCCACCCTTCCATGAGACTTCATCAGCATGCCAAGAGCTCTCACCAGTGGTTTTCTGTGAGGGCTTTTCGGCTAGTTGGAGAGACCAGACCATTGTGCCCATATTGAAGTCTAGAGATCCCACAGTTTCCAGCAACAATCGTACCATTATGGTCGGCCACACCTTGGCGAAACTATACGCATCTATTATTGAGCATGAGTTGAGTATTTGGGCAGAGACTCAAGGATTACGAGCTACATGCCACGCAAGTTTTCGACGGGGAATTTTTTTTTTTCCGAGAAAAGATCCTTTCATTAGTTATGTAAAAAACGCCCGTAGGACTACAAAAGATCTCTCCTGCTCCTAAGAGAGAGAAGAGCAGTGAATACATCATGGCAGCCCGGGAGACTCTCCCTAGGTGCTGCAAAATACAAGCATCAGTCTAAAGAACTGAGCGGCTAAATCATACAATAGGGGGGGGGAAGAGCCAAACAGGTGGCCTGTAGTGCCAACGGGGGGATCCCGTGTGTAGGGTGTAGAACGGGCCGTAGCGCCAAGTGGTGTGAAAGGCCTAGCGCCGTAAGATCGCCTCATCCGAGTCTCCCCGGATGCGGTCGTACTGTCCTCGCAGGGTGTGGATCAACTCCTGCCAAATCCCCCGAACAGTCTCTGCTGGTGGCTCTAATCTCCCCTCAAAGGCCGTAAAGCACCGGGCCCTCCAGGTGAACCAGATGGTGAGGCTGCTGAGGAGCTCCCATCGTAAATCCCTCTCCTGTGTCCAGCTGGCGGACGAGAAATCCGGTGCCGAAACCAGGCGAGGCTGGCTCCTAATAAATCTGATGGCCTGACTGCCCTGCTCCATCTCATAGCCCATAGCAGGCCCTGACGAAGTCGACCAAGCAGCGGCACCCCACGTAAACATACCCTCTGGAGAGAGGGGGGCCAGAATACGCAGCATCCGCAGCCAAATCTGCTGTGCCTGAGGGCAGTCCCAAAGGCAATGTCTCTGTGTCTCCATAGGGTGGCCGCATCGGACGCAGGCCGCCGGAAGACCGCTGTAAACAAGCCAAGTGCCAACTGCTGAGCCCCTGTGGGCGACCAGCCACTGAAAAGCCGAGATCCTGCGGGCCTGTCGACTAGCCCAGAGCCGAGCCCAGAAATCCTCCAGGAACTCCTGTGATAGTCCCTGCAATCGCCAATGCCCCGCTGCCGCTGGAGAAACCGTCCTCCTCGCCGTCAAAATATGCCGTCCCAGCCGAACAGTATACTGGAAAAAGGTGATCTCTGTGGCCTCAAGGGATGCATAAGGATCATGCCACTCGTACTCCCCGGGGTCCCACTGTAGCCGGGCCAAGGGGCGCGCTGCATATGCCCATATGCGCCAATCCGGGAGCACATCAGCAGGGTCGGGGTCAATATGCCACTTCCGAGAAGCGGCAGCCACTACCCGAATCCTCTGAAAGGTGCACTCTGCAACCAAAGGCGACTCCATCTCCACTCTATGGAGTCTGCCCTCAACCTGAATCTCATAATAGAGGCATCTGCCATCCTCACTGCTAGCTCTGACAGCAATCAGGATCTCCAACTGTGTAAAGGCTCCCATCCACCGTGGGGCCACTGGCTCGAGAGGTGTGAACCACTCCTCTGTAAGTGCCTCCTGAATATCATCCCTCATAATCAACCCCCCTCTGAAGTGACTCAGCCTCTCCACCTGGGTCTCCTCTGGTAGACTGCAGAAAGCCTGCCAGTCTCCAAAACTACGAGCTGGGCCTGCCGCTAAAGGTCCCCAGGCTAGACGAGGCCGAGAACCCAGCATATGACCCTGCTCTGTACGAACCGCTGGGCTCCAGATGAGCGGCTGCCTGGCCCGCTCCTCAACACAAGAAGGAGGCCGCTGAGAGAGCCTCGGTCTCAGCAGCTCCCAAGCTCTCAGGATACTCAAAGCAAATCTGTCCTCCCATCCTCTACTGAGGCCTGTCCTCCTCATCTCTATGAAGATCCAGCGAATCTCTGGTGCCCAAGTACCCCCTGCAGGAGGCGCCCGGGCCTGCAGTCGCTGCAAGAGGAGCTCTTTCCAAGGCTCAGCGCCTGGAAGCAACCCCCGAACAATAAGCTTCCCCAATAAGGCTCTACTCTGATCGACTGGATCTATAATGCCCAAACCGCCCTGAGCCAGCGGAAGTGTAATAACTGCCCATGCAACCTTTGCCCGAGCTGGCTGACCGTCCCGCCCAGACCACAGAAAGTTCCTGATCAGCCTCTGTACCTGGCTGATGCAAGAGCTCGAGAAAATCCAGCAAGACGTAATGTACCACATAGTCGCTAACAGCACCTGATTTGCCACCACCACCCTCCCAGCCAAGGATAGTCGAGCTGTACTCCAATACAATAGCTTCTTCCGAATGCTCAGAAGAAGCGGGGCAATCTGCTGCTCAGGTGACAAATCGAGGCCAATCTGGCATCCCAAATACCGCACTGCTGTGCCTGGAGGAATCCATCTAAAACCGGGGTCCGGGCTCCATGCCGGAGTGGGAGCACTACTAATCCAAAAGGCCACTGTCTTGCGCCAATTGATCAATGCTCCCGAAGCTGCACTAAAAACCTGGAGCGACTGCTCTGCCCGAATAAGATTGGCCTCTTGGCCATGCAAAAATAAGCCCGTGTCGTCTGCAAACTCAGCATCAAGCAAATCCTCCCCCCGGACTGGGAGCTGAAGTCCTCTCAAACCAACCTCCTCTGCCGTCAAATACATACTCATAGCCTCCGCAAAGAAGAGAAAAAGGAAAGGGGCAAGAGGACACCCCTGACGGACTGATCTGGTCAGCTCAAAACTCGGCCCCCAACCTCCTGCAATCAGCACCTGGCTGCGAACTGTGGAATACAAAGCTGCCACCCCTCTGATCCATCCTGGCTCAAAGCCCAGGCGCAGCATAGTGCCCTCTAAGAATCCCCAATCAACTCTATCGTATGCCTTCTCAAAATCGAGAAGCATCACGACCAAGTCCTCGCCAAGAAACCTAGCTCGGGCCGTCGCCTCCCAGAAAGTAAAGATGTTGTCAAGGATACTGCGCTCCTTGACAAATCCTGTCTGAGTAGCATGAATCAACTCCCCCAGGAAGGGCTGGATCCTCAAACTCAAGGTCTTTGCTAAGACCTTGTAGACAGTATTGAGGATCGTAATAGGCCTCCAATGCCGAATGTCATCCGATACTCCCTCCCCCTTGGGGATAAGATAGATCAAGCCCTCTGAAAAGCTCTGCGGCATCACCCCAGTGTCCAAAACATGCTAAAAAGCCCCTGCGGAGGCCTGGCCCCAAAAGGTCCCAATAGCGCATAAAAAAGGCCGGCGTCAGTCCGTCCTCCCCTGGGCAACTATGTCGCGGCGGCAGGACCCTCAAGGCCTCGGCAAGCTCAATCTCTGACAGAGGCGCACCTAGAACTGTGCGCATATGGTCTGTGACCCTCCTCTGCACATGGGCCCACACAGTCTGTCTGCACACATCTCAATCCTCAGTGGCTGGCTCCGCTGAAAGCAGGTCACTATAAAAAGCAGTGGCAATGGCTCTGATCTCCCCGAGCTCAGTAGGTATCGAGCCATCCGGTCTACCAAGCTGGCGAACTCCTGCTCGCGCATGACGGGGTCCAGTGATCTCAAAAAACTCCCCAGTCACTCTATCACCAAGCTGCGTCCACTGAGAGGCCTGACGACGATAGTAAAACTCATGTCTCTGCTCCTCTACCTCTCTAACCTCCTGGCGTGCCTGGCTCAGCTGGGACGCCACCCACTCACATGCAGGCTGCTGCTCCTGAAGGCGCTGTAGCGAAGCAAGGCTGCGTCTCAGCCGTTGCTCCCGCTCGCGAATCTCTCCCAGTCGTGTCAAAGCTGCAGCGTGTAGAAAAGAGCTAAGATCAATGAGTCCCTGGGCACACTGGCCCGCTGCATCCTGGTCAGAGCACTGACTATCATGCCAGATCCTCTCAATGTCCTCAGCGAGACTGGGATCTGCAAGTACCCTCTCTGGGATCCTCAACTGCAAGCTGGGCTCCCGTGTCCCCTCCTCCAATGTCAATATAACTGGCGCATGATCTGAAAATGAGGTGCCAGCAAGAATGCCGACGGAGCCCCCTCGCTCCCCTAACCAATCGCCCACATAAAAGCGATCAATCTGTGATAGATTAGTCCCTCCCTGCCGGCGATCCGACCGAGAGAAACTAAGACTGTCCTGAGACCGGGAGAAAGCCCCATGCTGCCATGCATCAGTGATCCTCAGTGACATGCAAAACCGGTCCCAAGCTGCAAGCTCCGTGCCGTGCACTGTAACATGACTGCCTCCCACCCTATGTGCCGGGTCCTCAAGCATGTTGAAGTCTCCCCCAACACACCAATGTGCGGCCTCTGGCAATGCATCTGTAACCTGAGTCCAAAACTCTGCTCTGGCACTAGCATGATTGGGCGCATAGATGTTGAGCACACCCAATAGCTCATCATGCATCCTCAGAATGACATACTGTGCTCTACCAGGCACAATGATCCCTCGATCCACAATGGCCTGCCGCCATACATCTGCAATAACCATGCATACTCCTCCCTGTCCACCCAAAGGACCAAATCCTGCAGACCAAAAAGTGTCCCATCTACCAGGCATCACCGAACCATATCTCCGGATCCTGCTCTCACCCAAGTGGTGCTCCTGCATCATCAAAATGTCAATGCTGCCACCAACCAGGCATCTCTGAAGCTCCTGCCTCAAGCAACCTCGATAGCGTATAAAGTGTGCTCCGCCTAGGCCCTGTACATTCCATGAGATGATCCTCATGGATGCCCTGCTGAGGTGGATGCTGTCTCAGCCGTACGGCGGGCCTTCGCAAGCGGCTTGGATGGAGAGTAGTCCCCATCCGAACGGCTGCGAATCTGCCCACCCGGTGTACTGCAAGAATCCCGGATCAGGCGCCAGTGGCTGTGGCCCATGGCGACTGCCTCCTGCTCTGACAGAGAAACCTCGTGTATACTCACATATCCAGGGTCGCGCGCCAAGTCTGCCACTATGCGCACGACCAAATGCCGAATCCCTGAGGTATCCACACTCCCGAGATCCAAGAAAAAATGAGCCAACTCCCAAAGTCGGCCTATCACATCAGTCACCTCCAGATCGCTCATGTGGTGAGAAAACTCAACTGCTTGAGTCTTCAAAGTGCTGAGAGCAAGCTCTAGAGTCCACTCCCGATCACAAGGTCCACATAGAGGGAACGAGAAGGCCACCGCTGAGTCTAGTGCCTCCTCCCCGCGGGCCGGAGGTATCACTACATGAACTCGAATGGGTGCTGGCTCATGGGGGCCCTCTGCTCCAAAAAGCCGTGTAAAGGTATAATCAAAGGCCTCCGAGCGCTGTCTAATGCCAAGGCGACTCAGCCGACTGCGGATAGATGAAATCCGTGAGGCCCTAATCGGCATAGGTCTCCTCTGTGATGCTCGAGCGAGGTCAGTGCTCAGCGCTCTCCGGACTGCAGGTGAGCGCCAGGGAACTGCCAGGGTCTCCCGGGAAGGTGAGGCGGGCGGAGGGGGAGGAGGGGGAGGCAAGGGAGGTGGAGAGGGAGCCGCTGCCGAAACCGGAGCGGGGGCGGGAGGAGGCGAAGGTGGAGACGAGGCGGTGGGAGGGGACGGGGGTGGGGGGGGTGAAGAAGGGGGAGCTGGCATCTCCTCGTCCTCGGTCGCTCTGCAGGGGTCTCCTCCTGAAGGGGAGCAAAGCTGTTCCTCACGGGAACCCAGTGAGGCTGAGACTGTGGCTGCTGCTGCAGCGGTCTCTGTGCGTGCTGCTGTGGCTGTCTCCCTCGGCGGCGCCCCTGTCCAGGCTGCCACTCCGAGGTCTCTGTGGCCTGAGCAGGTGTCCCTGAGGCAGCCTGCCGAGCCGAATCTGTGGGCGGGCCATCAGTAGCCTGCTGCTGTGGTGAGGGTCGAGGTCTCCTGCGAGGGCACGCCTTGGCCAGATGACCGACCTGCCTGCAAATGAAGCACTGGTTCGGGAGCCCCGAGAACTCCACTCTCTGATCTATCCACCCCCCCCCTATCCTAGGTAGCAGAATGACCTTAGGAAGGGAGGAGATGTCAGACACCAACACTCTGACCGAAGGTAGCCCCGCTGCTCTGGCCACCACTGAAGCTGCTGAGGGGCCCGTCTCTAGTACCGAGCCCACCAATGCTCCGAGCCTAGGGAGGAGCGGAAGATACTCCCGGCGGAGACCAGGGAAACAAACTGTAATATGGAAGAGGCGCTCTCCCTGCTCCACCGCTGCCGGGTCAAATCCATGCTGCCAAGGTCTGAAGAAAGCCCGAGCACCCCTGATGTCCAGAGGACTCATGGCAAGGACCTTGGCAACGCTCTGGGCGGCCTCGAACTCGATCTGATAATGGCCCCGGCCCAGGAGCTGTACATCCAGGATCTTGCCCACATCTGCAAGAAGGCGAGCCTGAAGAAGATCCCTGATCTCCCCTCTGCTGGGGCGAGTGCCGACTATACGGCAGATGGTGGAATGAGCCTGGAGGCGTTCCACCTCTGCAGTGAGGCTCGCTTCCTCTTCCGGCGAAAGAGAAAGCCTGATGGGGATGACCTCGGGGGCGGGCGAGGGGGCTGCGGGTGAGTCCCTCTGAGGCGAGGCGGGAGGAGTCTCCATCAGAGTCTGAAGCTCAGGCGAAGGCGAGGCGAATGCGGAAAACCTGCAAGAAACGGGCTGCACCCAAAGAGGCGGAAGACCGGATGAAAATGAAGAAAAACAAAACCCCCTGGGGGTGAACAACACGAAAGAGGAGGGAGAGGGGGAAAACGAAGGAGAAGCCCTGGGGGGGGGGGGCGGCAACAAAGCGAAAGGGAGGGGAGGCGGGGCGCTGCTGAAGGGGGGGGCGGGCGCGAACAGGCGGAAAGGAGGGGGGCGAACAGGCGACAAAGGGGAGGGGGGGCGAACAGGCGACAAAGGGGAGGGGGGGCGAACAGGCGAAGAGGAGATGGGGGCGAATATACGAAGAGGCGGGTGACGAATGGCGAGGAGGGGGGAGGCGCAGCAGCGAGGCGGGGGGGGGGGGGGGGGGGGCGCAACAGCGAGCAAAGGGGAGCGAAGGCAGGCGGGGGGTGAAGAGGCGAACAGGCGGAGAGGTGGGAGGCGAACAGGCGACAGAGAGAGGGGGGGCGTGCAGGCGGGCGCACAATGCAGGGTGGAGGCGGGAGCTTCAGCGAGCTACGGGAGTCTTTTCGACGGGGAATTTCGACATTAGATCATATCTTTACGCTCAAAGCCATTATTGAGGAGGGCAGAGCACATGGTCGGAGGATATATTGTTGCTTTGTGGATTTTCGCAAGGCTTTTGATACGGTACCACGGGCCAAGCTGATGCAAAGGATGTATGACATTGGGGTACTGCCAACACTCACTTGGGGGGTACTTACTTTATATTAGTCAGTCACTGGCAGAGTGAAGACTGCGGAAGGAAACTCAGACTTGATTCACAGCACCATAGGGGTGAAACAGGACTGCCCTTTGTCTCCGACTCTTCTCGGGCTATACATTGATGAGGTTTCGGATTTTATTGACAGAGGAGAGGGAAGAGGTGCTTCCTTGGATACCATTGCTTATATATGCTGATGATATAGTCCTTATAGCAGACTCTCCAGAGGAGATGCAGACATTTGGATGCACTACAGGCCTACACGGAGGCCAGGGACCTCACGGTCAACCTGGGCAAGACTAAGGTTATGATTTTTAATACCTCAATGCAGTGGATTAGCAGATCAGCACCGGGTTTCATTTATAGAGGGGAGACTGTGGAGCAGGTTACCTCCTATGTGTATCTGGGAGTCCTATTTAGGGGCCCAGCTTTTTCCATGCAAGCAGCCGCTGAGGCGAGATTGTCACAAGGATATGCTGCCCTAGGGATGCTAGAGAAGATGTACCAGTACATTGTCTACACACCCAATTTGGTGCCTTCTCCTCATGCTCCAACGTCGAGAAAACTGATGTTGCCTGTACTGGAGGTGACATCTGTGCCCACAAATGCCACAGTCATGGAGTTCAATATTTTTCGGGGCTTCCCACAGATCGGGTGACATATGTCTAGTTACCCACTATCATGGAGACCAACAGAACCAACATGGTGATTGAAAAATTCAATGGGAGCAACTTCCCAACATGGCAAATAAGAAGTCTCCTGATCATGAGGGATAGCATCTGGAATGTGGTCAACGCGGACCTAAAACCAAGCGATGGAGTGGAAAAGATTCGCACATGGAATGATCATAATGACAAGGTCATGGCGCTCATCGAGCTCGGATTGTCTAACAACTGATTTACCACATGGACTTCACCAAAAGCTCAAAGGAGGTATGGGACAAATTGCAAAACTTGTTTGGTAATAAAATCGTTAACTACAAAGTCTTCCTTAAGCAAAAATTATCTTGCTTAAAAATGAATGAACGAGAAACTTTGGGAGAACATTTGAGCAACCTAGGCTCCATAATACAAGAACTCTCTAGCTTGGGAGGAGTTGTGGATGTGGATGACAAGAAAGCTCTGCTTCTATCAAGTGTAGAAGAGGTTTCAAAATTCTCTCAAACCTTGCTATCCTGAGGGTAGCTCATGTTGACCTATAATGAGATGATTGCAGTTCTCATAGACGAAGACCACTGCAAAGAGCGATCTGAGATTTCCTTCGAGTCAAATAGAGCTATGTTCACATAGGGGAAAGGGAAAAGAACTATCAGATGCAACTTCTACAAAAAGCTAGGACACACACAGGACAGATGCTTCAAGAAGATGACCAAAGAGCAAGAGAAGGTACATGCAAACCTGGTGGCACAAGATGAAGAAGTCCAAGAAGCAGAAGCCTCAGGAGTAGAACATGCAACTACTATCATAGATAATCTTTCTCTAAAACAGGAAGATTATGATTGGACTTTCTAAAAGCCAATATGTGTGAGTCATGGGTTCTCTGCCCAAGTGGTCCCCCAAAATTGGTTGTAACAAATGTGTTGTCAATCTCCTTCTATATGTGTAATAAGCCTTGAATCTTATAAAAGGCTCCATTTGTAACTTGCCCGAGAAGCGCAGGAGTGGGTGTGCATTGCTTGACCATGAGCACAATTAAACATTTCGGCATTTAATCACAGTCGTTAAACAATCCATAAAGCTGAAAATAAAAGTTACACAAATAACACTGCATAGAGGCCGGAATGGGCCGACCCCCCCCCCCTTGGAGTATTTCATTATCCAAGGAGAAATATAACATGTACAAGCTTTGAGGGCCTTACTCTCCCCATGGGAGATGCCGGATTATCCATATACAACCATAAACCTGTCCTTCATCCAATATGGTTATCCGACATGTCCTTCCATAGGTGCACAAACATGTATAAAAGCCCACATGGCTCTTCCATACGCGTATAAACTTGTATGACAACCCATATGGCTCTTCCATAAGTACATAAACCTGTATACTAGCCCATGTGGCTCATTCATGAGCTCATAAACCCATATACCTCTTCCTTGAGTGCCAAAACTTGTAAAACAGCTTGTATATCGCATAAAACCAAGAATTTCAGCAAGCTTTAGGACTGTTTTGCTGAAAACAGCCATCCAAGCTGTGCAAGATGGTGTAGAGAAGTGAAAATCATCTTCCCCAGGCTGGATATGGTTATGGGGGGCTTAGAAATGAAGAGAAATGCTGAAAAACCAGAGTTTTCAACCTCCAAAAACCTAGTTGAAGCTCAAACTCGCCCAAGAGATGACTCTCTCATGTTCAAATAAGCAAGAAAATGCTACAATGCCATGTGTAGAATGAATTGACAAGTGTGAGGACACTTGTCTCACTTATATCCTCTTATCTACCACATGTCCCAAATCCAAAGGCCAAAAATTCCACAATCTTCAGCTCTAAAAATATCCCAGATGAGATGCTAGTTAATTTCACAATGGTGCTTTGGTAATCCTCGATCTCTGTCAAATTCCGGAGGTAATAACGCGAACGGAAATTCTATCAGAGATAGCCAAAAATATCAACTTTTTCTAAAATTTAGGAGATGATCTCTTTGTGTTCCACCACATGAGAAATACATGTAGAACCATGTAAAAACCTGTTTCATTGCTGGACTCTCCCAAATCCTTAAGAGTTCGCCATACATACTTTCCACTTGACACATGAGCTCCAAAGCCCATTTCTGTGACCAAGAAACCGTCTCGAGAGCCTGAATCATGCTACGAACACTTGGTCCTCTATACTGGATAATCCCTCATTCCCAAAGCTTGTACATTCTTGATCTTTTGGGCATCCAAAGCCCATCCACGCACATGAGTTTTGGAGATGTCCAAAATGGTAACATTCCCTCCAGCTTCTTAAAAGTTGTCCTAAACTTTAAAGGTTCAAACCATATATCAAGATATACACATGTCCCAAAATAAATGGTCAAGACTATAAAACTCTCCATCAATCCAAAGACCATAAAGATATATTAGATACGGGCACAAGAGCCAACCATGTCTCCAATATGTATAAATCCATAAATGCAAAGCTTCCATACTTACATTCCGTGGAAGATATACTAGACACAGTCACAAGAGCCAACTGTGTCTCAATAACCAATATCAATGAGAGAATCATATGCCAATGAAAATTGCCAACCAGGTGCTGAGACACTCAAACAAGTGCCATGTACAAGAAACTAGTGTCTCGCACAGAAACATGTGCTATGTACACAAACTGGTGCCATTCCAGTGCACAAACCATGGTGACAGAAAAGCTGGTTCTCCATAGATCTGGCAATGCTTTCTCCCAATCCCAACGGTCCCCATGTTCTCCCACACAATCCCAACTCTGATCTGAACGAGCCTGGTGTGGAAACAATGAAGCACTCACTCCACAATCCCAACACGAATCCACGAGTATGATGGAGTGTTCATTGAATTGCCCTCTCGCAATCCCAACACGAATCCACATGTATGGTGAGATAAACAATGATGGCCTCCATGTGGGGAGATAGTGATTCCAATATCGCTGAAAGAATCCATGTCCCAAATAAATAGGCGAGACTAAATAAGTCTCCATAATAACAATATCAAATCATATAACAAATAAATGGGCAAGACAAAACAATACCATAAGTCCTGATATCATAATTATATTCCAAGAAAATGGGCAAGACAAATCAATCCCATAAGTCCAGATATCATAATCGTGCAAATGGGTGAGACGAATCAATCTCATAAGTCCAGATATCATAATCATGTCCCAAGTAAATGGGCGAGACAAAACAATCCCATAAGTCCAGATCTCATAATCATGTGCCAAGTAAATGGGCAAGACAAAACAGTCCCATAAGTCCAGATCTCATAATCATGTGCCAAGTAAATGGGCAAGACAAAACAATCCCATACGTCTAGATATCATTATCATGTCCCAAGTAAATGGGCGAGACAAAACAATCCCATAAGTCCAGATATCATAATCATGTCTCTCTATCCGTACTCCAAGTCGAATCTATCTCCAAGGAGCAATCATTCGCTCCAAACGCATAATACTCTCCACTGGTTTCCATGCTTACACATGCAAACACCAAGCCGAGAAAATAGAAGACCGATTGACCATACACGCCGATGTAGAACGTCCACTGGATCTGAGCGCAGACATCAAGTCCCTAGCATACCAAATTCTAGTCTACTGACACTTGGCGTAGACATAGTCCCCTACCAACAAGGTGTCAGTCCACATGACCCTTGGCGTAGACATAAGTCCCTTGCCAACCAAGCGTCATGCCCACTCTACCACTTACACTCTGTCAGCCTAGACATTTCTCAGTATGAAAGGGGTCTAGTGGACTCTAGGACGTCTAAATATTTGGAAAGAACAAACTTTGGGAATGGAGGATTATCATGAAATACAAAGGATCACTCTCCTAAAATTTAGGAGAGTTGCTATTTTTGGCCCAACTCCAATGGAAATTATGTTCGCGTCATTACATCTGGAATTGAGCAGATACCAAGAGTTGCCAAAGTACCTATGACAAATAGGCTACCAGTTGGGATATTTTTAGAGATAAAGATTATGAGAGAACCCATCTATTAGATTGGGACATGTGGCAAGAAAGTGGATCAAAGTGAGACAAGTGGCCTCACACTTGTCATTATAGCCTTCTCTTGCCATTTTAGCTCATGGGAGGCCCAAATCTATGAATTGGAGCCCTCTCTTCATTTGAACGAGGCTCTCTTGCTGCACACTAGCCTCTACCACCGTTCCAGGCTGCCCTAATGATGGCTACTCTCTTTCTCTCTCTCTTCTTTAAGGCTGCCCATAAAGAATACCGGCTGTTGGGGACTGTTTTGGAGGCTTCCATCGCGAAAAAATACTGAAGGCAAGGGTATTTAATCATTTTATTATGATTACCAGCCACTGTTCTTGTTGTACCAGCCACTGTACCTATTGTACGGTTTACCAAGCATTGTACTTGTTGTACCAACCAGTGTACTTACTGTACCAACCATTGTACCTACCATACCAGCTATTGTACTTGTTGTACCGGCTGAATGGAGAGCTGAACCTATTGTACCAACTCTATTGCATGAAGACCCATGGTTTCTGGGAAAGAATCAATACCCACACGGAGGATTATATTGTTGGCTCGGCATTTTTTCTGGCTGAATTTTATGGTTGCCTCGTGTTGGGCTATGTTATGGCATTTGAATATGCATAATCCGGCATCTCCCGTGGGGAGAGTAAGGCCCTCAAAGCTTGAGCCTTGTACATGATATTCTCCTTGGGTAATAAAATACTCGAAGGGGGGGGCTCGGCCCATTCTAGCCTTTATGTGGTGTCACATGTGCAAGCTCCACTTTTAGCATTTGTGGATGTTTTGTTCAGCTTTTATGTTTTATGCAAAGTGATGATGGATATGTGTTAAGGTTGTGGCCGATTTCAGTGTTTAATTGCATTAATGGTCAAGTGTTTTGCGAAACCCCCGAAGTCACATTGGTATCAGAGAATTGGCTCTTTCACACTCTTGTGTGAAGACGATTCTGTTGGGGTATAAACACTGGCTACTAGTGTAGTTGAAATACACCCGGCCTATCCACATATGGGAGCAGTCATTCATCAAGGCATGTGCAAAAGGCAATCTAATTTATGGATTTTCAGAATCCATTTTGGAATGGTGGAATTGGCTTTATTGCCTGTATTCTCTTCTATATGGAATTAGCCATTTATGCCTGATTTATGGATCTTATTATCAAGCTCGAAGGCAACCGATATGGGGAAATATCTTTTGGCTGGCATGGTGGGTTCATAACCCTCATGTCACAAGACCGAATCAAGAAAATAAAAGCTAAGTATACTTTGAGTTTACAAAGTTGATGCTTTTGCTACTTATTATGAAGTGCTTTTGATGCTCACTAACCCTTGTATGACTGTACAAGGAGAATAGTATGTTGTTGTTTGCCTTGAGATGGTTTCAGAGAAACATTGTTTACGGCTCCCTTTATTGGGATGGATTATGTTTTTGGCTTCCTTTATTTGCGATGCATTGGACTTATGGAACTCATGGTTATCTCATGGATCAAGGATTTCTATTGGCAGGCCGAAACGCCTATAAAACTATTGCTAGCCAAAATGCTATGGAGCACCAGGATATCTACGCCTGTGTGACTAATTCTTATCTTATGTTACACACTTGAGCTCACCTTTTCTCCAAGGTGTGTGGTCAGAGCACCAACACGGAGTGCAAGTGGTAGAGTGGAAGGTGTGTGTGTGTGTGAGAGAGAGAGAGAGAGCTTGTTCTAGGGTTCACGACCTGCTGTACAGCTCGCTTTTCTTCTCTGTGCGCTCGTGTGTGTGTGTGCGTGTGTGTGTGTGCGCGCGCACGTGTGTGAGAGAGAGGCCTGCTCGCCTGCGACCCAGTTTGTCTGTTCGACTGCTCGCCTGCGACCCAGTTCGCTTATCGCCTGCGACTCCCTTTGCCTTCGAAGCTGCGACTCTACTCGCCTACAACCGAGTTCGCCTATCGCCTGCGACCCAACTCGCCTATCACCTGCGACCTTGTTCGCCTGTTCGCCTGCGACTCCTTTTGCTTCGAAGCTGCGACTCTACTCGCCTAAATTTCAAAGGCTCCTGTATACAGCATACAACTTTCAAAAAAAAAAAAAGAGTTGTTTAGCAGTGTTGTACAGACTTTACTCTTGCAATTATGTCTGAGACTGTTGTGACCTATGCTTGCCGGGATAATGCTGCAGACAGTAACAAGAGGCAGCATGCTGCAATTGAATCTGTCACCATGATTAAGCAAGATTCGTTGGATGCACAGTTTGTATATGAGGCTTTATGTGAGGACTTTGTAGACAGACGTGTCAAATGGAAGGACCCGCCTCCTTCTTTCAAGTTACAAGATTAAATTGCCGACGATTGTGTCTCCTCTGCGTAGATACTCAGAGAAAGGGATTATTCTCTTCTTTCCAGGTAAAATGCCTTCTGCGCAAGAAGTAGCTCAATGGATTCAGTCCATTCTAGGTGGACCCTTTGTAGATGGAGTTCACTTTGCAGCAAGGGGTTTTTATGATGTATTACTATCTGATGGTCAATATAAGCAGCAGATGCTTGAAACTTCTCCCCTTATGTTTGGTGTACAGTTGGTACATGTGTTACCTTGGTCCCCGACCAAGGACTATCAATCCTTGATTAGGCATCGTTGTCCTGTTTGGGTCGAGGTCGTGGATTTTCCAGAATATTTGAGGGAACATTTGCCAGGTATAGCAGCCACATTGGGCAAAGTGGTTTGTGCACCTCGTCCTACAGGAAACAAAAACAGATTTTGCATCTTGTGGGATACAGACCATGAGCAACCACCTGCAATTGCTATTGAAGTAGAAAATGTGCGTGGCATGGGTGCATGTTACTTCAAATTGAATTGGGGAGTCTTTGCAGGTGCTTGTTTCACTTGTCATAAGTTTGGGCATATGGCTTCTGAATGTCCTTCTCTGCTGCATCCTCCGCCGTTATCTGCTGTACCTCCCATCTCAGCGAATGAGCAGCCAACTCAAATTAAGGAGATACCAACAAATCAAGCCACTCGAAATACTCAAAAGGAGAAAGAGAAAGGAAAAGCTAAAGTTATTCCACAAGTTGTTTCTTCTTTGGCAGTGCCTAATCAACCTAAGGATAAAGGAAAAGATAAAATATCTTCAGCTGAATGGAAAACTCCGAAAAAAGCTACTATGGTTCGTCGTGCTCCCGTTCCTTCACGTAATTGGACTGCATCTGCCACTATTGCACAGTCTTCCACTTCATCAACTATGCTTTCTAGAATATGGTCGGATGTAGTTCGAGGTGCTTCCTCGAGTATGGATGCCGATGTAAATACTTTGGATATGTGTGTTGATACGAATATGCATGAGTCTCTCTTGATTCAGGGCGAGGGCTCTCTCCCTGATTCAGTTGTTGTTATGCAGCATTGATTTTGCTAGCTGTTCACTGTATATACCTTTGTACAGATTTGATGTTTGATGCTCCAATAAAATGTCTTTCGTACAATATTAGAGGACTTTGTGATCCAAGTAAATTTAGGTTGTTTTGGCACTAAGTACATAAAATGCAACCTCATCTGGTGTGTGTGCAAGAACACAATCAGCATACCTTAGTGGGTCAATCAGGTCACTTTGTTGGTTATGATATATTTTATGCGGGCACTCAGCATTACTCGGGAGTTTTTATGCTTGTTAAGCATGATCTGCAACCAATGTTGGCCTACAATGATTCTGCTGGCAGATGGATGGTCATTCAATGTTTATTGTATGGACAAATTTATGAATTTGCAGCAGTTTATGCACCACAAAGCTCAGCTGACAGGGCAAATATATGGTCACAAATGTTGGCTTATCCCTGGCTCCATAATGCATTCCTTTGTGGAGATTTTAATAATGCTCCATCTCCTGAATTTAATTCCACTGGAAGAACTCATATGCGTGGAGCTGAACGCAGAACATGGAATGATTTGCTCTCTTCCTGCAATATTTTGGACCTATGGCAGCATGTATTCCCTCATCTGCAAAAAGGGTTTACTTTTAACCACAATGCTTTTCCACATATCTGGACACGTCTGGATCGCTGGTACTTGTTACATGCTGACCAATACGATGATTTTGCTTGCAAACTATGGATTGATCGTTCCATGTTACTCTCTGATCATTCTCCTTTATGGTTAGGCCTTTATTTCGACATGCCACAAGATGTCTCTATTCTTCAGAAACATAGGCTGTTGCTTTTAAACAACAGTTATCTTGTGCATGCTGATTTCAAGGAAATGGTTTTGCAAGCCATTGAGCCTTTGCCCCTTCAAATGCATGAGGACATTGACATTGCTTGGTTTCAATTTGTTCAGCGCATGCAGGCTGTGATCTGTGATTATGGTCGTTATTACATGGCCGACTTGCGGGATCGGATCTTGCAGGCTAAAGAAACATGTCAATCTATGGCTGATCTTCCTCAGTATAGGGTTTTAAATACTAATGAACAAGAATCTTTAATGCAGGCTAAGCATTTCCTCATGCTAAATGATCAGAGAAAATTGCAAAAATGGTTGACACGTTCGCGACATCGAGCGATCATAGATAAGGGTTGCTCTTCCAAAGATTTTTTCAAAAATCTACATGCTTCAAGACAAAAGGAATGCATCAGAAGGGTGAAAAAATCTGATGGTCAATGGACTCATTCTTTGTCGGAGCTCTCATATATTGCTAGTCAGCATTTTGCAGCTCTTTTTGCTAAACCGCCAACTACTTCATCTGACATACTTAATGCTCGTTATGCTTTATTGCATCATGTTCGGCCCATTATTTCTCCACAGGATGCATTGGAATTAGAATCTCCGTTCACTGATATTGAACTTAAAGATGCTTTACGTTCAATGGGTCGATGGAAATCTCCCGGATGGGATGGATTGACAGTGGAATTTTTCCATGCTTTTTGGCCTCAGCTGGAACAATCATTGCTGTATATGATCAATGAAGCTTGGGCAAATGATGTACTACCATCTTCTTGGAAAGAAGGATTGGTTAAGCTTTTCCCTAAACGGGATCTTTGTGAAGTTTTTTCTGATTGGAGGCCCATTACTCTTATGCCTGTCATCTATAAGCTTCTGACTAAGATGTTGGCAAATCGTATTAAAGGATTTTTACATGATGGTTTGCATCCTGCGCAATATGGTTTTGTGCCTCGGAGGCAAATCAATGATAATTTAGCCAATGCTTATATTGCCATTGAATATGCCAAATACACTAAGCAGGATGTACTCATTTTGCAGGTTGATATTGAGAAAGCTTTTGATTCTGTGCATTGGGACTATATAGCTATGACTATGAGTTATCTTGGTTTCGGTGCGAAGTGGCAAAATATTGTGTATTGGCTCTACAATGACAGTGATGCTTCTTTGATTTTGAGCTCTTCTCTATCGGATTCTTGGAAATTGGGACGTTCAGTTCGCCAGGGTTGTCCGCTTAGTTATTTGTTGTTTGCTATTGCCACACATCCTTTTCTTTGCTACTTGGATTTTTTGCAAGCTACTAATGAATTGCATGGCTTACAGCTTCCTGCTGGGCATACTTTCTTGGCTCAGGCTTATGCTGATGATTCTTTTTTTATGCCCAAGAATACGCAACAAGATCTTCAAAGATTAATGGAGGCTTTGGAACTTTTTGGTCTGGCTGCTGGTTTGAAAGTGAATTTCCATAAGTCTACCTTGCTTGCGTTTAACGTACAGCAATGGCATCATGTATTGTGGCCCGGTGGAATACCTCCTGGTGGACATATCGTTCGTCATTTGGGTTACCCTTTGGGTTGGCAGCTGTCATCTTCACAAATGATTCAATGGGTTATGCTAAAATTGAATCGCAAAATTGATTATTGGCAGCTTTCCACTTGGCCTCTTCATGTACGTCTCAAGATAGTGCAAGCTATTGTAATGGCTTACATACAGTTCTTTCTTCCATTGATTATGTGGAGGAAAGCTGATATAGATCGGTTTATGTCTCTGGCAATGGCAATTGTGTGGAAAACTCAACATCGTAAAAAGGGTCTTCGTCTTTTGTCAATGCCAAAGATGTGTTCTCCAAAGATACATGGTGGCTTGAACATATTGAATATTCATTTTCATATGCTTGCTCGTAAATCCACTTTGCTGTTGGAATTTGTACATCAGCGCCAGCCATGGGCTATTATGTTGGGTCATATGTGTATGTTTATGTCTTCACCTGCTTTTGGAAAGTGGACTGTTACGTATTGGGATGCAATTTTCAGCCATTTCGATGGAAAAATTGTCGGCTGCCCTCTTTCATCTAAGTTAATTTTTGCCTGGAAACAGGTTACGCAATATCTTTTTTGGAATCCCAGGCTTAATGCGCAATCTTCTTCGCTTCACCTTGAGAGTATTCATTGGTCAAAGGCTTTTGATGTACCCTTGGCTCTACGAGAGCCTAGGAAGGCATATTTCCTTTCAAAGAAAGGAGTTTATCTTATTGATGATGTTTTGGATGCTGGTGGCCATGTGCTTTCTTTTGTGGTTGCCGCCAGAAAATTTGGTCTGGGGATGCATTATAGATCAATCTGGCAGCTTATTCGAGAGCTTCTTGCTCCTTTTGAACCAATTGCAGATTTGGATCGTTCTGATCGTTTGGCTGATTGGAGCCTTAGAAGAGAACAACCTGCACGAGGCCCTTTATCAATGGCTAAACTTTCGGTTCGTTCGATATATCATCTCTTGTTGCCTGCCTCTTGGGTTCAAGAACATGCAAATCAGATTTGGCATCTTCATAAAAGTCAGGGTTGGTGGAAACAGCGGCTTCATTCTCTTTGGAAATGCAGTCTTCCTTTGAAAAGTAGACTTTTTTTATGGAGATGCTTGATTGGAGTCTTGCCAGTCGGCCTTTTCTTGGCTAGGCGACTTTTGGCACCTTCAACTTGTCATAGTTGTGGTGCTTCTCAAGAGACAGTCTTTCATCTTTTATGGAGTTGTCCTCTGACCAGGACTTTATTGGATCGGATTGCTGCACGTTTGAGAGCCCGCTTCCGACAGGCACCCTTTGGGAAATACTTTTGGATCTTCGGTCTTCTCCCTTCACCCCTTAGATCCTATAAAGTCTTCTTTGATTGGGTTCGCTACTGGGCTTTATGGACTACCTGGCAGTCTCGCAACAGGATAGTTTTTGCTGGGCCTTATTTGGATGCTTACTCATTCTTCCGTTCCTCTCTTCAGCAATCTTTATATGACTGTCTCTCTCTTCATGAGATTGACTCATCTCTGTATGCTCTTTTTACAGATTGTTTTTAGATGTTTAACTATGTTCACACTGAACATAGTGAACACTCTAGTAGTCTCCCTTGTATATGGTCTTTTTGATGGGTTTTCCTCATTTTGAGGTTTCCCACCTGTATTAATGTTTCCCACCTGTAATTAATGACATGAAGCTTTACAAAAAAAAAGCAAGTGGTAGAGTGGACATGACGTCTAGTTAGCAGGGGACTTATGTCTATGCCAAGGATCATGTGGAGTGACACCTTGTCGGCACGGGACTATGAACGCCAAGTGTCAATAGACTGGAATCTGGTATGCTAGGGACTTGATGTCTGTGCTCAGATCTAGTGGACGTATTACTTCTACATGCACAGTCAATCAGTCTTCTATTTTCTCGACCTAGTGTTTGCATGTGTAAGCATGGAACCTAGTGGAGAGTAGCATGCGTTTGACATCACTAGGGATTGGGGAACGAATAACTACTCCCTGGATTTGGATTCAATTTGGAGTAGGGACAGAGAAATGTGATTAGATCTGGACTTACGGGACTATTTTGTCTCGCCCATTTATTTTGGGACATGATTTTGATATTGGTATTATGGAGACTTATTTAGTCTCACCCATTTATTTGGGACATGGATTCTTTCAGTTATATTGGATTTTTGAGACTATCTCGTCTCACCCACTTGATGGGACATGATTATATCTTGGATATATGGCTTGAAGTTTAAAGTTGCGGACAACTTTCAAGAAGCTGGGATGAATGTCTATATGGGTTTAGATTAAACCCAAGATATTGTATCCTTTTTAAAATATTCAGCTTCCTCTAGTAGTCTAGAAAGTAGCTTAAATCTTTGGTTTTGGATAACCAACGGGTGTGACCAATCAGTCAGTAATGAATAATCTTTTTGGTTATTTTCCCTGTGCATGTCTGTGCAGGATTAATGTTATCTCACAAGGGCTTAAAGCCAAATCCTAAAGTATTATTCAATATGTTATACATTGTTCTATTGGAAGAATGTTCTATCTAAATAAATTTTTAATATCAAGGTTTTTCTATAAGGCCATGTGGAGCTGTTTTATGCAGTGGATTTGTTTTGACTCGGTTATCTTTCTCATACCTTGTGTCACGAGCCTGTGGCAATGACTAACTTTGTTTTTGCTTTCTTTATCGGATTGGTTTCCTGTTTAGAAACCCCTTTTGGAATCCAAAATGTCTGCATTGCTCAGTCGGAGTGGACAGCATTAAAGTTCAGTGAGAGAGTCTAAGTTTGGATGGCCTAAGGTTTACAGGCACTGAATATTGACATTAGATTAAGGCTAAGAGAAGGGTGGGTCGAAAGAAGAAGAAGACAGATAAATATCTCTGCTAGAGGGCAGTGCACTTGGAATTTGTCAGTGCTCTAGAGATAGAAGAGCATCCAGAAGATCAGAGGGACGCGATTCTGACATCTCCTAAATTTTAGGGGAACCTGCTATTTTTGGCCTATGTCGGAATTGAAATGTGTTCGCGTCAAAAGGAGGGCAATTAAATGGGGAACAATAGTCCCCAAAGACCTGCAGTGAGCTGATGAGCTGGCCAGGATATTTTTAGGCTGGAAGTCCAAAGCAGGAAATTGCTTATTAAGGTGCCATTTGTCACATTTTACAAAAACTTTCCACTCGTGGGAGGCTGAGCACTCGTTTTCTCTCTGTGGGAGCTCATTTGGTGAGTTTGCAGGTGGATTGAAGCAGGTTAAGGACTATTGAGAGCTGCCTACTCCCTTTGCCTTGATGCAGTGAGCCATACGTGGCTGTAAACCACTCCTCTACTCTCTCAGAATGATTATGCCTGCAAGAGGCTTTCTTATGTGTATGTACAGCTGTGAGGAATTCATGCTTCCTGGCTGAGGCAAGAGCCTCCTTTGATAGGAACAGGCGCGGTTAACCACCGTACCATAGCAGGTACCTGTGGGGGTCATAACCCCACAAAGCAGGTGTCAAATTCAGCAATTTATTGTTGCTGTTTATGACTGTTTTTGGGCTGTTTCGGAGCCCGAGAAGGTACCGGATTGCAATAAGGTCAAGCCAGATGGATTCCAGAGTGAACAGAGGGCCATATGTGTGCAAAACAGAGTAAATTTCAGTGCTGTGCAGAAATTACAGCAAGCTGAATTACTGGTTTTTATGCTCTGTTGAGAGGGTTTCGACGTACTGAAGAGGTCAGAAGTGGTTTGGAATGATTCTGACATATTTTGGGTCAGTTTTGGGACAGTTATGCTGGCGAAATTTTCAGGAATGTGCAGAAAATTCAGCAAACTCAATACCTTGTAAAAATCTCTTTTTCTAAAGAATAAATAAATACCGAAAGGGGCGCCAAGCTTTGGGGCCTATCTGGTGTCGGTGTCAGCTCCTGGGGACATTCTAGTTCACAGGATTTTGTTGTTCTTGCTCTGTGTTTAAGCTAAGGTATTAAGTGACGACATAAACTGGTGAAAGCCGTGTGTATTGAAGAAGATCTACCGCCCAGTCAGTAGTACAGGCCGGTTTCATGGTTCCATTGCCGGGATAAACATCACTTTATTTTATTGAAGTGAGCCTGGGCCTATTGGGTAGAAGCACAGAGCACTGATGGCTGACCGACGTGAAGAAGCTAGAGAGGAGTTCTCTTCCTCCCAGGAAAGAAGAGAGGTTCTAGTGGTTTCAGAGGCTGGAGAGCCGACTAGGCCGTCTCATGCAGTGCCACCTCCTGTCATGCCTATACCACAGGGAGCCAGAGCAGATGAGGATGCTGCTTTCAGAGCTCAGTTGCTAGCAGCAGTGGGTATGTTTTCCCAGGTCATGCAGAATCCACGTTTCTTGGAGTTTCTGCAACCTCCTCAATCTACTCAGCCCATTGGGGCTACAGAGTTAGTGCAAGAACCTGTTGAGGTTCAGACACTCAGTGTACATCCTGCCGACTCACGAGAAAGGGCAAGGCAGCTTGTGGGGTCAGTGGAAAGAGCACCAGTACTTCCTTCTGTTCACGAACAGGTGGCTGAAACGCCAGTTGTGCCGGCTTTTGTTGAGCAGCCCGCCACCTTACAGCAGCCATTAGTTGGCCAGTTTGGACAGGGAAGTCAGTTCCAGGCACCGCCGCAGGTATTTCCACCACCTACCTTGCATCCAGGCTATTTTGGAGGCGGTTCTGTGTTTCAGAGCATGGCTGGTTATGCGCCAGGAACAGTGGATTACCAGCAGAGAACTGTGTTTGGGGGTTCACAAAGTTTTATGCCAAACCCCATGTATGGCAATATTGGCATGCAGCCAGGTTTTCAGGGTGTTCAGAGCAGTTTTGGAATGCCACAGGGCACTTTTGGCATGGCTGCTTTTCAGAATCAGCCACCACCTCTTGTACAGTCAAACCCGTTTGTGGGTGACAGAGGGATGATGATGCCATCGGATAGTGTCCTAATGATGCCAGCACCTACTGTTGATAAACCGAAGCCATACAAGGAAGGTGGAGCAGCTGTACAGTTTGACACTTTTAGAGGCTTTGAAGACAGGACTAAAGCACTTTCCTTCATACAGCAGTTTGATGCTGCCTTTGCTGGAGGGAACTTCACAGAAGTTTCTAAAGTGAGAAAGGCTGCCACTTTTCTCAAAGGCAATGCTAGCCAATGGTGGACCACTTTGTTGATGCAAGGTCAGGCACCGTCCACTTGGGTTGGCTTTAAGCAAGTGTTTGCTGCAGCTTGGTTAACCAATGAGTTTGAGGTTGATGTGATGTCAGCCTGGCACAGTTTGGATGCCTCAAAGTGTAAGGATCTCGAGGATTATAATAAGAAGTTCTGGAAAGCTTTGTTGCCAGTCACTTCTTATAGAATTGTGCCGTTAACTGAGCAGATAGAGAAGTACTGTTGTGGCCTACCAAAAGAATTGCGCAATTATTGCACAAAGACCAAGGTTACCACATTGACTCAGCTGATTGAGAATGCAAACACAGGGAATGCACTGTTGCTGGGTCAGACTAGTGGTTTTGGGGGCAGCAGCAAAGAGGGCAAATCAGCCAGAATTTCAGCAGCCAAACAGGTTGAAAAGGTTGATGAGCAGGGCCCTCAGAAGACAGGTAAAGCTGGATCAGCAAAGAAGAAATTAGCCAAGGCTTTTTGGCGTCAGTCGAAGAGCAGCAAGCCTCAGTTTAAGCAGAGAACTGAAGAGGAAACACAGGCTTTAAGGACTGAGGGTAAATGCTTTATCTGTGAGAAAGCTGGTCACATATCAAGGTTTTGTCCTGACAAGAAAAGGCCAGCTGACTCAGAAGAGAAAGAAGACAAGAAAGGAAAGAAGGTCACCCCTTCGGCAGGTTTAGTGCCAGATATGCTAGGGGATAGACCTCAGACAGATGCCAGTGAGTTGTGTAGAGCCTGGGGAAAGGTCAGAGATCAGCATGTTCTCATTTTCTTTGACCCTGGGGCAAAGGCAAACTTCATTTCCCCACAGTTGGCTGCACAGTTGGGCATCAGAGCTGATGAGATGGGATACACAGCTGAGGCAGGTTTGGCATGTCCTGGCCATTCAGAGTCTGTGACACCCATCCTTGGAAAGTTACGTCTGCATATACAGTCTTATGTGGATGCAGAAGACTTTTATATCATGCCGCTTGAGGGATGCGATGTATTGCTTGGTATGCCGTGGTTGTACAGAGTGCATGGCATCTTGGATTCCTTCAAGAAGACTGTGACCTTGGAAAGTAGAGGGAAGACTCATGTGCTAGATGTTAAGCTCAAAGGAGAGTCTGTACCTATAATTTCAGCTTCTGCTATTACCTCGGTAATAAAGAATCATCTTTCTGCGTATCTGATATTTGCACGTGATTTGAATGAAGTAAGTGAGTCAAATTTGTCAGTACTTGAGAAAGACAAATCTGAATTTTTGTCACAATTTAGTGATGTCTTTTCTGACTCATTACCGTCTGAGTTACCACCAGAGAGGTCAGAGGATCATGGTATAGATCTGATTCCAGGCAGTAGTCCACCGAATCGACCTCCGTACAGGGTTAGTGCAGCGCAGCAGAAAGAGATTATGAGCCAGGTGAATGAGCTGCTGGAAAAAGGGTTGATACAGCCAAGTTCATCTCCCTTTTGCTCTCCTGTGCTCTTAGTGCAGAAGAAGGATGGCTCATGGCGCATGTGTATAGATTACCGCGCTTTGAATAAGGCCACCATAAAGAACAGGTTCCCTATTCCAAGGATTGATGACATCTTAGACCGCTTGGAAGGCGCGTCTATGTTTAGCAGGATAGATCTGAAAAGTGGCTACCATCAGATCAGGATTAGAACTGAAGATGTGCATAAGACTGCGTTCAGGACGACCTTTGGCCTGTATGAATTCCTTGTGATGCCATTTGGTCTGACGAATGCTCCTGCCACATTTAATCGGATGATGGATCGGATATTCCGACCGTTTAGACAGTTTGTTGGCACCTTCTTTGATGACATGATTGTCTTTTCAAAGTCGGAAGAGGAGCATAGAGACCACTTGTCAGAGGTGTTCAATGAATTACGTAGTCATAGACTGCTTGTGAATGGCAAGAAGAGTAAGTTCTTCTTGGAACAGATTCAGTTCTTGGGGCACATTGTGTCTAAGGATGGGGTCAGAATGGATCCTGCTAAGGTTGAGGCAATCAAGACGTGGCCAGCCTTGAAGACTGTGCATGATGTCAGAAGTTTTCTTGGTTTATGCTCTTACTACAGGAGATTTATCAGAAATTTTGCTGAGATTGCTTCACCGTTGCATGCTCTGCAAAAGAAAGACGTCTCTTTCAGATGGACACAGAAAGAGATTTCAGCTTTTGAGCTACTGAAAGAAAAGATGACTTCTAGTCCAGTGATTATATTGCCAGACCTCAGGAAGTCATTTGTTGTCCAGTGTGATGCATGTGGCAGCAGTGTTGGTGCTGTCTTAATGCAAGAAGGAAGGGTAGTGGCATATGAGAGCAGAATATTACAAGGGCCAGAGAAGACTATGCAGGTCTATGAGAAAGAACTGCTGGCTGTAGTTCATGCTCTAGAAAGTTGGAAACACTACCTTTTAGGTGCTGATTTTGTTGTTCAGACAGATCATCAGACTTTACGCTATTTTCTGACTCAGACAAAATTGTCGGAGAAGCATATGAGATGGGCAAACTTTTTGTCTATGTTCCACTTTCAGATTGTGCATGTGGAAGGCAAGAAGAATGTTGTGGCAGATGCTTTATCAAGGAAGCCACAGATTTCAGCAGTGTCTATTCCTTATCATCATGAGTTAGATGACATGAAGGAGCAGTATGCTGTTGATGAGGATTTTGCCCGAGTCTATGATCACATTGTGAATGGACAACCTCATGACCACTATCTTCTCAAAGAGGGTTATATGTTGATGCATGGGAGACTGTGTGTCACTAGGCCACTGAGAGTGAAAGTGATGACAGAGAGTCATTCTCCTCCGTATGCTGGACATCGTGGTATAGATGCTACAGTTAAGGCGGTTGAGACTTTCTTTTACTGGCCTACTTTGAGAAGAGATGTTGAAGATTATGTACGGCAGTGTGTGATTTGCCAGAAGGTCAAGTTTGACAGGCAAAAAGCACCAGGGCTGTTACAGCCATTGCCTATTCCAGAGAAGCCATGGGAAAGCATAGCAATGGACTTTGTGTTTGATCTTCCTAGGACACAGACAGGGAATGATGGAATATGGACCATTATATGTAGGTTCAGTAAACAGGCTCATTTCATTCCTGTTCGAAAGAAGATTAAGCCAGAGCAGATGGCACGATTGTTTATGTGCAACATTTTCAAGTACCATGGGATGCCACAGTCTGTGATTAGTGACCGTGATCCACGAATGACTAGTCTTTTCTGGAGAGGCATATTTGAGAACATGGGCAGCACGTTGAAGTTTTCTTCTTCGTTTCATCCGCAAACTGATGGGCAGTCTGAAGAGGCAAATTCTACTGTCCTTGATCTGCTAAAGTGTTATGTATCAGAGCAGAAAGCAAAGTGGGAGCAGTATTTGCCATTGGTTGAGTATGCATATAATAATACAGTGCACTCTTCAACTGGCAAAGCACCTTTTGAGATTGTAGAAGGTGGCAAGAAAGTGCCCCCCATTTTGCATACAAAAGATAAGATTTTTGAGGCAGATCAGTTTGTGCAGAATATGGATGAGACATACAAGAAGATTAAGCATGCCCTTGAGAAGACTCAGGCTAAGCAGAAAAGAGCAGCAGATATGCATCGCCGAGAGCTCATGTTTAAAGAGCATGATTGGGTCTTGTTACGCTTTGAAAAGGCACGGCTTAAGAAACGTAAGGGCAAGGAAAGCCTGTTTACTAAGCTGAGTATGCGGTATTATGGGCCTTTTCAAGTAACAGAGAAGATCAGCGATGTATGCTATCGGCTGAAATTGCCTGAGCAGTGGAAGATTCACAATGCGTTCCATGTGAGTCTTCTTAGACCCTTTGTGGGTGATGTGCCAGTGGATATGCCACCTCAAGATCAACCTGAAGTTGAAGAACTTGATGAAATTCTTGTTCCAGAACAGATCTTGGCACATAAGGAACGGAAAGTAAAAGGCAAGGCTGCTAGACGCTATTTGGTGAAGTTCAGAAACTATCCACCTTTGGATGCTAAGTGGATGGAAGAGGGTGAACTCGCTGAGTCACCTAATGTATTGGGACTTTACCTTGAGGCATTTAGTCTGCAGCCTACCTTGACCCATTGATTGAGGAGCTGTATAGATTGTTATAATACAATTGCTCCATCGATCATGTACAGCTAGTCTATCTTTTGTCTTGTGGATTATTCAGTTAATAGATACATGTAGTCACCAATTTTGGCATATGTTTCAGTACTATGGTTTTGGTTTTGTCAACATGTATTTCTGAATTTAGACTCTACGTGAACTATGTTGCAGTGTGACTGAATGTCACTGTTAGTGTTGGGTTCATCGACAGAGCAATGACCATGCTTGTAGTATACATGTCTTAACTTGATGTTGGTTCATCTCGTTAACTGGAAACATGTATACGACGCATGCAAATGAGGACATTTGCGATTTCAAGAGAGGGGTATGTCACGAGCCTGTGGCAATGACTAACTTTGTTTTTGCTTTCTTTATCGGATTGGTTTCCTGTTTAGAAACCCCTTTTGGAATCCAAAATGTCTGCATTGCTCAGTCGGAGTGGACAGCATTAAAGTTCAGTGAGAGAGTCTAAGTTTGGATGGCCTAAGGTTTACAGGCACTGAATATTGACATTAGATTAAGGCTAAGAGAAGGGTGGGTCGAAAGAAGAAGAAGACAGATAAATATCTCTGCTAGAGGGCAGTGCACTTGGAATTTGTCAGTGCTCTAGAGATAGAAGAGCATCCAGAAGATCAGAGGGACGCGATTCTGACATCTCCTAAATTTTAGGGGAACCTGCTATTTTTGGCCTATGTCGGAATTGAAATGTGTTCGCGTCAAAAGGAGGGCAATTAAATGGGGAACAATAGTCCCCAAAGACCTGCAGTGAGCTGATGAGCTGGCCAGGATATTTTTAGGCTGGAAGTCCAAAGCAGGAAATTGCTTATTAAGGTGCCATTTGTCACATTTTACAAAAACTTTCCACTCGTGGGAGGCTGAGCACTCGTTTTCTCTCTGTGGGAGCTCATTTGGTGAGTTTGCAGGTGGATTGAAGCAGGTTAAGGACTATTGAGAGCTGCCTACTCCCTTTGCCTTGATGCAGTGAGCCATACGTGGCTGTAAACCACTCCTCTACTCTCTCAGAATGATTATGCCTGCAAGAGGCTTTCTTATGTGTATGTACAGCTGTGAGGAATTCATGCTTCCTGGCTGAGGCAAGAGCCTCCTTTGATAGGAACAGGCGCGGTTAACCACCGTACCATAGCAGGTACCTGTGGGGGTCATAACCCCACAAAGCAGGTGTCAAATTCAGCAATTTATTGTTGCTGTTTATGACTGTTTTTGGGCTGTTTCGGAGCCCGAGAAGGTACCGGATTGCAATAAGGTCAAGCCAGATGGATTCCAGAGTGAACAGAGGGCCATATGTGTGCAAAACAGAGTAAATTTCAGTGCTGTGCAGAAATTACAGCAAGCTGAATTACTGGTTTTTATGCTCTGTTGAGAGGGTTTCGACGTACTGAAGAGGTCAGAAGTGGTTTGGAATGATTCTGACATATTTTGGGTCAGTTTTGGGACAGTTATGCTGGCGAAATTTTCAGGAATGTGCAGAAAATTCAGCAAACTCAATACCTTGTAAAAATCTCTTTTTCTAAAGAATAAATAAATACCGAAAGGGGCGCCAAGCTTTGGGGCCTATCTGGTGTCGGTGTCAGCTCCTGGGGACATTCTAGTTCACAGGATTTTGTTGTTCTTGCTCTGTGTTTAAGCTAAGGTATTAAGTGACGACATAAACTGGTGAAAGCCGTGTGTATTGAAGAAGATCTACCGCCCAGTCAGTAGTACAGGCCGGTTTCACCTTGGCTATATCTACAGTATTTGTTATACTATTTCCATTGCGAAGTGGCTTGGGTGTATGGTTGTGAGACTGGATATTGACCTGAGAGTTCCACCCAAGCAAGGCTTGCATGAGACTAGGTGGTACTTCGAAAGGCTCCACAACCAATGTTATCCTTCACTAATGTGATCAGTGAGTACTGATATTATCAGTAACTTTGACATGTGACTTAAGCCCAGCTCTTTCTCTACAGAGTGTGATAGATGTCCACCTGGGAGTTAACTAGTATATAGTCGTTGTTTATGGCTGGATGGCTTTCATTTGAGGACTCTAATATGGCTAGATCCGGGCTCATTCTTTTGGATGAGAATAACCTTGCTTTCCCGCAAGGAAGCTATCACAGTTGCGATCAACTGTTTAAAAAGGCCGAGAAGATGTCACCAGCCTAGACGTTTCCGAGTATGAAAGAGGTCTAGTGGACTCCAGGATGTCCAAATATTCAGAAAGAACAAGCTTTGGGAATGGGGAATCATATGTCACGGTCCATCTCCATTTTTTCTATGGGACTGTCACTCCATAGAGCGGCCAAATTTGTGCCATGTTCACATGGGGCCAGGCCAGTGTCCCATGTGAAAGGGTCAGTCTTTTGGTCACATGGACGGGAGCCAGATTAGTGCCACCCGTGTGTGACCAGTGTTGCGTCACATGGACGGGAACCAGTTTCGTGCCACCTGTGTGTGACTTGCTCTGTGCTGTATGGACGGGAGCCTGTTTGGTGCCACCCGTGTATGGCCAGGATGGCGTCTTACCTATGGGACTGTCACTACGTATAATCCTTCCAATGGCCATAGTATGCACCTTAATAAGATCGTTCTCACATAAGAATGAGAGAAAGCCTTATGCTCTGATACCAATGTAACTCGCCTGAGAAGCGCGGGAGTGGGTGTGCATTGCTTGACAATGAGCACAATTAAACATTTTGGCATTTAATCACAGTCATTAAACAATCCACAAAGCTAAAAACAAAAGCGCACATATAACACCGCATAGAGGCCGAAACACCCCCACCCCCCCCCCCCCCTTTTGGAGTATTTCACTATCCAAGGAGAAATATAACATGTACAAGATTTGAGGGCCTTACTCTCCCCATGGGAGATGCCGGATTATCCATATACAACCATAAACCTGTCCTTCATCCAATATGGCTATCCAGCATGTCCTTCAGGCTTCCATAGGCACACAGACATGTATAACAGCCCACATGACTCTTCCATACACGCATAAACTTGTATGACAACCCATATGGCTCTTCCACAAGCACATAAACTTGTAAACCAACCCATGTAGCTCATTCGTGAGCTCATAAATCCATAGACCAGCCCATATACCTCTTCCTTGAGTGCCAAAACCTGTAAAACAACCTGTATATCACATAAAACCAGAAATTTCAACAAGCTTTAGGACTGTTTTGCTGAAAAACAGCCATCCAAGGTGTGCAAGATGGTGTAGAGTAGTGAAAATCATCTTCCCCAAGCTGGATATGGCTATGGTGGGCTTAGAAATGAAGAGAAATACTGAAAAACCAGAGTTTTCAGCTTCCAAAAACCTGGTTGAAGCTCAAACTCGCCCAAGAGATGACTCTCTCATGTTCAAATAAGCAAGAAAATGCTACAATGCCATGTGTAGAGCTGAATTGACAAGTGTGAGAACACTTGTCTCACTTTTATCCTCTTATCTACCACATGTCCCAAATCCAAAGGCCAAAAATTCCACAATCTCCAACTCTAAAAATATCCCAGATGAGATGATAGCTAATTTCACAAAGGTGCTTTGGTAATCCTTGATCTCTATCGAAATCCGGAGGTAATAACGCGAACGGAAATTCTATCAGAGCACCAAAAATAGCAACTTTTCCTAAAATTTAGGAGATGATCTCTTTGTGTTTCACCACATGAGAAATACATGTAAGCATCATGTAGAAACCTATTTCATTGCTCGACGCTCCCAAATTCTCAAGAGTTCGCCATACATACTTTCCACTTGACACTTGAGCTCCAAAGCCCATTTCTGTGACCAAGAAACCGTCTCGAGTGCCTGGACCATGCTACGAACACTTGGTCCTCTATACTCGATAATCCCCCATTCCCAAAGCTTGTACATTCTTGATCTTTTGGGCATGCAAAGCCCATCCACGCACATGAGTTCTGGAGATGTCTAAAATGGTGACACCATTTTTCTGCATACCCCTGCTTCGGTCAAGGGAGGGTTAACCTAACAAACTAATGTAGCTGTCGTTTGCAGTCAAGCTCTTATATCAGGCCTAACATGAGAGTTTAAGTGTTGGTGTCATTGTATCTCCATTGAGTACATGGTGCATGCGTTCCCTTGGAGAGGGTGTGAAGCTAATAGAACAATGCAAGAAGTGTATAATGCAACATAGAACCCACTAGGAGTGGCAAGACTATTGATCAACGCAAGTGAACTGTGCGACGACACTTTATAGAGACGCACCATAAAGCTACTGTATTATTATGTAGTCTAGAGTCCAAACCATGATGACTATTGAAGGTTTTTCAAGCATCTCCACCTTCGCTCCGAAGGGGGGTTGTTAGGATTCGGAGCCTAATGTGTGTGAACAGCCCCCTATAAGGGTGATGTGTGAATATGTAAACTTATTCATGTGTATGTGTATGTGTATGTGAACACCTACTTAGGATGAACACCCCTTATATCTGGATAAGATAAGTGTGACATGTGTCGTGTGTGTTTGTGAGTGTGATTTGTTTGGGTCAAAAGATAAGGTTGTAAAAGGCATGTACTTGGTGTAAGAAATCAATAAAACAAGCCAGTATTGAGTCGTGCAAATACTCTCTCTCTCTCTCTCTCTCTCTCTCTCTCTCTCTCTCTTTAAGAGTGGGGACCCCATGGTACCAGGCAACTACAGGACAATCATGTTTGGTCATTACTTGGCCAAATTATATGGCTCTGTATTGGAGTCAGAGCTGAGCCGATGGGCAGAGAGGCATGGTCATCGAGCACATGGACAGGCTAGCTTCAGGAGAGGATTTACTACCTTGGATCACATACTGACACTTCGGGCACTTATTGAAGAGGGCAGGGCACAGAAGAGAAGGATATACTGCTGCTTTGTGGACTTCCACAAAGCCTTCGATACCGTACCATGTGCCAGGCTTATGCACAGATTGCATGACATTGAGGTACCCGAGGATATGCAGTGGGGGATATATGCTTTGTATGAGTCTGTGATAGGCAGAGTCCGAGCTCCAGGCAGACTATCTGATAGGGTGACCAGCACGATAGGGGTGAAGCAGGGATGCCCGCTATCGCCCACCCTCTTTGGACTGTACATTGATGCGGTCTCTGTTATGTAGACAGATTGGGAGGCCCAGGGGCATGCCTGGCATACCCATCTTGTTATATGCTGATGATATTGTTCTAATCTCAGACTCTCCGGAGGGATTACAGAGACACCTGGATGCATTACAGGCTTTCTGTGTGGATAGAGATCTGACAGTGAACCTTGGGAAAACCAAGGTTATGGTGTTTAACACCACACAGTCATGGGTGACGAGATCAGAGCCTCAGTTCACTTTCCGAGGGAAACTGGTAGAGTACGTCAAGTCATATGTCTACTTGGGAGTTACTTTCACAGGACCGCGTTTCTCCCTGAAGGGGCCAGCAGCAGCAGCTAGATTAGCTCGAGGGCATGCAGCCTTGGGGACACTTGAGAGGCAGTGTGCACACATACAGTTTCAGGAGCCACGCACCAAATTGTGGCTATTTGATACGCTTGTCACACCGACCCTCCTGTACGGAGCTCCAATTTGGGGACCCAGTATACATCACAGATCTCAGAGAGGGATAGATGAGGGATGGAGGCAAATGGAGAGACCACTGATTATGATGATTGCCCGCATGATTCGGAGCAAGTCATCAGTACCACATAAGATTGTTCGGGCTGAGTTGGGTGCCCCACCAGTAGTAACCGAGGCCCTATTCCAGGCAGTTACCTTTTTACACCGGCTATGGGAGCTCCCTCAGCAAAGGTACTCCCGATTGGTATTGACCTCATCCATACAGTTGGCAGAGGATGGAGATACTCATTGTTGGTACGCTCAGATGAGATCATGGTTTGACCTACATGGTTTGCGGATAGAGGCACTACCACCCTTTCAGTACAGTCTGGATTGTCCATTTTTGGATCTCACCCGCTCAGAGCAAAACCGCGTGATCAGGATGGATATCATCAGAGTGGACACAGAGAGGACATGGACTAGCCCCCTTGAGCCCTTGGGCACGAAAATGGCTCATTACAAGAGCCATTTTCTACACCTCTCATCGGATGATTTTATCACCCGCCCGACGTGCATGGATGTACACCTATCACATGGGATACGTTGTGCCATTGGACAGATCCGGACCTCATCACACCAGCTGCGGATTGAGACAGGGCGATATGTGCATCAGATCTTGAAAAACCGCATTTGTCAGCTATGCTACCAAGAGGTAGAGACAGAGGAACACTACATTTGCCAATGTACAGTCTATTATGAGATCCGAGGGAGATATCACTGCCTCTTCCGAGAGGGTTTTGGGCCGTTACGCAGGGTCATGGAGTTTGAGGATCAGAGATGCCTGGGATTGTTTCTACTTGAGCTCAAGAGACACACAGAGACTCTCTTGGCAGACATGGGGTCGAGCCATGATGTACCTAGACAGAGGACCCTGACAGTTTTCTTCGGCACCAACACCAGCAACCCAGCCCACACACCTCCTGATACCTCCTCCATTGGGCCATCAAGGCACCGACCACGCTCCCAGGGAGTCACCACTAATAGAGCAGTTATCTTATGTCGTGCTTGTCAGTCACGCCCACCAGGATCCCGACCACAGCATCCTCACCATCGCCAGATCAGAGCCATTATTGCTCGGCATCGGAGGCGCCTACCTCGCTTCTACGACCTCTCCATTCTAGACAGCCCCATGGCGGAGATACTTGATCTAAGGAGAGGGCAACACTTCAACTGATCAGCATACATGGATCTACCTGATATACATTTTTCAGTATTTTCCAGTATTTTCTACTCAGTATCATCTCAGAGTCTTACAGTTCTGTTCTTATAACTGTAGGACAATCAGTTTATTGTACTTTTTAGTCCCATTTAGTTGTTCTCTTTGATGAGACACCAACTTGAGATGTACTCTCAGTTTTGGGTCTCATAGGCCACTACGGCCTCTTAGAGACGTTAATATATCATTTCATTTCATTTCATTTCTCTCTCTCTCTCTCTCTCATATTTGTTCCTCATTCTCTGCACAACAACCTACAACCCGTAACCACCATGTAAACCAAACAGGCCCGTTGAGCAAGCTAACCATAAGAAGGGGCCCCTATAAATAGGCCTAGCTTTTTCTCACTTCAGTGATATGATCCCAACTCAAGAACAATTCAAGCAAAGCTTCCATATGCATCCACAAAGGCATCAAAGTCCAAGACCCCAACACTCTACTTCAGTAGAAGACAAAGGCAAGTGTCTTGCTACAGACGATTGCAAGATTGGAGAGTCAGTATGTGACTACCAAGAGGTGGAGACAAAGGAGCATCCCCTTTGTCACTGCCTATAGCTTACTATGAGATCCGAGGGTGCATCCATTGCCTGTTCAGGGAAGGATTTGGCCCCTTGCCTAAGGTCATTGATTATGATGACCCAAAATGTGAAGCCCTTCTTTTACCTGAGATTCGCAAACACAAAGAGATTATGGCATCTACACATTGACCAAGTGGTAAACACCACAAAATCCTTTAGCATGAGTGCTTGTGAAAGCATGTTTATGAATTGATTGATTGCGATTAGCACCTAATCAGAGACTTAAACCCATGCACAAACTACTTCATGCTCAATATAGAGTACAGAGAGATGACCTAATCTACCATGTATTACGAACATGAAGTATGTAAATGCTCAATAGAGATACTCAATTGTAGCATTGACATGAGCTCTCAATGACTCAATGATGACTGACTGATCAATGAATGAATATGGCTACGGCCTAGACTCCTATTTATAGTGACTAATGTTGGTGAGTTGGCTACCAACCCTAATAATAATGTCCAATTATGCGTGTTCACACAATAACCCAATAACTCTATCCACACTTGACTGCTCATTGGGCGACTCCACAATATTACAATGATCTAGCACAATAGCCCTTACAAACACATAAATCCAGCCACGTACTCGACCTCTAAGGTGGCCAATGGATAGAAGCATATCCACGTCACACTCGGGAGAGTGCACATGACATCCCCTCCTGCTTAACTTGGAGCACGGGTGCATCCCACTCCAGCAATTCATCAACATTGTACTACACTTGGCCTCATGGGCCATTCTTGGACAAAGATGTCAATTCATACATCTCTCTCTCTCTCTCTCTCTCTCTCTCTCTCTCTCACACACACACACACACACACACAAAGACACTGCTAACTAAGCTCCAAAACCTGCATAGCATGTAAAACTCTCTTGCTTTTCAGTCATTGATGTAGATTCCTTGCCTAGACTGCATACCGTATTGGTTAAGGAGGTTAACTATACTGTGTACAGTATATGAACCCCTATGTCCTGGTGGATGTTGAAACGTGCTACCTTTCTTCCTATAAGCTTCTACACATGCATAGTTATATCTCCTATACTAGGGAAATCGGCTACATTTTACATCTCAAAACCAATCGATTAATCAAAAATTCAGCAAGAAATTATGAAGTATATAAATTATGAAGTACAGGCATGGAACATGTTGTAAAATATTGTACCTACAGTGAGGTGTAAAATGTCCTATGCTGCACTCCATATTACGTGAGGTGCAAACTTGATTGTAAACACAAATTCACGCCAGAATCAGCAACTGTAGAGACCAGATTTTGGAAAACATACAAGAAGAACATGCCGCAAACTCAAAGTTGGTTTCCAGTCTTTCTTCAGAGTGTTAACACAAATTTCACCATTTTTAGAAATGTTTGGGTGAAATATCCTGGTCAAAAAGTACCCTGTACAAAAGCAAAGAGAGCAAGTGTGACGAGGCATTCAATCATGATAAGACAAATCGAATGCACCAACAAAGACATCACCGCACATCACGTTCACGCAAATCCACTAAATACCTTTTGGAGGCATCTGTGGGAAGCCTTGGCTCAAAATCAGCTTCACTCTAAAAATGCCTCCTTCATAGGGAGTCCCAGCTTCATACACACAAAAATCAGTGTTACCCTCCAAAGCATAAACTTGATTTATTTCCACAGGCTGTTAATATATTTGACAGCATACCAACTAGACAAAATGTGCATGGAAGGAATAAAAGCCAAGTAAACATACATGGCCCATCAATATCGGCATGGATGTTGGAAAAGTTGTCATCATTGACAAATACTTGTATGTCTCCGAGCGGACTCTCCTCGAAACTTCTCAGCTCTCTTGCAAGCTCCTTTATCACTTTTGGCGGCAGATTTTCATTTGAAGCCTGAGTAAGCTCCATACTTTTTTTTCCCAAAAAGTAATCCCTCTATAGTTAAAAAGAGACCTGCCTTGATGACAAAGTACAAAACACTGCTACAGCATTAAAAGAAAACACAACATAGAGGGGTGCTTCCTTCATGGCTGGCAGCTCTCGGAGTAAGGCTACATTGTTAATAATATAATTATTTCAATTATTTATTTGTTTATTTACTTATATTTCCCAATCCTTGCTTTATGCTTGTTTGTTTGTGTGTTTATTCAAAGTTTTATACTTATGTTTACATTTATAAAAAGCAAAGAACAAAAAGATTTTGGTGGAAAAATACAGTAAAATTACCCAATAATGTTGGACTTTGCATGCATCCTTGGAAATATATTCTGGGTGGCAAGTGCACATGAATTTATTTAATTTTTAGTCTGAGAAAAAAATGGCATACCATGCTCAGATCTTGAATTCTGTCTCAGCTTAATAATGATAACTGCAATAGAAAAAGATAAAAATTATAGTGAGATTGCCCCCAATTGAAACCCTTACTCAAAAAGAAATTGCATTTAAAAATATCCCACGTAAGCTAAAGGTAATTAAGTATCAATCAGCACAGCCTTCAAAAAAATTATTTAAATTTAACCCCAGATATTAGGGCTTAATGGCGACTCAATAAGCAGCTTCATAAAGACCATGATTGGATCAACAAGCAAAGCTGAAAAATTCCCCAAGACAAAATGTAAAAGTTATAAATCAACATAAACCGGGTTTTCTTTCCTACAAGATAATTAACTTTGAAAAAATAAAGACTAAATTTAGGCCGTGATTAAACATGAAGGATCAAAGCGTACCCGGGAGATCAAAGCACGGGAGAATTCTGTGGAGAAAGGGGTTGGCTATTGCGAGAAGGGCTCTGGAAAGTGACCAGGGGGAAACGTGATGGCCTTAAAAGAAAAAGCATAGTGAAAACTATTATACAATTCAAATGAACGGTCGTACCTACCAAAACGTAGCACAAGAAGAGAGAGAGAGAGAGAGAGAGAGACAGAGAGCAACAAAATGTCAATTTTTGAAAATAAATAGGGTAAATTTGAAACAAAAAATGCTCTTAAATTGTCAAATGAGATACAACAAAATTACAAATTGTATTCATGCATTTTTTTCATTTATAATTAAAAATGCTTACTTAGAACGAAAAAAGAGATATTTCACATTCATTCAAAGAATTGAACATAAATACTAATAATCCAAAATTACAAATTGTATTCATGCATTTTTTTCATTTATAATTAAAAATGCTTACTTAGAACGAAAAAAGAGATATTTCACATTCATTCAAAGAATTGAACATAAATAATCTTAAAATTTGTTTTGATTGAACATAAATTGTAATAGTTTAAAGTATATGAATTGAATTTGACAGAGGTGGTGTTTGTCAAATGACCTAATATGTTGTCAACATGAAGGTCCTCATGTTTGCAAGTTTTGTGTGCAACTAGCCCATCAACCCAAGCATAGGTGTGTGTATTTATGTACATGTATAAATTTGATTGAAGGCCTAGTCTCAACACCACAGCCACAAGCATAGCATCCACTCCTAAAAACGATCCACAAGACTCTTGTGCCTTTGCAAGCAAGCCAAATTTAGCATATGTATCAACTAAACACCTTGCCTATTTCGATTCTGAACAGCGAGCCACAGTTAGCAATATGTATCACCCAAAGTGTTGCCAACAACAAAATCTCTTCCCAACAACTTTGTCCTGACTCTCAACATGTATATATCCAACATGTTAATTTTTTATTTTGTTAAAAATCCACTCATTCATGCCTAGCCACACAGTCCATAGGTACTCAACTCTGATGATGTTCCACATTGCCGTGGAACAACCCACCACTAGCACTCCTAATAACAACTCCTTCCAAGTGAGCTCCCTATCTAGCACAGGGCATAAACACTCTCCCTGTTACTCCGGCATGTTATGAATAGGAGTGCTAGAGATTCCACTTCCTTATTGCATTTGGCCCCCCACATACCGCTTTTAATGCCTATTTTTAGATCTCTTATGTTGGTCCACATGGCTTTATGCATAATTAACAACAACAGGAGACATGATTCCTTTAACAGAATGATTGGAGACCAAATTTTAGAGAAGTTATAGCTCCATTGTCTGTGATCCCACAATATGTGCCATCAATCATTCAATTTGCAATATAGAGTACGGGGGATGGGGACCAAGCTGTGCTAATTTTTCCACGAGAAAGATTTAATCAGAAAATGCCCCTAGTTCTGCAACATCGAGATGGTGTCCATGTCCCACAAGTTGATCTGGCTCTGAATCAGTTAACATCCCTTTTATTCAATCTGAAATCTTTTAATTCCCCCCTCTTGGAGTTATCTTTGCTTTTCCATCCAGCATTTAATACCCTTTTTGGAAAGCTTATGGGCATGGACTTGCACCTCTCTGGGAATATAGTTATTCAAGATGAAGGAGAACCATATTGAGTCAAGGTGGAGAATTCCCCCAAATCTACATAGGTTGCAGGAGATAGAGAGCTCCTTTTTGTATATGTTTTAGGCTTTTCACATCATTGCCAATTGGCTTGATTATGACCGGACTATAGAAGGCCACATGAGCCTTGACCCATATGCCTAAATGTACCCTAAGCCCCCATGTGCCTAGGCCATGCCCTGTGTGCATGTGCATCCTAAAATCACTTTGTTACAAACCATCCCCTCCTACAATGATTTCTTTCTCGAAATCAAAAGGTGGTCATGCACAAATAACATAGGCAAGAGGCTATATACAAAAGCTAAAAATCAACTATAACTGCCCGAGGCAAATGGATGTCAAAAAACATGAGTCGTGCAATATCGATGTAAAAGTCGCATAATCCCCTCGATCAAATGGAAAGGAAGGTGGTATGCCATCGAAGATGAGGCTGACCATGTAACTACCTAGATCAAATTGCTAAGGACACAACTGCAAAGCTAATGTCAGGCCATGTATTACATAGGAAGATCTAACTCCCCACCAACTTCATGTACTTCTTCACATTGTTAAGCTTACCCTAATGTGTCATGGGAAGTTGTTGATCCACCAAACTCAAGCTATGCTCAAGAGCTCAACCGTAGCTGCTCATCTCACCATGATCCTCCCACGCCTCCAAAAAGGGTATTTGCTGTGGGATTTGTAATATATTGTGAGCGGATGATATTCACGAGATGATGCAACCTCTCTCGTGAATATCATGTGGGATCTCCACAGGGAAGACGATCACGATGATAACCTAGTCACTTAAGCAAGAGGGAACGAACGATTAGCACTAGTCACTTCCAAACCCTAATCCTAAGCACATCACACATGCTAGATTAGAGTTGCAAGAGAGAGGGAGAGAGAACACTCCACTTCTATTGCATAAATGGGAGAATGAGTTACAAATAAGAGAAATTGGTTTTATAGTTCCAAGCCTTTTCCCACTAGGCTGCCACCCGGGAGTAAGTGAACATAGTTACAAGGCTTTTCTTTAGGGTTTAGCCAACTCATCGAGATCCTCTTGTCTATCCTTCGAAGCTCCAAACTTGGGAGCGTCTTTAGGTCGTTTCCCTCATCAAATGACGGGATTTGTAATATATTGTGAGCATCCATTACATAAGTGTGCAAACATGGTTGTCATAAGAATGTATTAACCAATTAGCAGGCGGTCGGGGACTAGCCAACGTTGAAGTTTTGGCTTAGGGTTGGTTTTTGTTGGCTTGTTTTGCTTTTTGCTCTTGTGTTTCTGAGATGACCATTTTGGGATCCAGAGTTCTGTGTAACCATCATAGAATCCTTGAGTTGTAAGAAGATTCTTGGGCACCCACCATTGATTATGGTAAGAGATCGGGGGTGCTTGCCATGTGGATGGTCAAGGGTGTAGAGTTTACACTCCAACTGGTTATTTCAGATATTGCACGAATAAAATACCCAACACTCATTAGACGCATTTCATGTGAAATTTAAATGTAAGTGTTTTAAAGTGTAAGTGTGAGTTTTCCATGCCTCCAAGAATATGAGATTGGTGTGGACCATAGGATATATGTGGGCTTGCCACCGTTGTAGACCATTCTCACTTAGGAGTCCAATCCATTTTCTTGGTGGGTTTAGTTCTGATGGTAGTTCGGGGGCGGTGGAAGACTTACCAGGTTTTGTGGGTGAGAGTGTACCCTATGTGGAAGCAGTTGGTGGTTTCAGAGAATCGAAGATGGTGCACTCCCTGTCCCATAGGATCATCATTACCTTGCCCTTGGGAAGCTCAAGGGTAGCTGTGTTGTTAGGTGAGTTGATTGTACATGGGGTGTTCTGGACCTAGCTCCCTCCAAGGATGACTGCTTCTTTGGTCTCACCTATGGGAACAACATAAAACTTACAAGCCAATGGGTTAGAGATAGTATGTACCGTTTGTGTAAAAGACCCAAGGCTTTGTATACCTTGTCCACTAGGCAGTTGAATTTTGACGAGCATTGTGAAGAGATGGTTTGCCTAGGGAGACCCATGTTTCCCATGGCAAAAGATTGTGGGGCTAGTAGCTATGGGAGACAACAAGTCACACTTTCTTTGCATATTTCTGCCAAAGGGGAAATCTAACCATACCTAAAGCGTTTTCGTTTTGTGTTGGGGAGAGTGACGCTTACACTTAGGGTGTTAAGTGAGGTAAAGGCCTGATAGGGGTCATGAAGCTATTGGATGGTTGGGACCATAAATTGCATTCCGAGTTTGTGATCTGGGAGTGCATCAAGTGTAGCTAGTATTTTCATCCACTCGTGGGGTCAACTTCTTCATCATTGTGACAGAAGCGACTATGGATGGCTCTTGCACATCATCAAGGATTTTCATCTAGTCGTGGTTGGCTTCATCGTCATTGATAGAAGCGACTGTGGATGGCTCCCGCGCATCATCAAGGATTTGATGATGAACAAGCTTCATAAACAAGGAGAGTGTTAGTCCTTAGCTATGGTCACAAAATCTCGAAGGGACCTCTCATCATGGGATGTGTCTTCCATGTATGTAAATTCACTTTGAGTGTTCGATCCCCTTTGTGGATGTAGACATGATTGGTGTCCCAGTCATGGACCATTCGTGTTAGTCTCATGAAGGGTCTGCCTAGGATGCTGTCATAATTGCTGTGACGAAAGCCCATGACTACAAATGTGTGTCTGAAGTTCATGTCACTGACTTTAATCTTGAGGTCCTTCACAAGGCCAAGGGGTTGTGCAGATGTCCCGTCCGCAAGCCTTATCCTCAATCTGGTGGGATCAAGGGGTGGTTGTCCCTAGTTTTCGCAACAGGTCCTTGTGAGGATACTCATGCCAGCACCCCCATCTAGGATGGCTTTGATCGCATGTCCGTCGTCGTAGGAAATGGGCAGGGTTGTGTTTGTGGCAACGTCATGTTGGCAAATAGATCTTCCTCATCCTCGAGCATAAACTTGGGCTCCTTTCGTACTACTTGCTGTGAAAGTTTAGGTTCTGGTCCTGGACATCGAGTAAACTTGGGCTCCTTTCGTACTACTTGCTGTGAAAGTTTAGGTTCTGGTCCCGGACGTCGAGTAAATAGTTTGATGAGGGATTGTGTATCCTCGGGTATTGGTGGCGGATAGGACACGTGTATGAGCGGGTCTTCGAGTTGAGCCTGGCAGTCTCGTACCAGTGCTTGGGCATGTTAAAGACGTTGCTTCTCCATAATGGGGTTAGGATACGCCGGCCAATTGCTTCTCCACGATGGGGTTGGGATACATAGCTAGTTTATTTGGCAATTTGGCTCGATTCCTCGGGTCTACTTGTGGGAGGAACATTATGGCATTATCATCACTCCTAGAAGAGAATGATGTGGTCTTTGTTGAGACACTTCTGATGGTAACCTGATCTTCACCTTTGCCAGTGTGCTTAGAGTGTTGTTTCTTTTTAGATGTGGCAAATTCGGTAGCTAAGGCATTGGATTGCTTTGGTTTATTGGCCTTCTTAAGTTGGCCTGCATCCATGTGCGACATTCAATGGGATAGTGGATATCTTCCCATGTTGAATACTCGTTGAACGCGAGGGATTGCATGCCTTCGAATGTGCAGTGAGATTGCAAAGGGCAATCCATGAAGTAATGGTCAATTCCACAGCCGTGGCATTGTGGTGTCAATGGAAAGCTTTTCTTCTGAGGGCATTTAGTCACTTTATGGAGTCCATGGCAAAGGAAACAATAAAGAGGTGGTTTCCCTGCGCGGCGGGTACACCTATGGTATGCACAATGGGTTTAGGGTCCATGTGAGGCACATGCAAAGGAAGATGATGGGTGATGGGTGCCTCAGGGTGTCGGAGTGCATGGGCTTCATGGGCTTAGTAATGGACTAGGTTTTGATCTTTCCACGATTAATGGGGTTTACCTTGAGAGGCAATGGGTGGAATGGAAAGATGGGCACTATAGAAGGTCGTCAAGGCACTATGTGTGAGTGTGGTTGGTCAGGGCGGTGCCACCATTAATGCATGGTGCCTTGGAGGAGATGAGGGTAATGTTACAAATGAGCTTTGGGTGGAATGGCTTTCTTGCATGTTGTCATCGAGAAAGATTGCCCATTTGCTGCAGGCTTGATCAAAGGTTGAGGGGTCCTTCACCAACATATGGTCACGAAGCTTTGGATTGTGCAAACACAAGAGGAAACGGTCCATTAATTGCTTGTCACTTAATTTTTCCCTTTCTTTGCAATGCGAATCGAGATACTTAATGTGTGCTATAGAGTCATGTAAGGTTTCCTTTGGTTTTTGTTCGAGTTAGAACAATTTGATAATAGGGCTCCATTTGGGCCGGTATGGTGCAAATTCGAGAGTGAAGGCCTCTCTCACTGCTTTGAAAGTGACTTTGTGGATCCAAGGATTGGAACCATTGCACAAGGCTGAGTCCAAAGAGATAGACCTTTGTTGCATTATCAAAAATTTCAAATGCTTGACAGATTTGGTTAAAGATCTCTAAGTGGGATACGAGGTCTCCACAACTCCATGGAATTTTGGCATAAGTTTGAAATTTTTCACCCACATTGGTTGTGTATATGATGTTTATGGGTGCAATTATTGTGCCGCTCCCCTTCTTAAAGCTTGCGCTAAGCTCGCAATGTCAATTTGGGGATCAAGGAGAGGTGGTACGTGGGTAGGGGGTGGGAATATGCCCATGGTTATAGAAGGGGACACGTGTGTGTGCTCGGGGTGTCTATTCACGTTAGGGTGCATGTATGGAGGTGCACCACTAGATGAGGGCTCTTTATAAATTGTTTTGCCCTCACGGCCAAACATGTTTGGCATGGCAGCCACATGTGAATGTAGAATGGCTGGGGTGCTGTCTAAAGTAATGAGGGCACTTGGGCATGCAAGCATGCCCAAAAGAGGACTTGCATGAATGAATTAGCTAGGGAAGCAAAGTTGTTCTACTATGAAAAAGCTTCAACTCTCTGATATAGCTTCCATGGTGTGCATTGAGGCTTAGAAAAGCTTTAACGGTGCATGTGCGGATCCGAAATAGAAGTTTTAGCCCTCTTTTTTCTTGCACGTGAACACACCCTTAAGGTGAAATAAGGTCTTTTTAGGTGTTTCGTGTGTGTAAAAACCATCCTAGTGAGTTGGGGAGGTAGACCTTAAGCACCTTTGAAGATTTATAAATTTATAAATTTATAAAATTTTTTCTGAAAAAAAAGGGTTTTCTTTGGGAGTGTACGCTTGTACACTCCCAAAGAAAAGGGTTTTCTTTGGGAGTGTACGCTCGTACGCTTGAGTGAACGGTCGTGGGCTTAGGAGTGAACGGCCGTGGGCTTAGGTGTGAATGGCCGTGACTAAGTTTTTTTTTCAGGAGCGTATGCCTGTACGCTTAGGAGTGCACGGCCGTGGGCTTAAGAGTGAATATCTGTGACTAAGTGGGATTTTTTTTCTGGTTACATTCATACGATGCACGATTTTGAGTTTGGGTTGGGTGAATATTTGAATTTTTGAGGGAGAGACAACTAAGATTTCCTCATTAATGACAAGTAGGTGGGAAGAGGCTAAAGTTAGAGGTTAACTCTAGATTAGTGGTTTTCAACTATTCTAGAGACACTCTAACTTAACTAAAAATTAATCTTTCGTAATCCCACTATTAATCACCCTCTTCTTTGCTCTCTAATTACTCCCTAATGGTGAAGAGTTTTGAGATAGGAATTTGATAGGTGGATTAGCAATGTTAACGCTAATCTAATGATGTGATCATTCCCAATTAATCCTTCTAATTAGTTCTCAAATTAACCTACTCAAAGGAGAAAAAATTAGGTAAATGAGACCTAATTAGTGCTAATGCTCACTAATTATTACCTAATAGGAATGGTTTAGGCATGGACTTAAGTTAAGGCACGTGCTTAAAACACTAATGCCGTTCCAATTCGTCCAAGTGGCAAGCAATTACGCTCAATTTGTTTTATTTTTAGCTCTATTTAAGGTCACTAAACCAGTAGATTAGAGATTTAGTGAAACTTAAGAGATTTTTGGTGATTTTTTTGGGTTTTTTTTGGTTAAAGGGTTCTATCTCAAATTCCTAAGCTACCTATGTACACAAATCTAACAAAAAACAAGGTTGAAAGCTAAAAATTAGCAAAAAACACTCTAGGCTTAAGCAAAACCCCTCTTGTTTGAGCTCTCTAATCACTAAAACCTCTAGTTTTTTTTTGCTTTAACTCTTGCTAATCCTACTCCCAACCACAAGCTATTCACAAAATCAAAACCAAAATAACAAAAAAACAAATAAAACAAAACAAAACCGAATGCCATAGTTACTTGGCAACCAGCAATGGAGACTGCTTCTTCGGATTCGACAAGAAAGGCTTCGAGACAAGAAGCGGATTGGCACTCCCCGACAGCCAAAGATGTTACTCTCACCCTAACGTGTCGTGGGAAGTTGTCAATCCACCGAGCTCAAGCTATGCTCAAGAGCTCCACCACCGTAGCCGCTTGTCTCGCTGCGATCCTCCCACGCTCGTTGTTGTCACACCGAGGCGGTTGCTAATCCTACAGGTGGTGAAACCTCTCTTGTTTTTTGCAAAGATTATGTGGGATCTCCCGCGGAGATGATCGCACGCGGTGATAGCCTAATCACTCAAGCAAGAGGGAGAGAAAAAGCAAGAGGGAACGAGTGTTTAGCGCTAATCACTCCCAAACCCAAACCCTAAACACACCACACATGCTAGATTAGAGTTGCAAGAGAGAGGGAGAGAGAATACTCCACACATGCTAGATTAGAGTTGCAAGAGAGAGGGAGAGAGAATACTCCACTTCTATTGCATAAATGGGAGAATGAGTCACAAACAAGAGAAATTGGTTTTATAGTTCCAAGACTTTTCCCATTAGGCCGCCAGGGATTAAGTGACCCAAGGCGCCCAAAACATAGTTACAAGGTTTTTCTCTATGGTTTAGCCAACTGACCAAGATCCTCTTGTCTGTCCTTCAAAGCTCCAAACTTGGGAGCGTCTTTAGGGCATTTATGTCATCAAATGACCGGATTTAAAACATACTATGGGTGTCCAGTACATAAGTGTGCGGACATGGTTGTCGTAGGAATGTGTTAACCATATGTGGTTAACATACTCCCCTTCCTAAACTCAATCGCATCGTCGTGATCGGTAAGAGGATGTTGAGGCATGCTGGGAAGTTTGCACTTGGTTGGTTCTCTTGTCTCTCCAGAAATGAGAGGGGGTTAGGGGAGGGGTTTAGTAAGATGGAAAGAAGTTAATGGAGTACTGACAATTAAGTATCCACCATTAAGTCGTATGAATTTTCTTTCTTGTATAGGCCCAATTGTACTCTTAATTTTATTTTTGTTGTTTTTCTTTTTTGTTGCCGTTGTTGCGGCTTTAACATTCTCATGAGAGGAGTCAGAGTCATTGAATGAGTAGACTAGCATAGGTGGTGGTGGTGTTAATGAGGGGTTAGTAAAACAATGGTGTTAGTAAGCAAGTGGCAAGGGGAGAATTCTGGAGGGATAGGGAGGTAACTCACATGAAAACTGCTTGTGCTCAGAGATGTTGTATTTTGATGGCAATGTACATGTAGCTATGTCATCTTCATAAAGAAACCTTAATGGGTAGCTTGGCTCCTGTGGGGTGTTGATTAGGGGTCGGTTTTCTCTCATTCTTTTTTAGTGGTTTGGCTTCTTCTATTATTGTAGCGCATGGGGCTGGGATCCTGTGTTGATTAGGGGTCGGTTTTCTCTCTTTCTTTTTTAGCGGTTTGGCTTCTTCTATTATTGTAGCGCATGGGGCTGGGATCCTGTGTTGATGAGAGTGGTAGTTGAGGGTGAGGATCCATAGGGGAAGCAACTTTTGAGTATGGTAGTAAAAGCTACTTTGGATTATTTGGCGGGGGTGATTAAGAAGTTCCAAGAAATGGGTCATACCATTGACCAGGCTTGCGCCCTCCATGGTCCTGCCATCTAGAGACGTACCTGGATGGGTGTCAATGATGAAACTTTGTGCGGTGAGTGCACATATGACAGAGCCCAGTGAGAATTGCATGTGTAAGGGAAAAAGGTGTGCCCATGGTCCTTATCACCTAGATACTCTTTTTTTTTTGTCCTCCTTGTTGTGAGGAGAACTTACCTGTGTTTATTGGTCAGCACCCCAAAAGAGGGTTTTGTATTGATGATCCCATTTGGTAAGATTTGTGAGCTTACCCTTGAGGTTGTCTTTGAGTGGCTGTATAAGCTCAGACATTTCTGGCATGACCCATTGGTTTGGTAATGAAGTTGAAGGGGCAGAGTGGAGCTTCGTGGACGAGCCTCTTTTGGTTGAAAGGTTTGGGAGAATTAAGATTTTGAGTGCCCATGGTTGGTGTGTGGGAAAGTCCGAAGGATTTAGTTTGATGAGTGAAGAGGGGACTTGCTTCCTCGTTTGGTCGCCAAACCATATGTGTCGATTGGACATGTACTGGCTTGGTCGCCAAACCATCTGCATCGATTGGATAGGTACTGGCTTGGTTTGTGTGGTTTGGGCCAAGTTTTGAGGGTTATTCTATGGGATCCGAATGATGTAGTTGGCATCATTGAAGCCTTAGGCTTATAAGAGATGATTGGGCACCCATTGTTGCCTAGATGAGGGCCCATGGTTGATGAGGCTTCTTGGTTGTTTGTCGATGGGGCTTTGAGCTATGAGTAGGTTGTCAATGCTGAGGATAAGTGTTTGATTGTGGCTTGGGGAACCACAGGTGTGTGTTGCCTTCATGGAAGCCTTGAGCTTTGAGCACCGTGGTAGGGTCCATGGTTGATGAGGCTTCTTGGTTGTTTGTCGATGGAGCTTTGAGCTATGAGTAGGTTGTCAATGCTGAGGATAAGTGTTTGATTGTGGCTTGGGGAACCACAGGTGTGTGTTGCCTTCATGGAAGCCTTGAGCTTTGAGCACCGTGGTAGGCACCCATCGTTGTTGGCTTTGTTGTGTTTGGGGTTGCCTAACCTTCGGTCGTTGGGCCTTTTGTTGTAGCTCCTTGGGATTTGTTGTGTGGCGGATGAGCACAGGCTGCATTTTTGGGTAGCCAGAGGCGAGTGTTGCCTTCATAGTAGCCGTGTGCTCTGAGTAGGCGATCGGGGACTAGACAGGGGAACCACAGGTGTGTGTTGCCTTCATGGAAGCCTTGAGCTTTGAGCACCGTGGTAGGCACCCATCGTTGTTGGCTTTGTTGTGTTTGGGGTTGCCTAACCTTCGGTCGTTGGGCCTTTTGTTGTAGCTCCTTGGGATTTGTTGTGTGGCGGATGAGCACAGGCTGCATTTTTGGGTAGCCAGAGGCGAGTGTTGCCTTCATAGTAGCCGTGTGCTCTGAGTAGGCGGTCGGGGACTAGACAACATTGAAGTTTATGCTTAGGGTTGGTTTTTGTCGGCTTGGTTTGCTTTTTGCTCTTGTGTTTCTGAGATGGCCGTTTTGGGATCCAGAGTTCTGTGTAACCATAATAAAATCCTTGAGTTGCAAGAAGATTCTTGGCACCCACCATTGATTGTCATGATAATGGTAAGAGATTGGGGTGCTTGTGGTGTGGATGGTCGAGGGTGTAGAGTTAAGGGTGATTGTCGATGACGAACCATTACATTCATTTATGTAATGGCTTGGATTTTAATAGTAGTTGCATTAGCCTTTCTTCTTAGGCTTAGCACCCCCCTTCTCAACATCCTTTCTAGAAGACTGGCTTGATTCTACCTTTGGCTTATAGCTACCCTAAGAAAAGGCTTTGCCTTTACCTTTTTGACTAGCAACAAACACTTGATCTCCTACATGCATACTAGTTTGGTTTTGCTGAGATTTCTCTTCTTGCAAGAGCACTACATCCAACTCATGAAAATCAAGGACATTAGGGTTACCCCCTTCATCTCATGAGCTAAATTATAGAGGTAAAACCCTAGTATGAATCTAGTAGAGCGTGAGAATAGTAGATACCAAAGAACTGTTTGGATAGGTCTCATCAATGCACGTTAGCTGCTGCTTGAGATCTTGAATCCTAAGATCTTTTAATTCATGCCAGCTGCTCCTTAGATCTTGAATCCTAAGATCTTGAATCCTAAGATCTTTAATTCATGCCAGCTGCTCCCTTAGATCTTGAATCCTAAGATCTTGAATCCTAAGATCTTTAATTCATGCCAGCTGCTCCCTTAGATCTTGAATCCTAAGATCTTGAATCCTAAGATCTTTAATTCATGCCAGCTGCTCCCTTAGATCTTGAATCCTAAGATCTTGAATCCAAAGATCTTTAATTCATGTCAGCTGCTCCCTTAGATCTTGAATCCTAAGATCTTTAATTCATGCCAGCTGCTCCCTTAGATCTTTAATAAATGCTAGCTGCTCCCTGAGATCTTTAATCCTTATGAGGAACTCATTCATTAAATCTCCCTCATTCATATGCTCACACTCTAATTGCTTATGTAAGTAGGCCACTCATGCCTTATTATGTAGTTAGTAAAGCACAACAAGTGCATCCCAAGCATACTTCACGAATATGAGGAATAATGCTTATTTTTATTGAAAGTTCCACTAATGCATGTGCATTGTGCAATGCGCATCCCTACCATCCCACTGGACTTGTTCTACTATGGGAGGGCGTGTATTACCATCCAAAGTACCTATACTATATAGTTGTGTTGGGAAAGACAGGGCACGCCTCAATGCCAATAACAACATTCCAAAGCACTTTGGTGTCCAATAGATGGTGTATCATATAGGATAAAAACGAGTAGTTGGTCTTGTCAAGCTTATCCTTTTAGCAGAAAGCATCCCAAATACATGGTGCATCATTTAGGACCATAATGGGTAGTTGGTCTTGCCAAGCTTATTTTGTCATGGGACCCTTTTTTGTACTTCTTGAAGAATTAATTAAAGACTCATAAAATACATCAAAAATTAAAACAAAGACTTGAATTAAATTGAAATCAAATAACATAGCATAACACAAGGTAAAAGAAATAGAATAACATTACCATCAAAAGTAAAGGATAGAGAATACCACACAGAAGACCAGATTGGGTGTAATCTCCCCCCTCAAGTGTGTAGCTCCACTTCCACGACTTGAGTATTTATAGAATTTTATTCATAAAAATAGCCCAAGGAGCTAAGAATAGATGAGCGTACAAAATTGGGCCTGCTTTTCCCACTTTTGGGGTATTGCTTTACATATTTTTAATCATATCAAAATCCCTAAGGTTTGTACATATAAAAACCTTTGCCCAAATATTATTGCTAATGGGCCTTGTTACATAAAATAACTTTGTGCACATTTGCACATTCCATTAAGTTGATTTTTATACACATTAAATCGAGCATTTTTTTCTATTATTAATTCATTAAAAATATGATAAAATATATACCTGTAAAAATAGTCCTCCCGTTTTGAGGAAGCAACTGTCCTCAGTTGTGTAAAAGAAAATGCTACAACAACAAAAATCTCGTGCGACACCTAAATTGGTGATCCTTGCACCATCATCAAATCACAAATAATAATAATAAATAATATAATATAGACAAGATCCCTTATTTGTGACACACACACATTGCTAATCACCTATTTTTGTAAACATATCCTAATTAATTGCCTAGTGTACAATTAATCCCAATATGATATACATTGATAGGCACAAACAGAGCATATATTCACCACTTATTTCACTATGATGAGAGTATCATTATGTACACATCATCTAGCATGGTGTGAGTTGCCACTTGTTACACTCCAATGAGCATGGCACATCAGTTGTTGCCACTTGTTACGCTCTAATGAGCATGGCACATCAGTTGCATAAACCACTTATTTCACTTCGATCGTGTGTAGTTATCAAGCATAGTCCACTTGTTTCACTTGACCACAGTACAGTTGTTAAGCATGGCACTACTTGTTACACTTTAACAACATACACCCCTCAAGCATGGTCTCAAGCTATGCCAATACCAGTATTTAATGTGGAGTCACCCACGATATCAATTCACTAGGATGGCACACTAGCGTCCGGGCAACTAAAGGGTGGACATTATGTAACATCCCTCCTGCTTGGGTAAGCAACTGACCTCAGATGCTTGTTTGCTTATGTGAGCAAAGGAGTTCAATTGTCATATACTATATAAATTCAAGTATGTTCCCTAACAAAATACATTATATCAAGGACTTCTATGTGTAATAAATTTCTAGTGTCCCATACCACTAGAAATTATCTCACATAGATGTAGTGATAAGTATGCATCGAAATCCTTCACACAAGATTAATCTTGTGTCCCATACCACAAGATTAATACATAGTGAAAAATTCATAAAGTATAATGCAAGATGGAAGGGCTAGTTCCTTCAAGAAGTTCTACTTTTGATGTATAAAAACTCTCCTTGAGTTTACCAAAAAGTGTTAAATAATCAAATGCAATAAATAGGTTACCTCAAGAGTCTGAGTAGTCATCGTGGTATTCTTGATCTTCATCTTCATCAATCATATTGAGTCCTAATGAAATAAACTTTAACTTTTGTGGACAATTTGATGCGATGTGTCCAATCTCATTAGAGCTATAACACTTCTTGAAATCATGTTTATTAGCTTTTTGTGAATCATCTATCTTAGTGTTAATACTTGCGTTATGAACATTAAGAGATGTGTCAAATGATTTTGGAGAGGTTTCAGGGTTCAAAGATGTTGATGCCGAGGTTTGGGGAGTCATTGTTTTCTTAGAAAAATCATTTTTCTTTTCACAATTCAAAGCTAGAGAAATAGCTTAGCTAAGAGAATGTGGTCGGAACATATTTACCTCAAATTGAATTGTAGGTTTCAAACCTGCTATGAACTTTCTTCTTTGATCCTTGGTGTGAACCTTCTTGATTACCTGCATTTGTAATAAAGTTTGCCAAAACCTATCCACATAAGTTGATATATTTTATGTGTTAAGTTGTCTGAATGTAGACCATTGTTGTCGAGTCTTAGCTTTGTATTGTGATGGTAGAAAATGTTTCTTTAAAAGTTTTTGAAACTTTTTCCATGTTGAAGGTCTATGTTCACCTTGTTTGATCACATTCCACCATAAGGCAGAACTTTCGATCAAGTGATTATTATAAGCACATTTAAATTTATCCTTTTTTGAGAACTTTTCGCTAGAGAAATAGTCATCTAGTTGGCTAATCCATGTAATAAGAACTTGGGCATCCTTCTTGCCATCATAATTTTGGAAAGCGAACGCCTTTTGGCTGATTCGTGAGTCTTTTCGAGAATTTTGAGCATGCAAGGTAGCTTTAGTAGTGCGTCTAACATGATCACTTTTCTCCTCATCCAAGTCAGAAGAGTTAGAAGAATCACGTTTGCATTTGGCAGGTTTGACTTGATGCTCTAATTTGTGTCGGAGTTCTCATTCACTAGCAATTTGTTCTTGAAGTGCTAAGATTTATTCTTGTATTATGGGCGGAATGGGTAAAGTAGCCATTGCAAGATGGAGAGTTTTAGCTTATAAATCAATCACGAAATGATGGGTTTGATTTCGTCTTCTAAAAGATTTGAGATTTTTGAATTCCTTTCTGAATTGTTACCTTTTGTGGGGGGAGTAATGAGTTCTCTCGAAAAGTTTTCTTTTGAAGTGATGAGGATAGGCTTTATAAAAATTTTAAGGCCTTTTAGCAAAAACTTGCTCTAAAAGAAGCTATGGGATTTCTCTCTTCTCTAAGAGAAATTACGAAGTTTTCTCTCTTTGAATTCTTGCTCACAAGAATGTACTAAAAAGAGAGAGAGAGGTAGATGGGATAAGGTGTGTATATATATATACACATATGTATATGTATGTATATATATATATATTTAAATCTTGTTATATAAATCTTTTCAAAGCTTTAGTATTAAAGCTTAACAAAGCTTTTAGTCAACGTAAGCTTTATAAGTAAAAGCTTACAAAGCTTTTAATGTTGAATAACCGACACAATTCAGGTGGTCTCGAGAGAGAGGAACTTTTTTTTCCCCTTGAATTTGATAACCGATCACAAGTCTTTGACCGCTTCAAGAAGATTAAATTAACCAAAGCTCTGATACCACTGTCATCACAGGACCCTTTTGTACTTTTTGAATAATTAATTAAAAACTCATAAAATACATCAAAAACTAAAACAATAACTTGAATTAAATTGAAATCAAATAACATAGCATAACACAAGGCAAAAGAAATAGAATAACATCACCATCAAAAGTAAAGGATAGAGAATACTATTAAAATTACAGCAATGTGATGAGCTATGGTGGATCAAATACTAGAATCAACATCATTAACAAAGTGATTAGATGATAATTAGGATATGATTAGTGAGTAATTAACTAATAGCTTAATGTAAGCATGGATAATAAAAAACCAACAAATTCTCATTAGGCCAATGCCTCAATTTATAGAGTTTACATCCAAGCATCTAATCCCATTGATTTCTTCTTGATTCACTCCATCTCTTTTGCTTGATTCTCTCCACCTCTCCCAGAATATCTCCACACTTCCTAAATCTTCTCATGCTACCCTTTATTCTCTCCCAGTAGATTCTTCTCACCTTTTCACAGGTTCTCTCACATTTACACATTCTCTTTTACAGCCTCTAACCAAGGACTTGTTCCCGCACACACCATATTCACTTGTATATTTCACCTCCCCTCAAGTGAATACTCCTAGTACACTTGGACCCTATACCAAGTTTCTCTCTTACTTGATATTCCGCGACCACTAGCACATCTCCCCTCAAGTTAACTTAGCACACCTGGACCCTATACCAAGTTTCTCTCTTACTTGATAGCCCGTCACCAGTGCCTCAAGTCCCTAAACTCATAGTCCTTGACACTCTCTCTCTCTCTATGTGTCCAAGGCTTACTATAAGTGCCCGTGACCTTGACTAAAGTGCTCACACATACATCTACCATGTGGCCTACATCATCGGTGGCTCAGGGGTGGTTTTACTTTGTTGGGGCAGGTTACATTGGGTTGTGGGGTCTCTCTCTCTCTCTCTCTCTCTCTCACAGATTTTCACATGGCTCCTCACTCTTTGGAGCCTCACATCTTCTCTTGTCTTCAGTCTTCTTGTCGTGGTAGCTTCTCTTCACGTGTCCATGTCTTCCTCTTCTTTTAGTCTTCTTGTGGCAGCTTCTCTTCTCGTGTCCATGTCTTCCTTCAATGCTTCCTTTAGCTTTTCTTCTTAGTGTGGATCCTCTTCTTGGAAAGAGATGTTCTTCTTCTTTCATGGCTGGGGCCATGAGCTTGTCCGTCAGTTCTTCTTGCTCCATGTGAGCAACATGTTTCAATGTTTTGTTGATAGTTCTTTTGGGCTTTTGATGTTTATCTTGTGTCATTATGCAATACAAACCCAAATCTATGCGGGAGGTCTTACCTCTTGCCTTATTTTGGACAAGGGCAGTGTCTGATCCCATTTTTACACTGATGTAATGTGTCCAATACATAATGCATATAGCATTCATTCTTATGCACATTCCCAAACGCAACTCTGGCTGTGAATAATCTTGAATTTGAGTGTGATTTGTAGGCATTAACCAAGGGTTAAATGTAAAATGATGATTATCACAAATTTATCAGCATAATTTTGCCAGAAATTACATTAAATCAAGGGTAACCAATTTGTGCGGAATGGTTGGAGTATCAAACCAACTCCGAATTGCAATTTGAAGTTATAGGGATTTGTATCAGATACCTAATGGTTAATTTGAACCCTTAATTGTATCAAAATACAGTGATTAGCATTGATTAATCATTGATTAGTAAATTAATCCTCTATTTTGTGTGCAGAAAACAGAGTATGCGGGGAGCCCAGATTTGGGACCTTAGACTTCAAATGAGCTCAAATGCTTTCAAAGCCATCAATAGCAATGAGTCTAGTAGAGGATTAAGCCAAGAAACACAAGATTTGACCAAACATTGAATGCTTAATCTCTGTTTTACCAAAGTCACCTGCTTCTGCAGATTTGATGAAGAGCTTGGATCTCACTGTAGACTTGATCAAATTGAATTCTGACTTCACCAGCTTATAGAGCATACTTGAAAACCCCTAGATCTATGAGGAATTAGAGCAATTTGATTTCATGAAGTAGAAAATGCAGATTTCCTCCAAAAAAATGGTGCATGCTAAAATCGCGATTTCTCCTGCATCCGGCGACGGTTTGCACTTCTGATTCGATGAACTGAATCACCTATGGCTTGGCTATGTATGGCTAGAAGCAATGTGCCTAATTTGATGTGTGCAACGAGAGGGAGCTCCTCCACTGGCTAGGGGTATAGAGGTTAATTGTTGAAAAAGAGATGAAAATATTATTTTTTACTAATCCTAATTAGCAAAGTAATTAGCAAGATAATGGGCTCACAAATTGATGGATTCTAGGCTTGGCTCTTATACCATGTTAAAATTACATCAATGTGATGAGCTATGGTGGATCAAATACTAGAATCAACATCATTAACAAAGTGATTAGATGAGGTTAAGATGTGATTAGTGAGTAATTAACTAATAGCTTAATGTAGACATGGATAATAAAAAACCAGCAAATTCTCATTAGGCCAATGCCTCAATTTATAGAGTTTACATCCAAGCATCTAATCCCACTGATTTCTCCTTGATTCACTCCACCTCTTTTTCTTGATTCTCTCCACCTCTCCCAGAATATCTCCACACTTCCTAAATCTTCTCATGCTACCCTTTATTCTCTCCTAGTAGATTCTTCTCACCTTTTCACAGGTTCTCTCACATTTACACATTCTCTTCTTTTACAGCCTCTAACCAAGGGCTTGTTCCCGTACACACCCTATTCACTTGTATATTTCAACAAATACCACATAGAAGACCGGATTGGGTGCAATCACTCCCCTCAAGTGTGTAGCTCCACTTCCACGACTTGAGTATTTAGAGAATTTTATTCATAAAAATAGCCCAAGGAGCTAAGAATTGATGAGCGTACAAAATTGGGCTTGCTTTTTCCACTTTTGGGGTATTGCTTTACATATTTTTAATCATATCAAAATCCCTAAGGTTTGTACATATAAAAACCTTTGCCCAAAGATTATTGCTAGTGGGCCTTGTTACATAAAATAACTTTGTGCACATTTTCACATATAATAATCTTGTACACATTTGCACATTCCATTAAGTTGATTCTTGCACACATTAAATCAAGCATATTTTTTTCGATTATTAATTTATCTAAAATACGATAAAATATATACCTGCAACACTTATCCTTAGCAAAAAGTATCCCAAATATATCATTGTCTACTATTTTGCCTAAATAACTAATCTCTGACATAGAATGCAAATATCCCAACTACATCACTGCCTACCTTAGCGAAAAGTATCCCAAATACATCACTACCTACCATTCTTCTTATAAATAACTAATCTTTGACATAAAATGCAAATATTGCAACTACATGTAGTACTATCAAAGCCCACTGAGAATGTAACCGAAATGGCTACTAGTAGATCACTAATTAGGATGGAAACTATAAAGTATATAAGAAATTGCAGTGTAGAGTGTGAAAATGATACTTAGTGGAAATACAAAAATTGATGATAATGTTGATGATGCTATTGAAGTTGTTGAAGATGAACTCAAAGATGCAATGTTGAAGATGAGAGTAGCCCTCTCTACACACCAAATGTTGTTGCTGTTGTGTAGAAAACCCAAAATCAATCAAAAATAATTCAAACTGACACTTGATTGGGATGCATGTGCAGAAATCTTACTACATGCAAACAAGCCCCAAGAAATGTGCCTGAAACTCCACCTAAGAGGATAGTTGAATCTGGGACAATATAGTGTGTTATTAACATAGTTAATAACACACTATATGGTGTACTTTCTCCCCCTAAGAGGATAGCTCAATCTAGGACAATATAGTGTGCTGTTAACATAGTTAATAACATGCTATATGGTGCACCTTCTCCACCTAAGAGGATAGATCAATTTGAGACAATCAAAAGAGTAACTTGAGGAGAAGATGACAAAGGGGTGAGATCCAAGAGAGCCTACTTTGATACTAGTTATTGGAGTGGAGATCAATGTAGCAATACACACATAGATGCAGCAAGCAAGGAGAGATAGATGGAAGCACAACACTCAAAGTAGATTGATAAGGATGAGTGAAGTACAAGTGAAACAACATGATGTCACTTACACACACATAAGAGTGTGTACATATACTTGGGGGAAAAAACCTCATAATGAGGGAAAAAGTGCCTTAGCCCATTATTAGCCTACACGTTCATGTATTACTACTATATAAATGTTATAATTAACTTTTTATGAGTGTGTTAAACTTAATGTTGCTTAATATAGAGTCTTAATCAGGGGAATTTTTTTTGTGAGCTTTTTTTAGTAACTTTTACATTTTTATGAACTTTTTTAAGGAATAAAATATGGAAGAAATATAATCTCATATTAACTTTCATGGCCTCTCCATTTGTGTGTGTGTGTAGCCTGATGTTCATGCACTTTTTGATGAGCATTATTAATACTTTATTTTCAAGATCCCACTTGATTATGATATTACTTGTATGACAAATGTTGTTGTACACAAAAAATCAGATATAGAGACAATACCTTTCTTATATTTGTAAAGAAATTATTGAATTCCCTTTCAAGATATTCAATTTCAAAGTTTTAGCATCACATTTTGATTATTTGCCATTCTATTTGTCGGTCATTAAGAACTAAATATATACATGCATGCATGAATATGAAAATCTCTGCATGCATTGTGGCACACTTGAGAGAGATAATTTTTATGAATGTGAGTTTTCTTTGAGTGGAGAGATAGACGAGTCTCTGAAAATCTATGTGATCGAATTGTGAGCTCAATGTTTGATGAAACCATTCTATGAATCTAAGTGTGAGAGAGGGTGTACTTCTATGTGAGTAAGAGCAAGAGGGAGAGATAAATTTTTGTGTGTAATATACTCCTAGAGAGGAAAAGAGAGAAATTTTATGTGTATATATTCTCTTAGAGAGCTTCCATTGTTATCTCTATGTGATAGTATGTGCCCCATTAGTGCAAGCAACGTCTTCATAATAAGCACTTAATGACATTAATTGGTCAAGCTTCTCTATTAAAACATAAGAAACAAGGTGATAGTCTATGCCCATGGATATCCGGACAAAAGACTAAACTATCGGTCCTTCCAAAACCGAGCCCGGAAAAACTTTCCTTGCCCAGAAGCACGGGCGATTCCTCTAGGATAATTTTTCTCTAACGTAGTTAAAAGCCTTAACTAATTGAAGTGATCTGACTGAACCCGTAAGTCCCATAGTCAGATGAGGGAAAAGATTGCACTTGGATCATAGAGACCAACACTTTTTTCCTCATTGAGAGGCACAGCCGTTGATTCTTTTCCATAGAACAATTTTTGTCCAGGATTTATTTCATCTATCGTACCATAACAGAATTGAGTCTCAATTTAGGGATCCATCAGTCCAGCCTAACTCCATCTAGTCCTGTGGGGGCAACCATTGTAGTGATGGGATCCAATTAAGAATATGGTTAGGTTTTGTCCCGGGTACCTAGGGAAAAGAGTTCCCAAGCCCCCTAGCTGGATATTCATGCGAAAGGCATGGTGTTATCCTAAGAAGATAATTAAGAGTAATCACATGGTGATTAAGCTAATGGCAAGTATAATGATAGCATGGATATGAGAATGCAAGTTGTGTATTTTCATTAGATGCAAGACATTAATATATATCTTCTTCTTCTTTTCTCTCTCTCTCTCTCTCTCTCTCTCTCTCTCTCTCTCTTTATGCCAAGATACATAGACAGGCTGCTAGAAATATAGCCCACATAGAGTTTGCTAAGCTTCAGCTCCCTCCCATAATGATAGCGAGAGAGGGCGATTGCCTATCTGCACACAAAGATGAGACATTTGAAAGCATGTTTAGTGATTGTGTTGGATGGAAAAAGATTGTCACCTTGTTGCTTATGTTATAATAACAAAGAATATTAACCAATTGATGTAGCTAAATGCTTAGGGATGAGATGTTTGAATCACTTTGTTCAAGTCACCATGATTTCCAATACATAGTAGGGTCCTTTGAGAGATCAAATGTATCTATAGACAACCTTGCGTTCTGTTCCAATGGCACTGAGATTGGCTTACACCTTATCATCCTCCATACTTGGATAGTATGTTACCTTTATAAAATCCAAATCCCTCTATACCCAAGAATTGTTGATGGGGAAATATGACCGCTTATTCCCTCATACAGCCTACTGAGAATCAATGGTTATGCATGCAGCATACACCAGACAAATACAGATCTAACACAGAGACAAATGCAGCACACAGATCACTAAAAACTACTGGACTGACTACTTAATAAACAGTACAAGAGCACGATAACTTAACTGATAACTCTAATGACCATAACATATGAAGCATAAATGAATACACAAAGACGTAACATGAAGAGGAATGTACAAGAGAGAAAGAGAACAAAAAGAATGGTCTAGCTTATATCAACCCAAAAAGGAAATAGTCTTTGTCAATATTGTGATAAGATGTGCCAGCTGGGTATTAAAGAAGCATCGTTTCCTATAATAAAGCAGGCAAGCCTTGATAGTTGATGGTGCTGACATGTGGCTGTCTGACTGCTACCGACGTTGGCCCGCACCTCAAGCTAGCCTATGGCTAACACTTGGCACACCCAGTGGGTTGGATTCCCAATCCAACGACTCAAACCCACAAGGTTATCGTCTTTTAGAATGTTAGATGCTTTTTAGCTTTTGGGCAAGTTCTGATCACAGCTAGTGGAGGCGTTGCTCTTGACCTCTGGTTCGGTGCTTTTAGTGGTAGGATCCTGAATTCTGTGGTAGCAGGCACGTCTTGGTTCTTTATGTGGAAGAGTGGATTCGGAAGGTGGAGGATGACGAATGCCTTGCACAAGATGAATTTCGGGGATTGATTCCAGAAAGCCGACTTCATGAAGAAAAATTCTGGGGTAGTATTGGCTTCTTCCCAGCGTGCTTGCCTTGAGTTCCTTGATGTGAGCGAGGATCTCGGCGGTGCTGTGCTTGTCGGTTTGCTGTTGCTCTTTGTAGGGCATCATCATGATGATTAGCCCGTCATGTAGGTGATCATAGTTCTTCTGGAGAGTTGTGGAATAATCCTTGAGCACTTCCAAGAACAGTTACAGCCTTCCTATGTTGATAGGTGTCTGCAGATTTAGTGCTGCAAGGTTCAAGTTATTGGCTCTTTCGCTACTTTTGCCACTTTCCTAACTTCACCACTTAGTTTAGAGTGTAAAGTGATGCTCTAAGGTGAGGATGGCTCTGGCTCTTCTAGTGATATCCCAACTACATTAGGTAGTAGCATAGAGATGGGAGGTAGAGGAGTTGCCCATGATCCTTGAATATGAGCTTTTGTCTTTGACCGTTCCTCCGTGTTACTACTGATGTGAGTGGCTTCGGAACCATGCTGTCTTCTTGCAACCTTCTTGCAACTGGTCTTCTGCTGTCATTGTTGCTATATCTCCATCTTCCAGAATGCTGGCTTCTTTGCCCTCTCCTTCCAAAGTAACTGTCTTTGTCATCGGAGCTCTAAATGTCGTGCTAGCTGTTGGCATAGCTAGGAGTGAGATTTTGGAACACATTCTTTGATCTCCAGTATTGTGAAGAAGGTTTTTCTCTTTCTAGCTATCTTTGGCTTCTCCCTTTGTTGTAAGGTTCTTTATTGCCGCCACCCAATGACTAGCCTTCATTGTAGAGACTTCTATGAGGACGTAGACATCCGTCATAGTGGCTTCCTTTTCAAGATAATGGTAACTTTGGCTTGTGTAACTAGGAAATAAATAACTAGGGGCTATTGGATTTTGGGAGTGTGTTGTGCCTCATGTGGTACTTCTATTTTGGCTATGGGGGTTGGGTTTTCTAGGGTTAGGAGTTGGGCCTTAGGTAGATATATGGTATTCTTCATGGCTGTGTGCAAAGCTTGTGGAAGGCGAGAGAGAATGTAGAAGGTTGTTGTAGGCAAAGGGTTATGGCTTGGAGTGAGAAGGGGTGCTACATGCAAACAGATAGATACACCAAGTCTAGTTGGATCTTGCGGGGATTTACAAAGAGTTACCGTGTAGCATTGGTGTGCAATGATTGAAAAATCTTGCGTCATGTCACTCTGCACTTGAGGGGAATCTTTCATGACTGTTTGGAGAGGGGCGATGTCATGATGGTGATGGATGTTTAAGTAGTGGATTGGTGGTGTTGTAGCCTTAATGAAGGGATTCGGCGGCATTGGCATGTGGTAGGGTCGCAGGCGATAGCCATTGACTGGCTTCTGGAAACGTTCGCCATTGAGTGTGCCAAGAAGGAAGGCGCCATCATAGAATTTTTGGACTATCCAGAATGGTCCTGTCCACTGGAGCTTCAAATTTTTGGGATGCGGACCCATGCAAGAGTGAAATAATAGAACTGGATCTTCTTCCTTGAACATGCAAAACTTGGAGTGGTAGTCAACCCATTTCTTCCTTCTTTTCTAGATGACTGTGGTGATGAAAAAACTCTTGAAGCGTGCTTCATCCAATGCAAGGAGCTAATCTAGGCGATGCTATTTTTTGCAGGGACTCTTTCGGGATTAACTTTTCAGCAATGGCAATGCAAAGACTTGGTACTAGGTATTCCATTGGTACAACTGCCTCTGTGCTATATACTAGTTTGAATGGGGTCATTCTGGTCGAGATCTTATAGGTTGTGCAGAATGCCCATAAAAAGCGGAATACAGTTTTTCATCTCAGTCATTTTGCGATTTTGATTGACCAACTTTGTGAGAATCAGTTTGAGGATTTTGTTGGTCGACTCGGCTTGTTGACCATTGGCTTGTGGATAGTACACTGTGAGTCATTTATGAATGATGATATGTTTGCGATTTTGATTGACCAACTTTGTGAGAATCTGTTTGAGGATTTTGTTGGTCAACTTGGCTTGTTGACCGTTGGCTTGTGGATAGTACACTGTGGATCATTTATGAATGATGAGATGTTGGGTGACCAGTTCTTTGATGACATCATTGACAAGGTGCTTGCCTTGGTTACTAATCAACTTGATTGGGCATCCGAAATGAGTGATTATCATCTCACAGAGGGATTTGGCAGTTGATTGTGATGTATTATCCCAGAGAGCATGGGATTCTACCCATTTGTTGTTGTAGTCTGTAGCCACCAGGATATACTTGTGACCAGTGAAACGGCAGGCTAGGGGCTTAAATGGGCCAATAAAGTTGAGGCACCATTTTTGGAATGGTTTTAGGGGGGAGGATTGGGTTGTGGCATCTTGTCTTTATCTGTTGGGCTGGCTAAGATGTTGGCATACATCACACTGTTTGGCCCATTTGTAGGCATCACCAAGTATTGTCGGCCCCACCAGAGTCCTTCTTGGAGGATTTTCCTTCTAGTGATTTTCTCTAGGGAAGTGTCCTCCACTAATTCCTTGGTGAGCTTCTCTGAGGACAGCTCCCTGCTCATGTGATACACCTCCAGAGGATTTGGTCAATCCCTTTCTTATAAAGCTGGCCGGCTATGACTTGGAAGTGCCGGGGCTATGGATGGCAATCTGCTTCCGCTGATCTCTAGAAAGATTATCCTCCATTGGACCTGCAGCAAAAAATGTTAGCATTTCATCATACCATGTTTGGGGGATGGGAATGACTGTGTTAGTTGTGAACAACTCAGCATCTGTGATAGGTCATCTGCTACTTCGCTTGGGGCTTCTTCAGATTCCAGATGGGATAGATAATCTACCACTGTATGATTGGCACCCGGGGTGTGCACTATTGCGAACTCAAATTCCTGAAGTATTACTATCCATCTAGCTAGTTTTCCTACTAGACTTTGCTTATGTACCAAATATAGCAAGGCAAAGTGATCCACATGAAAGGTAAACTTATTACATAGTAGTGTCAAAAATTTGGTAACTAAGTAGATCATGCCAAGGGCTTCTCTATGTGTGGTTGAGTAGTTCCACTCAGCATTAGAGGAGCCTTTGACTGGCATAGTAGACAGGTTGGAACCATTTCTTGTTGGCCTCTTGCATCAAAACACTGCCAATTGCCACATTAGAGGCATCCACAAAGACATGAAAGGGTAGTTCCCAGTTTGGGGGCTGGACAACAGGTGCTTCTGACAGCATGATCTTGAGATGCTAGAATGCGATGTCGCTTCTGACAGCATGATCTTGAGATAGCGGAATGCGATGTCGCATTCCGCTATCCAGTTGAAATTTTCTTGCCTTAATTGCTTAGTCATAGGTGTTTTGATTTGCACCATCTTTTTATTTAAGGGGGCTGCTACATGGGTGAGGTATCTGAGCATTCGACTGTGCCATTTGACTTGCCCCAAAAATCTTCTTAGCTCTTTCTTATTTGTTGGAGTTGGGGCTTTCTGGATCACCTTGACCTTGGCCAGGTCGATTGCTATTCCTTCCTTAGAAATGATGTGGCCTAAATGTGGTTGGGTTCAGGCTTAATTTGGTTGGACAGTAAAGGCACATTTGGTTGGGTTCAGGCTTAATTTAGTAATTTGGTTGGACAGTAAAGGCACATTTGGTTGGGTTCAGGCTTAATTTAGAGAGTCTACATTTGGCCAAGCACAGTTGTGTAGGTGCATCAAATGTTGAGATGTTTTGCCAAAAACACTAAAGTCATCAATGAATACCTGCATAAAGGTGGTCAAAAAATCAGAAAAAAATTTCATGGACCATGCGCTGAAATGTGGTGGGAGCATTCTTGATGTTTGATGCTAAGGCTCCCCATTCTATGATGAAAGTTGTTTTCTCTCAATCTTTCGGGGGCCCATTTGAACTTGATTATATCCACATTGAACCCATCTAGGAATGAGTACATCTCATGGCTTGCCACAACATCAAGCATGGAATCTGTGAATGGCAAAACGGAAAAGGATATGAGATGGTTGCTGCATTCAGCTGATGGTAATCTATATAGACCCTCAACTTTTGGTTGTTCTTGGGAATAATCACGATGGGGGAAAAGCATGTCACCCAATCGATCAGATATATGAATCCGACTTGTAAAAGCTTATCTATTTCTTCCTTCACCCTTTTGGCATAGTTTGGGTTCATTCGGTATCTTTGTTGCAAGGAAGTGAGCAACACCTGAACTTCCTCTTGGAACTTAGTGTCTAGCTTGGCACTGACTCGGACCATCTTGGGGTCATTATATCAGTTCCGAGGTTCATTCCCATCAATTCATCCTCTTTGAACCTCTTGGAGTGCTTGAGATCTTTGTCAAAAGCCTTTTCTAATGTAATGAGTTGCTATAGGCTTGGAGTAGTGCTTTCCTTGGCCAAAGCCTCATAAACCTCTTTTGATTTATCCAGACTATGTCCTTTCGTCCATGGAGTGGATTGATCCTTGGGAACCTTATCCTTGTGCGCGGATTGCTTGGTCGATATCTGTCCATTATTCGGACTATATCAACCTCAAATAGGTTGATCAAATTAGTATTTTGCTGGAGATACTCCTCTTCCTCATCGAGGTCTAGCCCTTCTAGCATGTTGACTCCTTTGGCTATTTACAGCCGAGATGGCTTCTCCACCTTCCGCCTACTGGGGACAGAGATCTTTATTTTCTTCTTTCCATGCCGGATAGTAATCATATCCACATCCCAATCTTGCTTGATCCATTCTTGGTAGAGCAAGGGTTTGCCAAGCAACATTGGATAAGTTCCTTTCATATCCTCCATCCGAAGCACCACAACTGCTATCTGGAAATTATATCCAGATACCTCTAGTGTGAGCTCGCGGATTAATCCAAGTGGCTACACTCACCCCGTTGATCTGCCATTTTGATAGAAAATGGCGTGGACTCCCATCTGCTCAACTCGAGCATGTGGCATGTTGCATTTGATAGGATATTGACTCCAGAACCACCATCTAGCAAAACTTCTGCTATATCCACTCCGGCCAACTTGTCTTGGATCATTAGGATGGCTTCATCATAAATGGGGGCTTCCCTTGGTGGGGTATCTGCCTTCTCAATATTCAAGGCTTCCAATGGGTGCAAGGGTGGTGTTTCCTCTCCTTGAAACTTGGCACCAATGTGAGTAACTGCTTCATCGACATGTGTATTGGTTGCCGCTTTAGATCTTCCCATAGATTGTATGGCTAATGTTCTTCTTCTATGAGCTTTCTTGGGTAATCCACCTGCTTCTGTGCTTTTGCACATTCTTTCGGCTTTGGTATCTCTGCACCTTTTATTGGTCGTTGCATTTTGACTGGCAAGGACACTTTGCCTTCTTTTTCCAGGCTCATCTCCAGAAAATTGAGTTGTGATTCCGGTCGAGAGATTGGCCTTTGCCTTTCGGGTGCTTTTTTTGCAGCGCCTCTCTGGCCTGCTACTCCTCCACCCAAGCAGATACTTCCGCGCGGACTTTGTGTTGTTCCTACCAAGTGACCTCTTTCTACTTTCCCTTCTTATCCGAGGTTGGTTCTTGCACTGCCTCCCGGAGTCGGGTTGCATGGATCTGGTCACCACCACGATGGTGACTGATGATTCGGCTGCCTGTATGGTCGACCGGGGTACTGCTTGTTCTCATCCAGAGCTTGGATTTCAACCGCATTTGCTACAAGTTGATCGGGTGCAGAAAAGCTTGGCTCCCTCTATTTTTGCTTTGTGTTTTCTCTATATTTCACACTCTGACTTCCGGTGGCCTTGACCATGGTAATAAAAGCATGTGAAGATAGGCCATGGGGAACTAACCACTTCCCTAGGTGGAAAATTTTTGCATGGGCGAAATTGGGGTCTGCGATACTGGTCAAGCGTGGCCATTGGCTGGGTGGGTGGGTTAGAGTACCGGTTGCATAGGGGCTCTCCTATCGTTGTACTGGCAGGCTTCAGTCGTATGTGTGGCTATCTTGTAGATGGCACACCAAAGTTTATTCAAGCCGCATTCATTGGTTCCATGTCCATAATTGTGACATTTCACACACCAAATGTCTGATCAGATGGTAGCAGTGGGCTTCGCACCTTCACTGGCCAACTGAGCCCTGTTGGCTGTAGCTAGTTTCTTGGTTGTCTTCCCTGCCTTCTTGCTCTTGGACCTAGACTTGCGATCTTCCTCCTCCTCCTCTTATTCCTCATCAGGATGTGGAATCATCGAAATCATGCTCTTCATCCGAAGATTCGGATGAGGATTTCTTGGACTTCCTTCTACTCTTGGACTTTTCCTTGCTTTTGCCAGGTCCTACCAGTACCACCCACTTTGCCTTGCTTCTACTCTTGGACTTTTCCTTGCTTTTGCCAGGTCCTACCAGTACCACCCACTTTGCTCTGAGAGCTGAGTCTACAAGCTACTCCATGGCGATGGTAGTCAAGTCGGCACAGCAACAACGGAGCATTCAAGTTGCTTGTTGAGGCCCTTCATAAAGGAAGAATTGAGAATTTCCTCCGCCAGGACTATTAGCTGCATCTAGCCTGTGGGGCGGATAAGTTTTCAAAACTTTGCAGCATAATCTTCCACTATCATTCTCCTCTGGTTCATTCTGCCTAACTTATCTAGCACATGCACGGATGTCTTGTCTTCTCTGAAGCATTAAAGGAATGCATCCCATATGGCATCATAAGTGGGGAAATGGGCGTACTCATACTGAGCAACCCAAAGAGCGACGCTCTTCTCTAGAGTGTGGAAACAAAGGTAGCCTTTTCGAGGTGCTGGTCAACCGGGCCAGGTACATTGACACGCCTAGCAGTGTCGAACATCAGGATGTGAGCATTTGCATCATCTAAGGATTTCTCAAAAAATCTGAAATACTTTACGTTGACAGCTGGTCACTGCATTATATTATAGTAAACGGAGGGGGCGAGGTTGCAGGGGTGGTTGGTGGTGGTATTAATAGTGGTGGTGAGGTCGAGGTAGTAGGGGTGAGTGGCTCTTCTTCTGAGTGGGATGCGAGTTGTTCTAGTTCAAATACAATGTCAGGGTTGGCGAAACATGAGTTTGAACATCCCAAAATTGGCGAAACATGAGTTTGAACATCCCAAAATTGTTGGATTTTATGGCCTCACAAACAAGTACAATGATAACTGCTCGATTGAGTGGAGATCTTGAATTGTTTGAAGCGATGAGAGCTCTCCTTAATGGAGAGATCAATGTAGGATTACCACCATTTACTATCATGTATAAGGCACATCCCCACTATATAATAGAGACACCTCGAGTTGTGCCCAAATCAACAGTCCTAGTGGAAGAAGAAAATGCCAAATTTATGGCTAAAATCTCACTTAATAAATTGGGATAATACTTTGAAGGTGACGAGTCTATGCCAAGGGCATCATAATAATGGGATTGCTAGTGGTGGTGCGGGAGTGAGCATAATCACCAAGAAATTTGGGGGAGAAGATGGCCAAGCCATGTTTGGAATTCTCAGATATCATTGTTAAGATGGTTGATTGGACTTTCACCAAACCTATTAGGGTGTTACGAGATTTAAAGATCAAGGTTCTTAAACATCGGGTTAAACACACTTTCATTGTTATGGAATTTTCCAAATAACCTGAATCATATGAAATTATCTTAGGACATCCTTTCATGAGAGGCAAAGATAGTACATGACTGGTCTAAGAGCCATGTCTACCTCCAATTCTATGATTCCATCATCAGGGTTGGTTGATCTTGTGATTGGCTCCGCACATCCTATGGGTAGTGGTGGAGGACTTTTTGAAAATCATTCAGACACACCACCACTCATTCAATCCTGTTGCAATACTGCTATACTTGTAGAGAAGAAACCTACGAAGGGAAGGATGCTAGAAAAACAAGCTATTGAGCTTGAAGATAATTTAAATTGGATACCTATGATGGCTACAATAAATAGTTGGGGAACCAAAGGATCTATAATGGGTTACACTTGATGGTGAGGAGCTCCCCAATGTTGTGCCATTATGAATGATTTGTGCTCTACATTTTGATGCCAAGGGGATCGGTTATAGTGAACTTGAGTCCACATGGGATGACTCTGACATAAGCAACAATGGTGGTTGAGGAGTTTAAAAAAGAGACCAAAAGTGACACCAACCCCTCACAGATACTACGAGCAAAAAAGAGCTAACAACATTAAGAGAAATAGTTGGAAGTGAAATGGACACTATAAGGAGCAGCTTTGAATCTAATATTGAGTCCCAATATGAAGAAAGGGATAAAGTTCTTCAAAACACCAAGGAGTATCTTTGACAATGGCAGAGATGTAAATGCTATGCGGCTATCCATCATAAAAGGCTACAAGATAAGATAACTACTGCCCAATTGGCTACAGTTTGTTGGTGCATTCGATGCACATCATAAGTTTATTGACACTAGGGAGAGGAATTACAAAACATTATGTATTGCAACCCTCATCCCATTAACTTGATAGCCAAAATTGATGTCACCAATGAACCAAAATTAATCACTCTGCTAGGCAAAAGAAGAATAAATAGTTGGCCCAAAAAGAGAAGGAAGTGGAAGCTGTAGCTAAGGCAGCTGAAGAAAATAAGGAGCCAACACCTAACTTGTGCCCTACGCCAGAGCACTATAAATCTTTTACAATTGGGCACCACAAGTTAGTTTTTGATAATGCCACACGAAAACTAACAAGTGAGGTAGAAGGAGTCTATGATGATCTAGCTGAAGTAAAGGAAGTAGACTTGGTTGAACCTGGGGAAGACCCTAACTGAGCCTTTATAGCAAAAGACCTCACTCCAAATCAAGAAGCTAAACTCATTGATCTCCTTAAGGAATAAAGGATTGCTTTGCATGGATTTACCATGATATGAAGGTAGTACCTGTTGTTGCTGAGGTTGTGCAGCGCACAATCCCCATGGTACCAAATGCTACACATGTTCATTAGCGACCTTATCCAATGAATCCTAAGTATGCTAAAATTGTTAAAGAAGAGATAGAAAAGCTCATCGAATGTGGATTCATATATGAGATTGCACATTCAGACTGGGTGTCACCCATTGTGGTGGTTGTACTACCGAAAAAGAATGGAAAATTATGAGTATGTGTCAATCTTAAAAAGGTTAAGGAAGTAACAAGATGAGATCATTATCCCTTTCCGTATTCAGAATACATACTCGAACAATGCATAGTTGGCAAGGAAGCATATAGCTTTGTAAATGGGTATTTAGGATAAAACCAAATTTCCATTGCTTTAGAGGATCAAGCTAAAAATGTTTTTGTTACAGAATAGGAGTTTATGCTTATAAAGTTATGCCATTTGGCTTGACAAATGCACCAGCCATATTCTAATGACTTATGAACGCTGCCTTTAAAGATTTTCTAAGGACATTTCTTGAAGCCTTCTTAGATGATTTGTGCATTCATTCATTAATGGAAAGAGCATTTATCCTACTTCAAAAGGTATTTGGATGATGTAGACTTTATTGCCTATCTCTAAATCTATTCAAATGCTAATTCTGGGTTAAACACGGAGTCATCTTAAGACATATTGTGTCTAAAAATGGGATTCCCACAGATGAGAATAAAATCAAAATTATCTTGGAAAATTAACCCCACCAATAAACTACAAGGGAGTCCAAAGGTTTATGGGACATTAAGCTACTATAAGCGATTCATCCTCTTCTATGCTGAGATTGCACATCCCTTTTACAAGCTTTTCATTATATTTGAGTGGACAGAAGAATGCCAACAAGCCCATGATATGTTAAAGGAAGCTTTGGCTAGCACTCTCATATTATGAGGGACAAAGTGGGATGTTATCTTCCATGTGCATATAGTGATGCTTCTAACTTTGTAATTGGATGCGTCCTGAATCAGCCAACTGAACATAAACTAGACTACCCCATAAGTTTTGCCAAGCTAAAAGTTGTGTCAACAAGATGAGATGAATTATACCACCACAGAGCGTGAAGGTTTAGGAATGGTATATGTCATGAAAAACGTACCTATTAGGTAATAAATTTGCTATCTATGTTGATCACAAGCCTCACTATACCTTATCAATAAACCTTGCTCCTCCACAGGGAGAATCACTAGGTGGTTGTGATTCTTCTTGAATTCGATTTCATAGTGGTTGTAAGACATGGCAAGAAACATGTCATGGGGATGATCATCCATCTCGTGTGGTGAAGCACAATTAGAATAGATGATGATCTACATGGCACTACACTGTTTAAAGTTGAGGCTATACTAGAGTGGAGTGAGAAAATCATTAACTTTCTAGCTAATAGTTTTCCAGGGGTAAAGAAGCTAACGAAAGATCTAGCAAGAAGGTTGCGTAAAGAAGCAAAACCTTACCAATTGATTTCTCAAACTCTTTATAGAAGAGGTAAGGATGACATATTGAGACACTACCCTAGAGGGAGGATGAATACTTATACATCATCAAACAAACACACCAAGGGGTAGATGGTGGTGGGAACTTTTCAAAAGATATTACTACAAGAAAAATACTCCAATCAGGGTATTAGTGGCCCACGCTCTCATCAAAGATTGTGCACTATTTGTTAGAGAATGTGACATGCTAAACGACAAAAGAAGGACATGATGCCCTTACACCTTATTAAAGTTCTAGAACTCTTTATGAAATGGGGCATTTATTTTATAAGACACATTAGCTTGGCTTCATGTAGCACCCAAGAAAGGTACATTACTGATTATGTCACAAAATGGGCTGAAACAAGAGCTTCAAGAAAAGCGAATGCTATTGCCATGACTAAGTGTCTTTATGAGAATATCATTATTTGATTTGGTTGTCCTTTGGAGCTAGTGAGTGACCAAGGGAAATAATTTATAAATGATTTAATCCATTATCTCACCATGTTTATGATTTCACATTGCAAGTCCACTCCACCGCAAGTAAATTATTATGCTGAGTGCACCAACAAAGTCCTCATTTCATATTAACAAAAACTATTGAAGATCAATGCAATGATTGGGAATCAAGCTCACAATGCCTTTATGGGCTTGTCAAAAATTTTACAAAGTTGTAATTGGTTGCACACCATTTAAGATGGTATATGAGGTTGAGGCGATAATGCCCTGGGAATTCATGATACCTAGCTTTAGGGTAGCAGTGAGTTGAGAGACTTGAGGGTAGCATGTTGGCCAACCGACTGTTCATTCTTGAACAATTAAAGGAAGAAAGACAAATTATTGTGCAGAACATGTTGATAGACAAGGATCTAAGAAAAAAGTGACTTAATAATAATCTTAAGGATAAGGAAATCAACAAGAGGGAGACCTTGTACTTATGTATGGAGTTCGCAAAACGAAAAAAAGAAACCCAAGTATATCAAAAAAGGACCATTTCAAGTCTGTAAAATAACACCTTAAGGTACCATACGTGTTGAAACCCTTGACGAGGTTGACTATAAGCTTCCTTAATGGTGGCAATAAATTCAAAAAGTATTATGGTTCTCTTACCAAGGAAGCCTTGTGGTTAGCACATGATAAAAAGACAGCCAAGGCAAAAGTAGAATTAAAGAAAGGCAATTATGACAGTAGTAACAACGAGAAGCTATCCTTGGATCTACACAAACCTTTGTGGGAGAAGTTGAAGGAGACACAAAGGAGCACATAGCACCTCTACAAACATCCATTTAATTGCCTAGCCCTTATGGTAAAGTGCGAAACAACCCTCTCTTTGACGACGTAAACTCTCCTTCCTGAAGCTCCCTTACTCATAAGGTCAGACCCATTGGTCAATACTGCATGCAGCCAAAGGGTGCTTTTCTTTGATATAGTACCACAGTGAGAGCGAAGACCATCCCAGCACAGGATAGGAAACTCCTAATCTCAAAATAGGAGCACTTGAAGCTCAGTGTATGGACAGACCACCTATCCAGGAGCAAGACCCTACCTCTCCCACACATTCATAGAGAAGCCTTGCTTTGAGGCTCTGCAAGTTTATCAAGTTTATCCTGGGTAACACACAGTAGTAAAAGCCACATCCCAGGGTGAGAGGTATGGAACATCAGCAGGAAAGTGAGCCCATGTCATCTCTAGATCCTAGAGCGGAAATAGGGCAAAGTGAGAGACATCATACCCAGACTCAACCACTAGTCTACAGAGCCATGCCTATCTCAGGGTTGGGTGATTCATTTAGGGCCCAAAGACCCATACAAGACCCAGGGCCATATCCATCTTCCCAAGGACCGCAAACATCGTACCACCAGAGAGAAAGGGCCTACTGGCCCCGTCTCATCAGCCCAGTCCGCCTGTATATCAATAATACCCACCACGTGAGCGTACCTCGGATACTACATGGGGCCACATGAGGCACAACCTAACCCCCACCCATGAGACAAGGGCCTCCAATGGTCTATTATCCACCTAGCCCTGCTCCTCCAATCATTCCCCAACCAGCACCCACTCTAGCCATGGTAGGGCTAACACCAGAAATGTTAAGATTAGCCATGTAAATAGGGAGGGGGTGGCTGCAGGCATCACGCCCCTAGCCCCAGCTCAACCAGCACACCAGGACCCATAATAGAGCGAAATAAACCCGCAAATATTTTAAAGCTAATCACTAAATTTGATGGGTCTAGAGACCCCATCCCGCACTTGGAGATGTTCACAATCGAATCTGTGAAGCCTTTGGCCATGTGGAAGATCAGGTTAAGGTGAGTGCCTTTGGCCTTACCCTAGACGGTAAAGCTAGCCAATGGTTAGGTCCTTGAAAATTGAGGACAAGGCCACTTTCAAAGCCTTGAAAGAGGCCTTCAAAGTCAGATATTCTCGTTAAGGAATCAGTGGGAGCTCGGTGGAAATCGAGACTACATCAATAGAGGTTTGCAGTGCCAAAGACAAGTTCTCTTATGAAAGGTTAATAGGGAGATTTTTGGAAGGTTTGGATGACGTACCCCTACACAATTCCTTGTATGCCTTGGCCCATACCTCCTTTAAGCAATGCTATAGGAGTGCTATGGACTTCAAGGAAAACTTCAAGGGAACACATTCTTGAGAACTTCATAAGGGTACATCAGAAGCCTCATTCAAGTCCACCAACACTAAATATGATGGAAAGAGAAAGGAGTCCACTTTTGGACAACAAGTCGCCGTGCTGCATTAATGCAGCAAATGACCCAACATTGAAGAGACGGGGCCAAGGTTGGGATCGGGTTGGCCAACCCCATCTCTATCCAAAGGGAGCTAGTATGGAGCCCGACCTATCAAGCTAACCATACCAACATAGAGTGTCCACATTTGCAACCCCGTTCCACCCTCTATCGACATATTGCCAAAGCTAGGGCAACCATGAAGTCACGAACTGCTATTAGCAAAGGGTTGCTCAAGCTTGCACTCTACCTTAGGCCCTACTTGTAAACCCAAGTTAACCACCACTAGCTTTGCTATCACTTGCTCTTCACAATGTACCTCAACCAGGCCAATAAGTGGCCTAAAGAGGAATTTTTAGGGTACCTGAAATGCCCTTACCACCCCTAGTTCTCCCACCTTAGCCCCCATTGTTTTTGCAAATCACACCTACTTGTCAGCTACCCCTGATATAAATTTTTGAAGAAGGGGACGAGGGGGAAGTTCATGAAGTTACTACCTAAAAACCCCTTGAGCTAACTAGTCTACCCTCTCAAATTCTAAGCCACTACGAGATGGAGGGTGACAAAATGTTCCTAATATACTTAGCTACCCCAATGCCATGGGGCCGGGACATGAATACAATGGCGAAATGACCACCCATGCAAATGGTGAAATGACCACCCATTGCACAGGGCCTCATTGAGTGGTTGAGTGTCCAATCAAGAAAGGGATGGCAAGCACCTCTATAGGCGCTCCCGCATTAACCCCTTTATGTGTTGGGTTTATGTGTTGGGTGTGGGATAGACCATATGTATAAGGATTGTCCGTTGGGTTTATGTGTTGGGTGTGGGATAGACCATATGTATAAGGATTGTCCGTTGAGACTTGAAACAATAGGAAAAGCTCATGAAGCTAATCCTAGCACTAGCATTAACCTATTGAGTGTAAGAGATGGCTTCATCTATATGTTCCCTCTTAACACCGTAACCAGATTGTAAAACAGATAGAGGGCCGCAGCTCATGCTGAAGTAGAGGCATCAACCTCGCGAGACGAGGGATAAGCAAAGGTGTTATCTTCAAAGAATGTGACCAAGCAGGAGCAACTAGATGCTCAAGAAAGAAAACCACAAAAATCGGCAAAGGGGATAGCTGAGTAGTTATCAAGAGTGGTTCGGAAGATGGCACGACCACACATGCATCAACCTCTTCGTCACACAGAAGAGGAAGATATGCTATGCTCAGCCACCTGATCCAGGGAACTAATTGACACTAACCAGCTCCCTAAAAATCTTGACGAATACCCTAACCCCATAGAGGACAAGGAAAGACTCTTGGCAGCCCAAGAATTGGTCAGGGATTGCCAAGCTCAGATAGAAGATGAGCCTCCAACTGCTTACATTGAGCCATGCCCTTCGGTCTCCAACATGAGACCTACTAAAGAAGCTCGTGTATATACTAGAGAGCTCCCAGACTTGTCACCCCTACATAGGCCAACACAAGCAGTGGCATCCACTACAACAGCTACCCCCCACCAGGGAAATCGAGTAGCTGAATATCTCCAAAACCTGGGGGATGACCATCTTAAAATAACTGGGGGATGACCATCTTAAAATAACTGACACAAAAATCCCCATCTAGATACCATATACACATAAGAGCTTAAGAACATGCTAATGTAACCTTCCCAGAACAACCTTCGCTCCAAGAGACACTGCTGGTCTCTCTTCCTTCCTCTCTTCTTAGATCCAAATCCCCATTGGCACCTTGCTTCAAGGTAGCCCAAGCTTATGGAAAGATCTAAAGGATTGGATGGAGGGATGTCTCAGGGCAGGTATGCAAGAATCCATAGAGCTAGACAGCTCTAATGGATTAGAGGAAGATGAGTTCGTTGAACCCCACGGGATCACTGGCAACCCCACAGTTTAAGTAAATAAGCTCAAACACTTTAAAGGTGACAAGTTCAATGCTGCATTACTGATAACCTTCGATGGTCTCCAGGTCATAGAAATCTTGGATAGGTGAGGAGGAGTGAGCATTGTTACCAAACAATGATGGGGAAAATGGGGAGCACCCACATGGATGACACAACATTACTGGTGGTAAAACTCACTGATAGAGCCACCGCTAGACCCATTGGTCTATTGAAGGATTTGAAAACAAAGATCCTTGGAACTACCTAGTTTCATATGACCGCATCCTTGGGTGACCATTCATGAGGGAAACCAAAATGATTCACGATTGGGATACCGACCACATTTACATTTGAAGGAAATATCACATAGTGAAGATCAATCTACGCACGTGGAAGGCACATCCCATGAGTGGTAGACCCTTCGTAGAGGACTCAATAACAACAACAAGATCCACTGCAGTCCATTTGTGTCAAACGTGCCACAAGACACTAGATGATAAAAATGATAATGGGGAATGTGCAACTCTTCTAGAGCTAGAAGACTATGAGAATTGGATGCATATCCTCACTACCCTAGACATACTTCCTAGATGCATGGGAACTAGGTTTGGTGTACGGTAGACGGGTAGGAGATCACATCTCTATAAATGCTTAGCATTGCATACCTGTCTAATGTCACCACTCAGGAACTTGAATAGGCCATTAAAGCGAAATCATCAAGGGAAACATGCTCATACAAAGCTCGCAAGCTTGATGGATTTCTTGGGCTAGAACGCTATGTTTACCCCGACGTTTTAGACACCCGCTAAAATATGTAGGGGCAATTGAAGCATAGGATCACTTCAACCAAATATGGCAAAAGGAGTTCGCAACAAATAGGTCCCTTTTGGTCCACACTACCACCCCAAAGCCAATGGAGCTCGCTGAACCCGAACCAAAAAAGCTTTTCCGCTCTGTGCGCAAAGCACCCAATAAAAAGTTTGTGCTGGCAGAAAAAGAAGCCAAAAAACTGATAGAAGAAGAAAGCGTTAGGGATAAAGAGACCAAACCAGTGCCCAAATAATTCAAGACCTTTCAGATGGCCAATAGATTTGTGTAATATGACTCGGCCCAAAGGTCCCTCAACGAACGACCAAGGACCTCATATGATGGTCTAGCCAAGGTAAAAAAATTAACCTAGTAGGCATGAGTGAAGACCCAAGGCCTGTATATGTCGGAGATGACCTCTCTACTACTGAGGAAGAGACTGAGCTCATCACTCTACTCATAGAATTCTAGAATTACTTTTCCTGGAAGTACACTAATATGAAAGGTGTACCTCCCGAAGTAGTCAAGCACACCATTTTGATGGTTGATGGATCAAGATTGGTCAAACAAAGGGCTTATCCTATGAACCCAAAGTATTCCAAGATGGTCACCATCATTGCGTTAGGACTAGGAGATAGTTTCATCCATCATATTACATTAAAAGAAAATTAAAAAGAAGCAGATTAACTAAAAAAATTGTTTGGTGTGCCAAACAAAATAACTCAAAAATTAGTTTAAAATTTTAAATTTTTAGATTAGACATCAAGATTAGACATCAAAGAAAGAGAATCACTTGAAGCTCACTTAAACAAAATTAAAAGTGTCATGCAACAACTTGCATATGTTGGAGCACTAATGGATGAGGATGATTCCATAGAAATCCTTCTCAAGAGGATGAACTTGAAAGCATTTGGCCCATTGGTAGCTACCTTGAAGAATCTACCGAGCCCGATCTTCACTAACATCTAAGTAGGCTTGATTGAAGAGAAAATACTCAAAGTCAAAGCAAGTGGACCTTCATCACGTTATGAGGAGAAAGCCTTCTTCACCAAAGGACCAAGGGCTAGAGTAAACTGTAACTTTTGTGGCAAACTAAGCCACATGATGAAGTTGGAACAAAAAAAAAGACTTAAGCCAACATTCAAGCAAACATAATGATAAAAGAATCAAATGAATGAGCTTTCCAATATGGAGGCCAATCATCGAAACATCTCTTCTAAATGATGGAAGAGGGCACCTCTCACACTTGTGTTTAAACCCATTCATTGTATTCCTACCCTTATGTAAAAACCTTTAAGCCCTAAGCCAACATTGTAGCTTAAAAGGAACCTCTAGACCACTCTAGAAAATGACTAAGAGTGGTGGTAGTAGTTCATCATTTGAGGGGGAGTGTTAAAAATAACAAGTGATGTTTGGGTAATTATTGATAAGAATACTGGGAGAGGGTGAGCTTGAGCTCCTTATTACAAGAAAACACACACACATGAGTAGAAGAGAGATGGATGGGTAAATTTTTTATATTCTCTTCTCTTCTCTACAACCATAACATAAAGGTAAGAGTACATACTATAAGGGAATGCACTCTCCTACTCAAATATATAAGGTCAATCTATAGTGTGAACCCAATTGCATAAGATGGCACTATAACTATGCCATAACTCTAGTGAACCAAAGTAGCTCTCACACCACTTGTAAACTATTGGTGGCATATCATCCATAGTCTCACTAACCATGCCCAATGGCATAGCATGCCATCCATATTTGTACTAGTTGAGCATGATATCTTAACACTCCCTTTTAGCTCAATACTTTTGGGATAGAATTTCCTCCATCAGAGCTCTTCTGCTCCTTCGACTTCTTACTCCCCTTGCTGCGTGGTTTACATCGAGTTGATTTCTTTCTCTCTTTTCCATCTTTGGATAGAACCTTAATCTTAGAGGGTTTCTCAACAACCTCTTTGACATTCTTTTGCGCTTGGGCTCTAGTCACTACTCTTAGTGACACTAGTTCGTTCTCCTCCTTAGATGTCGTGGGTGATGGAATCACTTCAACATAGTTGAGGGATGCTTTAGCTTTTTGTGCTGCCGGATCCGCAGGCTTCAACAAGCAATCCTTTGGTAGATGGTCAATGCTACACCCTTGGCAAAACCTCTCTATAGGTGGAAATGTAGATGTTGTGCCTATGTTAGCTAAGAGGGGCCATTTCTTGTTTGGACATTCTCTCACCCAATGTGGTCCACCACATTCATAGCATGATCCTGTTTGTTGCGTGGGGTATAGTCTCTTTGTAGGATATGGTCCTGGATAACCTTGAGTCTTGGTTGGCTAAGATCCTATAAGCATCAAAGAGCTTGGGTCTCCATTAAAGTCATGAACTAGGCTTGGTCCGGTTGGGTTCTCAAAGTAGGGTTCGACAAGAGGATGCTCCGCTTTGATGTAGTATGGTTGAGAGCTAACCATCTCCATACCTAATTCAGGATTCTCATATTCCACATATCTAAAGGAAGCTGTGCCAGGTGGAGGAGGTTGAGCTCCTAGCACCGGCCGTGCTTGCTCTTGAGCAACTAAGGTTCTCTCATGGTTCACAACTTGCTGCCTAGGTGCAGAGTTGGCTGCTTGTTCCCTTTGTATCCTTGCAATGTGATTGCAGTCCGAAGTCACATGTGTGTAGTTCCATTTACAAAGCTGGCATCACTTCTTTGTTGGTTGATTGCCAACCAATGGTGAGAAGGTTGGGCACTGCTCGGTTTTATGGCTACCTCCACATCCTCCACAGATGTAGGGGCCTGTAGGTACAGTATGCATGTATGATGGTTGGGGTCGGTAGGAAGTTCTGTAGTATTGCCCCATCTTTTTCAATACTATCTCGGCAATCTGATCTGGATTAACTAATGACACACTAGAGTCAGAGCCCTTCCCAGAGCTACGTTTATCGTCCAGATGACTATCTTGGTTTCCCATGCCAGTCATGTCAAAGTTGTCATCGTAATCCATTACATCCATGCAACACTCATTGAAGATGACATGCTTCTTTGCGTACAAGTGAGCATGAAGCATCTTGTTTCGTAAGCCTTCCAGGAAGATAGAAATTAATCTTCCTTAGCTTGGCTTCTCATCGTTGTCAGGGCATCGATTGATGTACTGCTTTAGCCTATTTACGTAATCTCACACAGATTCTTGATCTTTTTGCTTAAAACTGTAAATTTGAGCTACCGCATTGTGCTTAATTCCCAGTTTTGAAAACGCAGCTATAAAGCTCTTTTCTAGCCCATCGAAAGATCGCTTTGCCTCAAGCTCTAAAGTCTGAAACCATGATAAAGACTTACTCTCTAGCATCAAGCTCTAAAGTCTGAAACCATGATAAAGACTTACTCTCTAGCATCAAGCCAAATCTTTCGATTTGCGTATGCGTATCCGTGACTTGCTCCGCATGTATAGCTTGCTTAAAAGCTGCTATATGGTCATATGGGTCACCGGATCCGTCATACTTCTTGACAAGCTTTTGCAGCGCAGATAGTCTCACTTTTCTAGAATATTCATCATCATGTCTCCTATATGAGTCTCGACCTCTAACTCTAGGCTCTTCAAATGTCAGTTCTCTTGGTCTATGGGGTTCTCTTGGAGGTACATATCCACTTGCTCGTGGTCTTTCTTCTCCCCTAGATTCTCTAATAGCCCCGGGTCCTGAGTCAATGAACTTGTCATCTAAAGTAGACACATCTAAAGCAGCAAATTCATCATTATGCTCATTCTCTGTTGGGTGTTGAGTGGACAATGGAAGCAATGGGAGGCAGGAGCAAGGAAGGAAGCGAGCTGCTGTAGATGTCTTGCTGAAGTGATAAAGAGTACAAAAGATACACCTAATATGATGAACCCCTAATTGGGTGTCATACATGTACTAGGTGTCCCAATTGGAACTAGTACTAATTGTACCATAGGTCCTAACACCTTCTGGACACCCAAGCAAGCACTTTATTATCTTCAGGTCACCCCCCAAATGCCAATCTACTGTATAAGTGCCCTTGCCCTCTACCTCAAGTTTTTCTCCTTGAATCTGTGCTTTGATGACAGTGGTAATCCATGAATGAGGCTATGACATATGCAAAAAGTTCAGAGTTATCATCTTTTCTCAGCAGTGAAGACACATTTGAGGGGAATACTGAGACCAACCAAACTCCTGATAGACCTTCCCTCATATAGTGTCCAATCTGAGAAAGAGATATGGTGGCTTGGGGCATTTGAAGTACCAAAAGAAACACATGAAGTTCTCGCTTGGATGTTTGATAGGATACCACCAAGGAATGAGTGACACCTATGGATAGCCCATAGAGTGGCCTACAAACCCCCCTTGACGGTATGGGATGAAGTATCCTGGAAACGTCTCAAGATACCTGAAGACTAAAGGTTATGGTTGCACAAATTCGTCCAATATGGATATAGCAACCTATGATTGTACAGAGTAGCAGATCACATAACAAATGGTACCAAGTGTAAAGCTTGTTAAAAAGCCTCAAACTTTGGTCGTGGGAGAGCCTTCGTGGAGAGATCTGCCAAGTTGTCTTTAGTGGGAATGTAAGACAACTGAATGTCACCATCTGACCATCGCTCTCTGACATAGTGGTAATGAACCTCAATGTGTTTCATGCGAGCATGAAACACAGGATTTCGTGCAATAGCCAAAGCACTCTAACTGTCAGTATGAATGACTGTAGGATTTCCGTAGCCAAACACACTCAATTGTAGCTGTGAAAGCTGCCCTGTACTCAGCCTCACAACTAGATGTGGCAATTGTCGCTTGCTTCTTGCTGAACCAAGAGATGCATGAAGAGCCAAGCATGAAACAATTGCCACTGTGGGATTGGCGTGTATCATAGCAACCAGCCCAATCACTATTAGCATGATAAGTGAAGAATTAGCCTTGTAAAAAAAGGCCCAAGCCTTGTGTGCCTTTGATATATCTGAAGACACATTTCACTGCATGCCAATGGTGATGAGTGGGACTGTGCATAAACCTGATGAACTGGGAGACCACGTACTGCAAGTCTGGCCGAGTATGACACAAGTAAAGTAAACAACCAATTGCATGCTGATAAGAGGTAGCATCACAAGGTCCACTGGTATCTTCAGTAGAGAAACAAAAACTAGTCTCTAATGGGGTGGAGACGGGTTTGCAGTCCTCAAACTGAAATCTCTGTAAGAGCTGCCCAATGTACTTGGATTGTGACATAATAATCCCCCCCTCACAGTTTGAGCAAATTGTATGCCCAAATAATACTACAGCTGGCCAAGATCAGTAAGAGCAAATGATTGCTGTAATTCTTGTTTAAAATCTACAATTTTCTTGGGATGTGGCCCAGTGAGAATCATGTCATCCACATAGAGGATCAAAATCAGCAAATCTACCCCCCTCTCGCGGATATATAAAGTCACCTCTATGGGACTATTCTGAAAACCAAGGCTGAGCAAATGAGTGTGAATCCTGTCATACCAAGCCCGAGGTGCCTACTTTAATCCATATACAAGGCTTTCTTAAGCTGGCATACCTTTTTTTCAGAACCTACAACCTCAAAGCCAGGAGGTTGTGCAACATAGACTTCCTCTGCCAATAGACCATTGAGAAATGCTGTCTTGATATCCAACTGATGCACTTCCCAATTATTGTGGGCAGCCACGGCAATAACACATCTAATGGTGGTGATACGTGAAGTGGGAGCAAAGGTCTCTTCCTCATAATCAATGCCCTCTTTCTGAGCATAGCCTTTGGCCAAAAGACGAGCTTTGTACCTGTCAACTAAACCATCAGCTTTCCTCTTCACTTTGTAAACCCACTTAGTCCCCACGGCATGTTTACTTGCAAGCAAGTCACATAACTCCCATGTTGGATTGGCATGAATGGAGTTCAATTCATCTTGCATGGCTTGCATCCATAACTTATTTGAAAAGGCATCTCTGTGAAACAGGCTCCTCATCACATGCTGTAGCAATCAAAGCATGAGAAATCGAGTTTGCCAAATCTCTTTTGGCTGCTGTAGCTCTCGTACGGGCTTGCAAAGGAGCATCTAACTTGTTGTCCTTCAAAGTTTCAAAGAACCAACGAGGAGCTCTTTTAGGCTATCTTATGTCAGCAAGCCAATTCCTACTCTACTGCCTCTTCCACAACATCCTCAAGAGCATGTGGCATCTGTGTCACAACAGGTGACTGTTTGGACTACGTGATAGGCTGTAAGTATATGTGGAGGAGTGTATCCCTGTGGTGCATCATCGGAGGCATCGGAACCAAGCAATGGCACAAGACTGTCAAAAATGTTTGAGACACCAAGTGTGGACTGCATTTTACAATCCCGCAAAGGCATAGAGGATGTCTCATCAAAGATAACATCTCTACTGTGACAACCACCCTACGTGATGAGGGATCATAAAGTCTATAACCTCTGCTCTTTGCACTGTATCCCAAAAATATGCATTTGATAGCCTTATCATCCAACTTTGTCCGTCTCTGTGAAGGCACATGTGCATTGGCCAAACACCCAAAAGTACACATGGCTTGTGACCTTTCCAAGCCTCATAGGGTGTGACTGTTCTCAATGCTTTAGTTGGGCATCTGTTCAAGACATAATTTCCACACATCACTGCATCCAAACCAAAACATATTAGGCAAATTTTTGCCTTTAAGCATACACCTAGCCATCTCCATAATGGTCCTGTTTTTTCGCTCAGCAACTCCATTCTATTGACGAGTGTAAGGCACTGTGCACTCATGATGAATACCACGGGCTGCCAAGTAATCATTGAATTCATTAGACATGTATTTCCCCCTCTATCAGATTTCATATTGGCAATCTTCAAGCCTCATTGCCATTCACAATATTCCACAAATTCTTGGCCACCAAGACATGCTTCATCATAAATGACCACATAGGATAATTCACACCATCAAGCTTGTCTTCAGCATCGAAAGCCCCAAAAAGATCATCCTTGCCATTGGCCATTATGCAGACAAATGCACAAATCCAAATGTGACAAAGGCAAGATTAGGAGCCTCAAGCTCTCAACTGCAAATACCAATTACTGACTTTGCAAGCCTCAAGGCTTTCCAGGCATAAACCAATTGTATGACCAACTGAAATCTACCACCAACAATATTTGAATGTACTGAGCATCTACACCACAATGTTGGAGACTGTGCAGAAGGTTCCTGCTCTGCTGCTGCTCTGTAGGTGGGAGCTGCTCTGCAGGTGTGAGCTGTGGGAGTCAGGCGGGCTGCTGCTGCTACTGTAGAAGGCAGGAGCTTATGCTGTTTTACCGGCAGAGCTTGGGTGTTGAGTCATGTGGACAACTGACAACATGCAATCAATGGGAAAACCAGGCGACTGGGTCACAGGCAGAAAGACCATGCAACTGGGCCAGCAAAAACGGCGATGGACGGGAGTACGTGAAGATGTGCGATGAAGGAAATTTTGCCCAATACTCCACCAGAATGTCACTGTCGACTTCCAAATGCTTCAAAATGCAGCAGTACAGTTGTAAATTCAGCAAAACCCCAAATTTCTAGGATTTGACGTCAAAAAATTGTCAAAAATGCTTTTAGATGCTTCAAAATGGTTGGTGGAAATGGTCGTCTAGTGAGCTGGAAACAACAAGAAGATGGAGTTCTCGGCGAGATGGAATGCCTCTGAACAGCTGTAGGAGCTCACACGTGTGGATTCGAGTAGTAGAAACCAGTCGACCAGTAAGAAATTAGCTCCAATGAGCAAGGGGGAGGCTCGGGAAGACTGAAACTGGCGAGAACTGAAGGGCAAACCCTGCTCTAATACCACTGTTGGGTTGAGTGGACAAGCAATGTAGGCACAAGAGCAAGGAAGGAAGTGAGCTACTATAGATGTCTTGCTGAAGTGATAAAAGATTACAAAAGATACACCTAATATGATAAACCCCTAACTGGGTGTCATACATGTACTAGGTGTCCCAATTGGAACTAGTACTAACTGTACCATAGATCCTAACTGATAATATCTAGGCCTACAAGGCACATACCAAGGAATGAGTGACACCTATGGATAGCCCATAGAGTGGTCTACATTCTCAATATCAATGAGCCCTTCAGTAGCTTCACAACCCTCCGCAATGATGGCAAGACAATAGTCCTCCCTCAAGTTAAATAACTTTTGAATATCAGTAAGGAGTAAATACTCCTTATCCTTGATAGGAAAACTTGGCGGTGAAGGAACAATATATTTATGCAATGGATCTCCACCTTCCTTGGGTGATTGAACAATTGTATGTGCCTTTAATTCTGTGATTTCATTATCCTTGGCAAGCCTCTCCTCCTCCTCAAGTCCAAGTTCCTCCTCTATATCATTTGCCTCTAAATCTCTGAGAAAGCAAAAGTTTGAAGAGCCTTCAATCTCCTCAAGTTCCTCCTCTTCACCTATAAGAGGATATTTGACAATGGAGAAAACTATGAATGTAGTAGCTTCGACCATTCTCTTGGATGAGAGGAGCATTCTTCATTTTCTACTAAAAACCTTTGAAGTTTTTACACACTACACCTCTTTGTAAATGTTTATCTCTGGACAAAGGAGGTTCCCATAGGGACATGGACATACCCCTTGTTTATCAATCTCTGGACAGAGGAGGTTCCCACAGGGACATGGACATACCCCTTGTTTATCAATAAAGATAGAAAAGGCCCTGCAAGTTCCTCAAATTCATCAAAGTCCTCTTTGCATGGCATGATTAATAATCACTAAAACATCAAAATCTGGACTGAAAATATCCTTAGCAACAATTAGAAAGAAAGAGGCCAATATTCTCTTTGAAGGAGACATCTCTACTATCTCAGAAAGACCAGGAGCCTTGGGTGATGACTTAAACTTTTTTGACACTATAGGACCTGCTTTTGGTGACTTTGTAAGCCTTCCACATGCTTTGGATACACTAGACTTTGATTGGGTATCTAGTGCACTAAGAGAAAGATTTAAGGACCCAGTAGGCTTTGTTGGAGAGGGTTGGCTTGTTTCCTTCACTTTCTTAGATGATTTTGTAACCGCTATAGGAGATTTGGAAAGCCCTCTCTTTTTGGAAACTTTGGACCTGGATGGAGATTTGGAAAGCCCTCTCTTTTTGGAAACTTTGGACCCAGTAGGCTTTGTTGGAGAGGGTTGGCTTGTTTCCTTCACTTTCTTAGATGATTTTGTAACCGCTATAGGAGATTTGGAAAGCCCTCTCTTTTTGGAAACTTTGGACCTGGATGGAGATACTTGTGAAGACTGCAAACCAATAGGTGTTTTTGGTGAGGTAGACCTTTGAGATGAAGACTTTGAACCACCCACTGGAGATGGTGACCTTGGTGAGGCATGAGTTGGTGATGGGGAAGATGCCATTCCAAAACAGTGCGATAACGGAGACCTTCAATTTCTATAAACCAAGCCTTCACGCCTCACGAATACATTGGAAAAATGAAATGAGCGACAACATTTACATACCTTGTATAATAACGAATCACGGAAGGCCATTGGGAATGTACTGTTGATGAAAGATCTAGTAAGAATGTGCCACATGTCACTAGCCATTGGAGACAATGAATGGCAATGTGCCACGTGTCCAACAGTAAGTGAGGTATATATAGAAATGTGGGACCACATTATTCATTTTCGACTTCGAGAGAGCTCTGTCCTTGCGTGCGACCACATCATTCCCAAGTGAAGTCTCCACGTGCCTTCACGTTGTCGTGACGTGGGCGGTGTCGCTGGGAAAGCGCGGGGCTTCTGGCTGTGAGAGTAGCTTCCAATCCCAAGCATTAAATGTCTTCTTAGCTTGGTATTATCTCAATCTCTTGTCTCAGGCATACATTCAATGGGATTGTCTCCACAACTCATACAAGACACACCATCAAAGCTTCATCATCATGAAAGATCTTCACATAACATATGCTATATGTTTGTACAAAATGTTTGACATGCAACACCACTCATGTGACAAAACAAATAAAATTCACAAGACATCATCAAATACAAAGGTATACATATCTTCAGCATATGCATGTCGACAGCCCATAGCTTAGCTTTAGCAGAACTTGATATCTTCCACAAGAAAGAGACAGAGCTTCTTCGAGCCTCTTCATACATTACCACTCGCAACTCATATCTTTTCAATATCTACTACCCATAAACCTCAGCATCTTTTGATATGCCTTCGCCTTCTCACAAACTCTCAGCCCTTCCTCATTGTGCCTGAAGCGCTGTGTGGGTTCCCTGACCCGCCGGGCAGTCCGGAATCTTACACGCACAACATGAAAGTGGATTGCACAGGAGATACAATATTCCATCTTTGCATAAAGCTTAGGAAGAGTGTATCCATCACAAACATAAGCTTCTTGAACATCACGCATAGCAGCTTGCTTCCCAAAGTTCCTCACAGTTCGACCCCAGGCGTTTCACTCTTACCCAGGCACACCCCTCTGTCAGCAGAGCTGCGCTGCTGTTCACCTTTCTCTTTTTCTACACTTCTCGATCAGAGTCCCCCTTGTATACCTGCAGCTACTACCGGCTTCTCCCGGTTGTCATCGCCAACCACAGCTGCCCGACGTCTTCATCAAGGCGTCTTCACCCAGCCATCGCCAGTCCTTCTGCGCCAGCTAACCCTGCTGTGCCACCCTTCAGGCGATTATATACCAGAGTTCGCCCCTAGTAACTCTCCTGTACGAGGCGGCCACCCACTGTTCCTCACCTCAGCTCTGCAGAATCACCCCCTAGGCGTCCACTTCAAGGCGGCAAGTCCACGCCGGCTCTCGCTCTTTAGAGTCACCCCCTGTGCGCCTGTCAGCAGCACCACCCGAGAGCCCTTCCTTTCAAACTAGGCGGCCACGCGCACCTTCCCTCGCGCCTCACTCTATCTCTGTAGTCTCACCAGCCAAAACCAGACGATCCTCCTCTGCACCTGCAATCGCGACCCTTTTTCTTTACTGCACCCCCACCCCCCACTGTCTTCTACCCGGCGGCCCCCTTCTCCCGTCAGACGGCTTCGCCAACCTTCCACGGACTCCAGCTGCAGTCCTCTACGTGGCTACTACCTCGTTGGCCACGTTTTTCATTGTTTTATTTATTTTTATTTATTTGAAAATGGCCACCATAACATGTCTTTTCACACCAAGTCCAAGACAACCTTGGCCCTTTTTACCTTTTTCTGTCCATGTCTTCCATTCACACTTCAATAAAGCTTCAAGTGCCCATTACAGTCGAAAAAAAATGCCAAAGGAAATTTTTCCGACTCTTGGCCATTCACTGCATCATTCAACACTATCATCAGCTTTGTGACCACATGCTGTCCGTGCAGGCAACAGCAAACCATCTACAACCCAAAGATCTCACCCACAAGCATTTTGCCCAAACCTATGTACAAAGGCATAAGGACTTCTGCTAGCCCCTCGGAATGCGTAAAGGCATATACACATCATGTACACTGTGGCACTTTATCCATGCATCTGGATTTACATTTAATGGTCTCACATGCATGGTTTCACACCATAGACGTGCCATGGCACGACATCCACCCCCTCTAAACCTGCACATCCTCTGGTATGTGCCACACAGGTCCTGTATCTTAGCAATCACATCTGAATGGTTCTGTTTTCCCACCTGGATCAAATACCAATCGCTTTTGGCATATGTGCCATATCCTTTGCTCATATGAAGCCCTATCCTCACTTAGATTCCCTGCATATGCATAATTACCCTCATCATTCAAAGTGGAATGCTCTTCTAAATGATTTGCTTCAAAATTTTCCTCAGGCCATGTTTGAAGCCTTTGCACCACATATTGTATGGCCACACCAAGTAACAACTGCATTAACAGCATAGAATACACACTTGGTAACATCCCATCCAAATCTACTGTGCCCGGATCCAGCTCACCCACTGACAAACATTCATTCTTCTCATCCAAAGACAGAAAAGCATCAACACATACAAAGTCCAACAAGGCATCATCGAGAATAGCCTCCAGCTCTGAATCAATCTCATCACAATCATTTGGCTTACATAACACCTGCATATCCTCACTTGCAACCAACAGTTGACTAGCATCAAGCATAGAAGAGCCCAAAGCTGATCGGGATCTATCATATACCATGAAATCATCCAATGCATCATCTAAGATAGCATCCAATCCAGGATCAAACGCATTGAAGCCATTATCATCTTGCAATCCCACATGTTGATTATCATGAACATTCATACCCCCATAGCTATATCCATTTGGTTGCTCATATGCAGCCTCTTGAGGCTCTGTGACCACACTTTGCATATCATGTATGTTATCTCCCAGTATTTCTTGATACCTGTCTGCAGATGGGCTTAGAATTATGGGTCCCTCACCCGTATACCCTTGAATCTGTATATCATTGAACCCTGTATGATTCAAAAAGACAGATTCAATTTCCCTCTCCAAATCATCATCATAAACAGGCTTCCAAGCTCGAGATTGTTGCTCACAAATGTGGTTGCAAGGTAACCCTGACACTGATAACATAGCATCACCATGTTTATTGTTGGAACACCATGTTAGCATTCCAGAATAACCCAAATCCAAAGAACCTTGGCAACCAGCTTCAGAAGCAACATCACTGTTGGAATCACCCATATCACTCACCCCCTCTAAATCAATCACACATACTTGTGGCCCGTCTGCATATTCATGTACATCATCCTGCTTATAAGCATCATAACCAGATAAGAATGCAGTAATGATAACATCTTCTTCTTGTCTTAGATCTTCAAACTCTGCAATCATGCTTTCAGCAAGAAGCATTGGTTCCTGCTGTTCTTCACACATATGATACGACACCTGAGGAATACCCTTCGAAACACCTGTCCTGAAGCTCTCTGAATCAAGTGTCTCCTCAAGCATAGGCATACATACATCATGTGGTATGATCATAGGACCCTGTATGTCTGCACCCTCAGAAAACAGATTATACTTGCACAGTTCACCCATTGCATCTTTATGAGGCTGTAGCAAAGCATCCCTTTTTGCACTGTGAAGGCCTTGTTGCTCACTAATGGCTTTTTGCAATCCCAATTTAGCATAAACAGCCTCCACAATCTCTGTATCAGCCTTGAATAGCAATTGATTGTCTTCCATAAGACATGCATCAACAACCGCTTCTAAATTGGCTCGGATTGTTGCTGGAACACTATCACAGCTCACATTATACCTGGAACTCGCATAAATAAGTGCATCTGCAAAATCATTCCATCGTTTGGAGTGATACTCTGCTAGTTCCAGCACTTCATCTTTCAAATCAGGACTTACAAGGTATGCAAAAGATGCAATCATCATGTTTTCTGGAACCCCTTGATCCTTCATCTCTGTCTCGTAACACCTTAGATAGCTTTCTGGATCGTAACCATCAAATATATTGACCCTGTCATATACCAATTGCATCACAATTTCCACGGCTTCCTGAATTCGCTTTTCTTCTTCAATCTTCCTGAACCGCTCTTCAAGCTCTTTCATTTCTGCATATAAATGCTCCATTTTGCTAGCCATCTCTACGTACTCTCACCCCAGCGGTTTCACGTCGGGTTCACCAAAAGCTGTCGTGACGTGGGCGGTGTCGCTGGGAAAGCGCGGGGCTTCTGGCTGTGAGAGTAGCTTCCAATCCCAAGCATTAAATGTCTTCTTAGCTTGGTATTATCTCAATCTCTTGTCTCAGGCATACATTCAATGGGATTGTCTCCACAACTCATACAAGACACACCATCAAAGCTTCATCATCATGAAAGATCTTCACATAACATATGCTATATGTTTGTACAAAATGTTTGACATGCAACACCACTCATGTGACAAAACAAATAAAATTCACAAGACATCATCAAATACAAAGGTATACATATCTTCAGCATATGCATGTCGACAGCCCATAGCTTAGCTTTAGCAGAACTTGATATCTTCCACAAGAAAGAGACAGAGCTTCTTCGAGCCTCTTCATACATTACCACTCGCAACTCATATCTTTTCAATATCTACTACCCATAAACCTCAGCATCTTTTGATATGCCTTCGCCTTCTCACAAACTCTCAGCCCTTCCTCATTGTGCCTGAAGCGCTGTGTGGGTTCCCTGACCCGCCGGGCAGTCCGGAATCTTACACGCACAACATGAAAGTGGATTGCACAGGAGAGACAATATTCCATCTTTGCATAAAGCTTAGGAAGAGTGTATCCATCACAAACATAAGCTTCTTGAACATCACGCACAGTAGCTTGCTTCCCAAAGTTCCTCACAGTTCGACCCCAGGCGTTTCACTCTTACCCAGGCACACCCCTCTGTCAGCAGCGCTGCTGTTCACCTTTCTCTTTTTCTACACTTCTCGATCAGAGTCCCCCTTGTATACCTGCAGCTACTACCGGCTTCTCCCGGTTGTCATCGCCAACCACAGCTGCCCGACGTCTTCATCAAGGCGTCTTCACCCAGCCATCGCCAGTCCTTCTGCGCCAGCTAACCCTGCTGTGCCACCCTTCAGGCGATTATATACCAGAGTTCGCCCCTAGTAACTCTCCTGTACGAGGCGGCCACCCACTGTTCCTCACCTCAGCTCTGCAGAATCACCCCCTAGGCATCCACTTCAAGGCGGCAAGTCCACGCCGGCTCTCGCTCTTTAGAGTCACCCCCTGTGCGCCTGTCAGCAGCACCACCCGAGAGCCCTTCCTTTCAAACTAGGCGGCCACGCGCACCTTCCCTCGCGCCTCACTCTATCTCTGTAGTCTCACCAGCCAAAACCAGACGATCCTCCTCTGCACCTGCAATCGCGACCCTTTTTCTTTACTGCACCCCCACCCCCCACTGTCTTCTACCCGGCGGCCCCCTTCTCCCGTCAGACGGCTTCGCCAACCTTCCAGGGACTCCAGCTGCAGTCCTCTACGTGGCTACTACCTCGTTGGCCACGTTTTTCATTGTTTTATTTATTTTTATTTATTTGAAAATGGCCACCATAACATGTCTTTTCACACCAAGTCCAAGACAACCTTGGCCCTTTTTACCTTTTTCTGTCCATGTCTTCCATTCACACTTCAATAAAGCTTCAAGTGCCCATTACAGTCGAAAAAAAATGCCAAAGGAAATTTTTTCGACTCTTGGCCATTCACTGCATCATTCAACACTATCATCAGCTTTGTGACCACATGCTGTCCGTGCAGGCAACAGCAAACCATCTACAACCCAAAGATCTCACCCACAAGCATTTTGCCCAAACCTATGTACAAAGGCATAAGGACTTCTGCTAGCCCCTCGGAATGCGTAAAGGCATATACACATCATGTACACTGTGGCACTTTATCCATGCATCTGGATTTACATTTAATGGTCTCACATGCATGGTTTCACACCATAGACGTGCCATGGCACGACAATGTAATCCAGTGTGGTCTTGCTTTTGTAAACGGCGCGAAGGGATCTAAAGTAGCATGCGATTTTGCCCCTATCACGCCGTTGTTTTGTGGACAAGGTTGTAGGGGTGATATGACAAGGTTGTGGGGGTGAATTTATGCCTGAAATATGGACCCCTTGAGTTTGTCATAGAAATAAGACTACATACCCAGATAGATCCCATAAGAGCCTGATGTTGTAAGTGGCCCCCCTCTCCGATCCAAGTCTGGTGCTAGTGCTACTAGAGAGAGAGAGAGAGAGTATTGTTTTTAGCCGTTTGTAAACGACGCGAATCGCCTCTTCAAGGGAATTAGCACCTACTTGCACCGTTACAGAATGTTCTGCATGTCTTTTATTGGAAGTACTTTATTCATTAATCATCCATTGAAAATATGTGGAAGACAGTCGAAGAAGCCATTAGTGCTTCATTGATTTTCTATGAGAGGTTGGAGATCAAAAGAGCGTGATGTTGTAAGTGGCCCCCCTGGCCTATCCAAGTTTGGTGCTATTGCTACCAGAGAGTGAGAGTATTATTTTTGCCGTTCTGTAACGACGCGAATTTCCTATATCTTCAAGGGGCTTTACCACCTATTGTGCTGTTACGAATTGTTGTGCATGTCTTTTATTGGAAATACCTTATCCAACCTCCTTGTTTGTCTTTGGTGTGTGTGCTTAGCATATAAGTGTATGGATACTTTTTTCTTACTTCTGTTTGACATCCTTTTGTGTGCCTTTTTGAAACCATTGGCCATGTACATCCTTTCTTTATTTCTTCTTGTTTAAGGGTCTTCAATTAATCTAGAAAGGCTTTTGACTATAGTTCAGGTTTTCTCAAATATTTCTCAGTCTACAATCTATGGCAAGGACAAAGAAAACTGCAAGGAAAGAATAGCACAAGTTGCTACTGCACCTAGTCCTAAGAAGAAAAGAAGGTCAAGATGGTATTATATGAAGAGGTGTTTTTCAGAGATCAGGAAGGCCCAAGAGATGACACTCATCATCTTATCCCAAGGGCTACCTTCATCCCTGTAGTAAAGCAAATATGTGACAGGATTAGTCTCTTGACCAAAAGTAATACTCCATACAAAAAGTGGCAAGCTTCTGCGTGGTGCTTGCAAGAAGTAGTTGAAGACTTTCTTATAGATTTCATGAATGATGCCTATATAGCTGATGCACATGCACACAGGGTCACTTTAATGAACAAGGATTTCTCACTGGTGAGCAGGCTTAGGTATAGATTTGATAAAGTTCTCAAGCCACTTCCCACCACAGATACTAGGGTCTTTGATATCCTGACAATTTCTCCCAAGAGGTCCAGCAAAACTGAAGGACCTACTATTGAAGATGTTACACATGAGTGTGAAACAAGAAAAGCACTTGACCAAAAAGAGATGCTTCTCAAGAGGGAGGATAATTTTTAAGGAGGAAGTTAAGAGACTTGGTGCTATGAATTATGATAGAATGGGCAAGGTATTTGGTCAAATGATTATCAATGTCTCCTCCAACCCTTAGAATGAATATTACTTTTGAGCATTTCACCTGAGGACAAAGTGATGTAAGAGAAGATAGATATTGAAATATTTAACTCTATATTATTCTGTTGCATGAGGTAAGCATCATTCTTTAGCCATAGTTTTATCCTTTTTTCTCCTTTTTGCATACTTAATACTGTCTTTGATTACAGGGCATACATTTCTACAATGCCCACAGAGGTTTCAAGCAGCATATTTGTGGTTGATCCTCTAATATCAAGTGATATCTTTTCAAAGACATGATCAAATATTGAAGTGTTTTTTAGTGCATATGATAGCCTGAGAAACTATTATATATTCATCCCATATAATGAAAGGTAGTATTTTTTTGATAGTTTTAAGGTAGTATTTTTTAATAGTTTTAAATTCATAACTCATGTGAGTAGATATTTTCTTACTCTATTGTTTTATTTGCAGTCACCATTGGAGTCTTATACTCATTGATGTTTTGGATAGAGAGGTTACTTTCATGAACTCCTTAGCTGGTATCCATGGTCAATGCAAAATGTATCTCTTTTCATCAACTACCATATTATCTCTTTTCATCCACTATCACAATTTTGTTACAAACATTGCACTTGTTTCTGCCCATAGCCAAGGAGACAAGGAGGGAGGACACAGTAGGGTAGGCACTAGCAAAGAAAAAGAGCCGCAAGCATAGAATGAGCAGCTAAAAATGGATCTGGAGACATGGAAGAAAAGGTTTACTCAGCTTAAAGGTGATGGGAAGAAGGTGTAGGAGTAGCCTGAGGGGAAGGAGAAGGAGGTGGTTTTGTACAAAGGATCATCAATGGATGCAATCCCCCATGATGAGCTATGAGAGCATTCTTGGGCCACCACAAAGAAGTTGGAAGAGAGGGCAAGTGATGAGGCCGTGATAAGGGCCCAAATTGAGGAGCTAGAGGGCATGGTGGATGAGTACAAGGACCAACAATGGCAAGATGGATTGACAATAAAAGGCCTTAAAAAGGAGATTAAATCTACAACCCCTGCCAAGAACGCAAGAGGAAAAGGAGGAAAAATGACGGGAACATCACCCTGATGATAGCTCATGTCAATCTAAAGAAAATACAGGATCAGCTGGATGCCACAAGGAGAACACACGTGAAAGAGCTGAAGGCATCCAGATCTGAACTCAGCAAAAGACAAGAGCAGGTTGAGACCATGAGGAAGGCCCATGATGCCAAAATGCAGAGCAAGGAAAAGATCATTGAAGATTTCCAAGGGTGGGCCAAAAGGGAGAAGAAAGAAAAAGAAGCCCTACAAAGCAAAGGCTCCAGGAAAAGAGGGCACATGGAAACACGTCTCAAAAGAGACAGCCCTAGCTCAAATGAGGAGTTTGATTCAGGCCACCAAGCAGGCAGGAGCCATGCAACCGTCTAACTCGGATGAGATTGCCAAATTTATGAACCAGTTAGATATGTCACAGTAGGTAATGAAATAAGGGCAAAGCATCTCCCAGGCCAGTAGAGTCAATGCCAGGAAAAAGCACCTCATTCGGATCTCGAACAGTGTGAGGAAGTGGCAAAATCTTATAGTGTGAGGATTCGGGTGAGGAGGCACCAACCCATGCACATGGTAGGACTGCTAGTGCCCTTCACAATGGAGTTACCTGGCATAAGAAGAGAGGGTACATGCCAGATTAGAACCAATTGGAAGACCACCATACGGGTGGAAGTGGAGCCAAGGACGGAGAAAAAAACCAAGAGAGCCTAAGGAGACCATATTCAAAAATGTTGCCATCATCCCATAGCAGATAGAGCCACATGCTTTTGCACAGCAGGGATGGCTATTGATGTAATGGAAACGGCCAAGAAAAAGTAAAGCCCATTGATGTGTAGTTTTGACGCGGGCTAATGAAGGATGAGAATTGGGCATGCAAAGGTGAGCAATAGGAAGAGGGCTTATGAGCCTAGCTATGCCCCAAACCAAGCTCATAAAGTTTATTTGAGGAGGCCTCACCATGGGAGAAGAAGGAACGGATGAAGGGGGCTGGAATAGGCCTTAGAGTTGAGACCTAGATTTCAGAGATAAAATTTTTGTTTTGATTTTTCAAAGAAATGAAGTGGGCTAGATGGCAATGACAATAGGTCATTGTGGGCTTTGTTGTTGGTGCAACATCCATCGTGATCGCCAGGTGTTGGGGGTCATCTAGCCCGCTGTCGCCCGTCGCTCGGCCTTGTCGCCAGACTCATTGCCTAGGCTTCGTTGTTGGCACATGTCCACCGTGATCGCCAGGTTTTGGGGGTCATCTAGCCGTCGTTGCCCGTTGCCAGCCTTGTCGCCAAACTTGCTGCCCATTATATCCGTTGGGCAACAAACTCTTGGGACATGAATCTTCTTTCTTGTAACAACCTTGTAATTGAATCTTGCCAATAACGGGTAGTACTCGGGTAAATGTAAAGGGGAAAAAGGGAAACTATCCATGGATGAGGGATATAGAGAAGAGAGTAGAGAAGAAAATTGAGAGTGTGATACGGCATTATAATTTGGGCTAAGCCTTTGCTCTAGTGATACAAGTGATTTGTCTGTGCAATTCTCCATTTTATGTATCATATAAGTCTATTTGATTTCTCATCTATGTTAAGCACTTTCTTGTTACGATATGCCTTCTCACTAGGATTTACACTCAGATTCATGTGATGCCTATCTGGTAACAAGATCAAGAGTCACGTTAGGAATCCTGATAGATGTAGGAATCGACCTTTGTGCTGGCATGGTGGACTCTCTTATAGCCTAGGCAAATTGGCGATGCAACGCATCAGCATTAGCTTATCACATTGGGCATAATTGCATTAGTCGCGTCTCCTTCGGAGCTGACTAAGTGATATGGAACCACACAATTGCTGGGTCTTGATCGGACATCGACACACATCCTATAAACCCTGATGGAATATCACCCATAATATCACCAACCATGCCAATGAAATAAGTCCGGGGCTATCATCTTAGCATGTCAGCCATATTTGCACCAGTTTGTGATCGATATCTCAACAAATTTAAGGAGCAAGGAAGAGTTCTGAGAGTTCTATATGTGACCCTCAAATGAAGTAAGAGTTGTACTAGTCATAGGACTAAGGTTTAAAGGCCCAAAAGGAGGCTCAAATGATCTTAATGAGAATGTGGAATGTCAAGCCTAAGGGTGCCCAAAAGGAGATACCTAGAATTAGGTGAAAAGAGGGGAGGTGGTCCTCAAATCTAGGATGGATTAGGGGATGTCCTAAGCAAGTTTATGAGCCATAGTTTTAGTGGCTAATTGAGATGTTATCAAACCTATATAAAGGCCTCCTATTTAATGGAATATCTTATCATTATGCCATAGTTTTTTCATGATCTCATACATACATACATACATACATACATGCATATATGTATGTATGTATGTATGCATGTATGTATGTATGTGTATGTGTATGTGTATGTGTATGTGTATGTGTGTGTGTATGTGTATGTGTGTGTATGTGTATGTGTATGTATGTATATATATGTGTGTGTGTGTGTGTGTGTGTATGTATGTATGTATATATTATTGTTAAAAAATGAATGTGCATGGATAGATGAGGAGAGATGGGGTTAGTGGGAAGGAGTATGGAAGAAATGAAGGGAGGAGAGGAGAGGTATAGAGAGGTGTACAAGGGGAGGAGAAATGTGGGAAGGTGTGTAGAGAGAATGCTCATCACCAAAGTCAAGTTTTTCTTAAAAAATTCATCCTAATAAATTAAGTGGGATGTTTTTTATATCTAATTTATCATTTTAATAGGCAATGACTGTGTCCAATTAAAAACAAAATGTGTTAACTTAGTATGTTAGACTATGACTCATGCTTTTCTCTTATAGAAGATGACCTAGGGTCCAGGGACAAACTTCAATCAAAGAAAATAATGTCCTTTAAAATTTTGGTTCATTTCATTAGGGAAAATTTGGACTCAAAAAGGGGCCTTGTAAGAGATCCCTTGGGATGGTGATGTGGACAAAGCAAGCCAATAAACCCACATATAATATTGAAGGGTACGTGCGTCATTTTTGAGTTCTTTATTCCATTAACTGACATGTAGGGTGTTTTTTAATTCAAAACAATGCCTCTTAAGTATAGTTTTTTATTCCCAATATGGTGCCTTATTTTATTGAAAAAAGACACCACTCTCTTTCTTCATTACACTTTTGAATGTAACGAAGCCAACTTTGCTAACCAAACTTGAACCGAACTTCGTCCCTGCAACCCATCATCTTGCATTGTCTCCCTCATTGTCTTCCCGAATCCACAACCACAACCACTCCAAATCCGAATTGTTTTGAGCGGGAGGTTTTTGATTTTCTTTTCTTCTCAAGGCGGCAAGTTTTGAAAAAGGATGGAAAAGTATTTGTTCTTCATGCGCCATACCTGCTTGTGCATGAATAACAATCCTATTTCTTACCTTTTTCAAGTGAGGGTGTGCTTACAAGTACTCTGTACATTTTGGTTCATCCAGGATACCAACAAGTTTGTTTGATGGACAAGGAGGTATTATTTAGTGATGTTGTCTTTTGGTTTTAATGAAGCAATCTTCTTCACGGGAGATAAGTGTAATATCTTTGGTTTTTTTTGATTAAAGTGTGAGTTCATGATGCTTTTTGGTGTTGTTAAAGCACAAAACAATGCAATGGAACCTGTGAAGCAAAAGAAGAAAAAGGTGGACATCCACTTCCAAGTAGAACCCGATTATGCTCCCTGCTGTAAGAGAAATTGGTCTAGGCCAGCATGCGAAGCCCACATTACTGAGCTTCGAAATGAAGGAAAGAAAAATATGGACCTATGGTTGGATGGTAGTATTTACCCACCAGATCCAACCTCCTCTTAATCTCCATCATTCTTTGGGTTGACAAGTTTCTTCAAGTTTGTGTGTGAGGGTGAAAATGGATTGCTTGGATATTGCAAAAGACTGTTTGGCCAATGTCAAAGTATCTTTGAAAGACATTTGAGTGATAGAGATGCCAGAATAAAAATTCTTAAAGGTACGAATTTTTACTTGGCATCGATCACAACAGCTTTGCAAGCTTCAAACGAGGACAAAGCAAAAGTTTGTGCTGGGTTACAAAAAGAGTTTGATCATTTGCAGTAGACTATTTGTAAGATGCAAGACACTATTAAAGAGAAGAATGAAATTTTGGCAGTTCGAGAAATCAACAATTTCACATTGGAGAGTGAGAATGCACACCTTCGAAAACAACTTGAAAAGTTCAACAAAAAATTACAATATTTGAAAGACACGCCATTGGGTGCTCGATTACGCAAGAGACAGATCAAACCATTGGAAGAACTCAATGTTGGAGGTGGCCAATGGAAGCGTCGTGTAAAAGCTTGCAGGTATTGGGATCTATAATTTCTTTGAGCTTAAATTTCTTTGAGCACTCACTTTTCATTTTCATCTTTAGTTCCTTTTTTGGAGATGGGGGATTGGGTGTGGGGGTGGTATAGTTAGATGAATGATGGACTGAAATAGCTATCGTTGTTGCTTCAGGATGGTCATAGATGTTGTGGGTCCAAAAGAGCAAGGTTCTGATATATTTGGCAAAGTTCTGACAAAAGACATCGTGGAGTCAGCAATAAAGCATCCTAAGTTTGCAAGACTTCGATTAGACATAGCAAAGCAATCCTTGCAGGAGGTGAGTGAAGCATTCACGCCTGCAGATGCACAAGGTATATGTGACATGGCTGGTATAAGCACAAAGTCTTACAGGATGTTGTTTAATAAAGTTAAAGAGGGTTTCAATTGTAAGCTTGGAAAAAAAACAGTAATTCCCATTCCAAAACCATTTCACGTGAACAAAGCTCGAAATATTCTCAACTTGGGAATGGTCGAACTTGTTGGAGAGCCTTGTCACGTGTCTAGTACATTGACAGTGACTAAAAAGAGCGGGGAACAGAAAATCATAGAGCTTACAGAGTTCAACAATTTCATTATGGATGTTCGAAAATTACAAATGGCTATGGTGAAATTTTATGACATCAGTGTACATGAGTGCAATGGAAGGCTGAAATTTGTTTTAAAACTTGATAAGAGTGAGGTGATCAAAGGACAGAAGTTGGAAAGGGTTAGCATTACTTTAATGAATAGAGCTTTGGATACAAGTATCAGTAATGCTGATGAGAAGCACTTCAGTGTACAATCCGAAAATGAGATTTGGTGGCTGGCTGCATTTGAGGTGACGTGCTATCCATTTTTAAAAAAAGAATATTATGTTGCTATCCTCTTGTTATGATGTTGTAGACAATTTAACTGTTGTTGTTAACAGGTTCCAACAGAGACCCATGAAATTCTAAAGTGGTACTTCAACCAGACTGAGCTTCCTTCCACTATCCAGCAACAGCAGTCAAATGGCGAAAAGCTTTATGTAGAAGGATATGGTGAATATGAGGTTGAATGGCACCTGGCTGCAGATCTTAAAACCTTGAAATGCATGTTTGGTATTTCCCAAGGAGCAATGGCCAAGTATCCTTACCTGTATTGCATGACCGAACGAGGTGTCTCCAAAGGAGAAAAAGAGAGAGAATGGAAATGCCTAAATGCAATCAGTAATAGGCGTGAAGCCCCAAATCGTGATGCTCCAGGAGTGGATCCTAATTGGGATCCAATTCTTCCTATCCCTTTGATCAGAGTTCATATTTGTGTTTTGCATGCGCTGGTTAGAATAATTGAGAAACTAGTCTACATGTACATCGAATTTTCATGGAATATGAAACCAGCAGTAGAGAGTGAAAGAACTATTAAAAAAATAGAGCAAGTGCTTTCAGATGCAGGTTTACATTGTGGTCAAGTGAAGATTGAGAAGGACTTGAGAAGATCAGGGAAGACCGGAAATGTTCCTAGCAAACCATGTTTTGGAGGTGCAAAAGCCAAAAAGTTCTTATCTAATCATACCCAGAGAGGTCATCTGGGTACAGATTTTGAGGTGTGGAGGAAGCTTCATGCAGCTGTACCTGATCGAGGCTCTTCAGGACAAGCAAGGGTGGCAAAGGCCAAAGCGTGGTTGGCACTTGATCGCCTAGCACCTTTGTTGCAAAAAGTAAGGCTTGAAGATGGGGATGTTGAGAAATTTGAGGCAGTTGTGACAGAGTTCTACACTAGCTATGAAAAGGCATGAGGTGCGACAAACTTGACACAATACATGGTTATTACTTGAAAACCTACAGCTTTGAGTTTTTTTTGTTGTTCAAAAAATATTGTATGATACTAAATGTCTTGTTGTTGTTGAGCATTTGTAGCACATTTTACATGCACATGGAACCTTTTTTGCGGAAGAGTTTGGAAGCCTTGGGATTTGGTCTACCCAAGGCATGGAAAGATCTCATTGGCAAGCACGTTGTGCCTATCAAAGGGCCACTCAAAGGGCCACTCAACATGGAGGAGGAATGAAGAAAAGTAATCCCATGAAGCAACTATGTCAGTGGTGGTATAGGCGGATTCAAGTGAGGGCTCGTGTGAAGATCAAACAGTCTGAATCAGCTGTGTCATGTGTAATAAGAAAGGTTCAAGCTAAACGGAGACGTTCAATATATGTCTCCTCACATGGAAAGCAGAATCATGCTAAATGGCTAAGACAACGACAAAGACAGGGCAGAGTGTGGAAGAAAATTGATCATTGAAATACATATTATAAAACAATGATGTAACTGTGAAAGATTTTAAAAGAACAAGAGCTTTCATCTATGTCCCATATAAATGTTTTCAATATATATACATTTCATAGTTTTTAATGGTAAGCAATTTATATGTCCCATATAAATGTTTTCAATATATATACATTTCATAGTTTTTAATGGTAAGCAAGAAGAGTATTGAGAAATATGAAGAAACTTCTTAGCAATTGGAACAGTCTAAATCTGTTAATCTGGAGCAGAGACTTCCCCCAGCCGAGCCTTTTTTGATGAAGTTTCTGCATCATCTTCTTCATCCTCTATCAATGGCACAACAGGGACCTTTGGCCTTGCTGTTCTAAGAAGATGCTTCTTCCCGCAATCACTCAATAGATTAGGATCTGTGATTCCACATGCCAACCCGTAAGCAGCATATGTTAAATAATATTTACATCTCAACGAATATACTCCAGGTCCCTCTCCAAAAATTCGAACAGCTGCTTGCCGCTCCAGAAGTATTGCCTTGTTTGCATTCAGCCTTAAGTGATAGCCACCTAAATACCTGGATAGAGTCTTTATCGCCATCAGAGGAAAACTTGCATTGTCCTTGGAGAAGCTAGCGTGAAATATCACAATTTGAGGGAATTTTAGGCGATGTATATATGTTCCTAGTGTCGAATCGTGGCCCAATCCCGCCATACGCTTGCCTGAAGCACGTTTGAGGAATGTGTCTTCATATATTTCTAACTGAAAAAATAAAGGAGCATTAGCCAGAAACATCACCAAACATTTCAGGACAAAGTTGATAAAGCCAAATCCGCAACAAAAGTACGAAAACACAACAAAAAAAAACTAACCTCTTGGTTCTCATCTGCTTCAAGCAAGGCGTCTTGCCATAAATTAGTGCTCGAACTAGGAACGGTTTCCGCTGACTTACTTGGCACATCCCTAAACCCTCCCATGTTGGTAATATTCAGTCTTTCCCTTGCTTCTTGTAGCTCTTCCTCTGTGGCATCTTTTCCTTCATATTTAAGGGCATCAGCATAGATCATCTTTAGTGTTGCTGCAGCAGATAGGAACTCGGTGTCTTTCACATGGCTATCCACTACTTATCTATCCCATCATCATCTACAAAATTGTCATCGACCTCCAGATTTTGGGCTATGAAAGCTATGCAATGGTCCTCCGTTAAGTTAAATACATGTTGTATGTCTGTCAGCAATATATACTCTGAATCTCCTACTTGGTAGGAGATTCAGAGTATACTCTGAATCTCCTACTTGGTAGGAGGGGAGTAATGGCGTTGGAATGGGGGAGGAGTCATCTGATTCAATCACAAGCTGACCTATATCATTGTTTTGTTCTCTAACTGCCTCAATATCAACCGCCGAACTGAGCTTCCTCTCTTCTTCAACATTGAACTCCTCAATCACATGAGGAGTGTCCTCCTCTTCAGCAACATCCTCAACGGTGGGACTAGCCTAACGAGAAATCGTGTCTTCACTTTCATTTGTTGCATGCGGCTCTGTACATTCTTCATCTGTTAATTGCACGTTCATGTGCAAGAAGCATAAGAAGGCATAAGAGTATTCCATCAAGCGGCATTTTCTTTTGTGAAAAGGGCATAGCAAAGCTCTCTTCTTATCACGTGGTACCTTGTGCGAATCCCTGTTTAACCTCTGCTTCGTCTTCGGCGACACCTTGAGATTAAAATGAATGTAATTTTTCCCATCAATCATCATTGGTTCTTCATTTGTGAGTTCGTCAAACTCTTGATTTGTAGAGGAAGTCATACAACAGAGTTGTAGGTGTTTCTTTAATCTCTTCGTCCACATCAAACTCGACTTGAACTTGCGCCATGGCTGAATTCAAGGGTGTAGATAAGACATGGAAAATATTAGTTCAAGCAATGAATCAAGAGACAGTCGGCCTTAAACAATAAATCTCTGTGTGGTGTGAATGGATTCAACATAACCCGAGAGGAGATGCCAGAGGAATCCAGGTATTCCTCCTCGCATTGTAGTGAATCTATTTTCCCTAACGCAAATAAAATTACAGCTTAGTCAAGGACCTCTTCTCGCGTTATGGTGAATCGATTCACCATAATGCGAGGAGGAATATTGTGCTTCCTATGGGACCTTCGCTCGCGTTATGGTGAATTGATTCACCGCAACATGATGACTTTATCATCCTTTGGCAACACCTCTTACGTTATGGTGAATTACAAATAAAGATAGTTCTCAAGTACCCATACTGAGAGAGGAGGTGTCAAACGAATTAAAATACTCTTCTTCGCAGTCAATTCACCATAAGGCGAGGAGTCATAGGTTTTCAATTCACCTTAACGCGATGAAAAGACAAAGCAAGGAGTTCTACACGAATGAAACCAAAAGAACGAAATAACAAAAGAAGAAGGAAGCACAAAAGAGAAAAATACCAGGAAAACGAATTGTACACAAACGTCGCAGGAGATGGAGATGAAGGAGGTTGGAGGTTTGTCTTTGACGTTTGATACAGGAGGATGAAGGAGGATGATTGATGAAGGAGGGTTGGAGGAGATAGTCAGTCGTTGATGGAGATGAAGGCCGTTGGTGGGGAGATAAATGAGAATACAAACTCCAAGAGAGGCAATAAATGAGATGAGTATCCTAGAAAATCTGTTTTTAATGCTATGCGACACGTCAGCGCCGCGTTTTCACCCGCCATTCCATGAATGCCACATGGCAGCCTGCCGTGTACCTAGCACGTGTACAAGCTATAATGTTTAATCAAAGTCCTTTTTAATGCTATGCGACACGTCAGCGCTGCCTAGTCGCCCTGGCAGCCCGCCAGCATGTGTGTTTGCTCTAAAGACTAATCAAAGCCGTTAATCACGCCACCTTTTCGTCCTCTTATCGATTTTGCCTTGTCCGTCCTCCTGCTTGCCTCCAGGTGACTTCCGACTACCGCCACAGTACTGAACCAATATTCCACCTCCTGCACGACAGTCTCCATCCATTCTCACGCAAGAAATGTAAGTTTTTGCATATTACTTGATTGTTTTGTAAGTTTCTTGTATATTGCTTGTTTGTTTTGTTTTTTCTTCGACTGTTTGTCCTGTGCCATTGTTTTTTCTTCGACTGTTTGCCTTCTGCCATGGTGATTCGATTCACCTTAAAGCACACGAGACGGGCCATTAGAATCTCAATACGCTCCATGTCTTATGGTGAATCGAATCACCATGGCAGAAGGCGCGATAATCCTCCTCCCATTGTAGTAAATCGATTCACTATAACGCGAGGAGGATTGTTTTGCTTTGGCTGGCCATTAGTCTCGCGTTATGGTGAATCGATTCACTATAACGCAAGACCAAAGGGCAAAGGATTCACGATAATCCACCTCTTATTGGTGTCAATTAATTCACCTCCTACACGGCAGTCTCCATCCATTCCCACTCATAGAATGTGATGAAAGTGTATTACTGGATTGTTTTGTGAGTTTCTTGTATAATCCTTGATTGTTTTGTTTTTCCTTCGACTGTTTGCCCTCTGCCATGGTTTTCTCTTCGACTGTTTGCCCTCTGTCCTGGTGATTTGATTCACCGAAAGCAGACGACGAGTCATTAGAATCTCAATACTGCTCTATGTGTTATGGTGAATCGAATCACCAAAATGCAAGACGCAATGGTAAGAGATTCGCAAGAATCCTCCTCCCGTTGTAGTAAATCGATTCACTATAACGCGAGGAGGATTGTTTTGCTTTGACTGGCTCTTAGTCTCGCGTTATGGTGAATCAAATCACTATAACGCAAGAACAAAGCTCAAAGGATGCACGATAATCTGCCTCTTATTGGTGTCAATTAATTCACCATAACGCGAGGAGGATTATTGTGTTTCTGTGGGCCTTCATCTCGCGTTATGGTGAATGGATTCACCATAACGCGAGGAAGTGCATATTGCTTTCTTGGCCACCCTCTCTCGCTTTATGGTGAATTGTTAATCGTGTACTACTGAATAGCTAAGTTTTCTGCTCTTTCTTGCATTTTCAGATGGCTCGTGTAAGGCATACAGCTAGACCCATTGACAATGCAGCTCCCTCATCTACTGGGAAGAAGATGGGCATTCTGAAAGCCTCAAGATCCAGGAAATCAAGCAATCCTTCTCGATTATCCAAAACGCAGCCTAGACTAAGGCGTTTCGCAGAGCATTCGTCAGCTCTGCGAGAAATCACAAAGTTTATGAAGCACCCTACAGCTGCTATTCCCAGATTGCCTTTCCAGAGGCTTGCCAGGAGAATTTGTGAGCAGAATGGAATTTTGTTTAGGTGGAAGACATCGGCCCTGTTTTACTTGCAGGAGGCCACAGAAGATTGGATGATCGAATTTTTTTTGGATAGTTACGTTCTTGCTGCCCATGCACACAGGGTGACAGTAATGAACAAAGATTTTTTTAGCCTAGTAGCCCTTCGTTTCAGATATGATAAGTTACTTAGACCAGTTACGTTTACTGTACAAATTTTGGATGTCCGTCCTGTACAAAAAGTGAGAATTGAAGAGGTGACCGAGGGAGGTCCAGATCATGAACATCAGACTCGGGCAAATTTAATGACAAGCGCTCAAAGGGAACATCAAGCTGCAATGCTTGCATTGCAAACAAAAAGGGAAAATGTTCGCGCACTCCACGCCATGAATCGGGAGGCGCTGCAATTTTTGTTGCCGGAGTTCTATGTACCCTTTAATATTAGAGGGCATAGATGTTATTTCCCGATTCATGCTGAAGAAATCAACATTTTGTTTGATCCTAAAACTGAAGTCAATGACAAAGTGCTCAGATGTGTTTTAAGGTATACTCTTTTCTCTGTCCTCCCACAATTTTTCATTCTTGGCTCTTAAAGTTTATGCCTCACTCTTGATATGTTTCCTTGTGAAGTTTTGTTATTTCGCAATTGCCCGAGGATGTACAGCAACGAATGTTCCAGATTGATTCACTGGTCTCAACACTGTTGCTAGTAGAGTCAGTTCCGTACCTCGATATGCTGAACTGGTTTCGGGAGGTCCAGCTGGACGATGCTCGAGTATTTTTTTGGCATATCATGAAAAGTGAGTTTGTCTCTCTATCTCTCTTGCATGATGTTTATAGGAATCACCGTACACGAGTTATATAGTGCTTTCTTTGGATTGAAACTAATAGAAATCTATTTGGATGTGATGCAGTTCCCATTAGAGTCTTGTACTAGTCGACGTGCAAGAAAATGTCATTTACCTTGCAAATTCGACATCTGGTGTCCATGGCAATGTTTTGCTGTAAGTAAAAATCATTAAGATACATATTATTGTTTGAGTTAGAAGTCCGGATTGATTAGGATAATGATTGGTCTTTGTTTACAGTGGTGTCGGGAAACTAATGGCAGCTTACGAGAGCCTCAGCATGGACATCGACACCTTGGATCGATCGACCATCCGAAGGGTTAGTGTCCCCCAAACAAGAAGATGGCTACAGCTGTGGGTGGAGGGTTGCACTTAATGCAATGTTGCTGCTACGGAGCATTTTTCAGCTCCCTTCAGAGGATGTAAGCATTTTTCAGCTCCCATACGCATGCGTACTCTTATTTATCTTCTTGTATATTGTCATGTTGATCTTATTTATGCCTTGATGAATTGTGATGGCAGTTTCCATCAATGTCTCGCTACGTGGACCTAGACGTCCAAACGTTTAGGGAGGAAACGATTGCGAAATTGATCGAGGTCGCTGAAGTTATGCCTCCAGACGGCCCAGTGGACTTCATCCTGCCCAATCCACGAGGGGGAATAGGCCCCCCTGAGCCTCTTACATGGGCTCCATACTTGGGAGAAGAGCCATGGCTCCATCCTGAAGCCGATACCTATGGGTTCCAGTAATAAATAGTTTTTTCCTTCTTCCAACAAATGTACGTTTGTAAATATGCAGCTATACATGTACATTTATATTTTTTTGCACATATCTAGTGTTATTGGAGAGAGAACATCAATTGTAAATGCACTTTTAATTTGAAAATCAGAGGATCAAATTTGCTACTGTGTTCCTTCACTGCTTGTTTTCTTACTTTAAGCCTTTTTTGTGTACATAAAAATTCAATTGGGGAATTTTTGCCTTCATTACATTGTTTTAAACAATAAAGCATTACAAAAGCAATGTTCTGAATAGATAAGTTTATTGCATATGGAAAATACATTGTCACCGTATACATGGTCACATCATATATCTTCTAGTGCCTCCAATTCATGTGGGGCTGCAACATCTTTACAAATGATCTGATGCTCTCTTCTTTTACTTAGCTTTTGACCATCGAGCTTGAAGCAAAATTGATATGGAGGATTCTGAATAGCTACTTCTAATTCCTTCCTAACATATTCGAGAGTCCAATTCTCTTCCACTTTCAATGTCAAAGATGGGTGACCCTGTCGAATCATAACTATATCTATCAAGCAAGAGTGGCTGCCATCTCTTGTATCTTGGTCCATGCTTTTCCAGTTGTTGTTGATCCATCACCACCTTCTATAAGTAAATGACATGCACAGATGTTGCCTGGCAATATAGTATCTGATTCCAAAATATCATTAGGGTAATTTTTCGAGTATAATCAAATAAGCGTTGTAACTGTTTCACAAAAATACATTTGAATGTCATAACACTCACCAAAATGCAATGTCGGAGGTGTTCAATCGACATTCGATCAAATCATCTCCCTTTGATGATTTCACTCTCCAACCTTTGTCAAACAAATGATCAAGCCAGGCTTCATCTATATCTTTGCACACAAAAGTTGTTCTAGTTTTTCTCAATTGTTTACAATCAGAAAATAAATGAACAAAGCATGCAATTGGAACAAACAAACTTAAGTGGACATTTCTTGCACCAATGCTAGGCTTCATAGCACATTTAATATCATTAAACATTTTGGTCCTGTATGACTCTATCACTTCTGTGTCAAGCAATGGCCACTCAGGACTATCAAGTGCGGGCCACGGAATACGTTCCAACTTTCCATGTCGACTCGATTGAGTGGGCAAGGTATAAAATGAGTCATAGAAATATGTTCTACTTCTTGCGAGATGAGTCATAGAAATATGTTCTACTTCTTGCGAGATCACTTGGTGCACGACCTTCATATTGAAGTTCCCCCACCTCACCATGTACGACATTCAAGAATCCCGTCAAGCATTGTGCAGGCTCCCACTCCTGAAGATTGGATGGGTACAAATCTGTGTAAGGCAGAAAAATGTATATCAATCACCTTATTTGCAACATTGAAATACAAAACACAAGCACTTACAATGTGGTCTTTGTCTTGGAAGTCCTTCCAATGGTCCCACGTTGATCTCTTTTTGCATGAATACATGCTGGATCAACACTTCTTTGACAGTTTTCCCTCCTAGTGCCATCTTAAAGTCAAGGATCCTTCCTTTCCAATGTTTGGCCAAGTCTTCAGATGCCTTTCCCTTCACTCGGTAGTGGCCTCGTTTTCCTGGCTGCATAGTGACCCAAGAGTACTTCCTGTATACTTGGGGAATCCATTCTTCGTTCTCGTCTTTTATGTTATACAACACAACAGATGAGATATTGCTCCTTGCTCGTTTCAGTCCACTTTTGGGTGCCATGATAGATTAACAGACGTATGAGAAAGAAGAAGTAGCAGAAAGTGGATGACTGAGCTAACCGCTTTTGTGGATCAAGGAGGGAAGAAGAAATGAGGGATGGTGTGTTCTTTTGGGCACCAAAGATGTTTCGAGATTCAAAAGTGGAACCAAGTTGAGGGAATAACCAGGAGAATGTGTATCTATCTATTCCAAGCATTCAAGCTTCATTAGTTCTAGGGGTGGTGGAAAGAATTTTTTAGTGCTCCACGTCTAACACAGGAATGTGGAAAACATTCTTTTATTGTGTTAGGTGCTGACAAAAAAACGGTTTTAAATATTTTAAGACAAGGTGATGGTTTTTTTAAATATTTCATGTAAGAGTTTCTCCACGTTTTGGGTGGGTTTGTACAGAGGTCCCACCACCAGTGAATATCGTTCGTAGATTACATGTCACTCAATCTATGTGTCTATTATTATATTATTGTTGAAACAGCCCTCTTTTGAGTCCAGAATTTTCCTAATGTGTAAGTTGTATGTTAATATCGTTTATCTCATAAATTAAATATTATTTATAAATTGTACGTAATCATTTGTCTCATAAATTAAATATTTTTTTACTCTTGAACTCTTGTTGATTTTTTCCAAAACTAAGTTCCAACAATTGAGGGTTAGCCATTCTTTTCAAAGATAAATTAGCATGTTTCATTTCAAATGACATTTACTATTTTTACTACCTACAAAGACCATTAAAGGTTGCATAAGCTTATTGATTTTTGGCACATGAAAGGAAGGTGTGACCGATACAATATCAATTTTTGAAAGGACATTCCTTTTAGAAAGGCTTTTACAAGGCATAAAAAAAGTAAAAAAAATAATACGTGGGACCTCTTATTGTTCAAGTTGAAAAATAATTCCCCAATAGTATAAATAAATATATTTATTTTAGAAAGGTATTTACATATAAATTAATGTGTGGGACCTTTTATTCAAGTTAAAAAACAAGTCCCCAATAGTATGGAAAAAGTATTAGTGTATTATCTACATTGAAGCACCAATGGCACATGGAAAATATTTAATTACATGGCATATTACACAATCATGTTATTTTATGAATGCTCTTTGTTAAGCATGCTTAGTGAACCTTATGCCCATGAGGTTGAGTTTTTTTAAAAGTATCTAATTATCATATATAAGTTACTATACCTTGAAATTTCTATCCAAAACTTCAAAAACAAGTAGGTCCCATGTTAAGAATGTTAACCAGCATTCTTTTTCTTTTCTTTTTTAAAATAGGCATTTGCTTCTAAAAAGTAATAGAGTTGATTTTTATAGAATAATGTAGTTTAGGTGTGAGGGTGTAAGCACAAAACAAAGAATGGCAAGGACAATGTGGGTGTAAGAACAATGTAGTTTAGGTATGAGGGTGTAAGGACAAAGCAAAGAATGGCATGTGTTTTGAAGCTAGAAAACATAATTTCACATGTTAATCTTAGTTGAAAAGAAACATGCATGATTTTGTTATACTAGCAAGAATCAAGATAGTTGAGATAGTACAAGGGATAACTTTGTTATTGTTGATAACTTTAGTGTTGTGAGATAATACAAGATATCTTGGATGCTTGATTCAAAGAATTTGACGTGTTTATCTTGACATAAAATGCTTCAAAGTAAGTTTTAAACTTACTCAAGTAATAGTACAAAAGTTTTAACAATAAACTCAACCAAAATTATGCAAGATGCAAGGACTCTGTTTGTGCCCCAACAATGGAGAGTCATGTACTTCATTTACAAATATATACATTATTTTGTAATACTTGTTCTTGTATTAATCAACAATGCAAAATATCACTAATGTTTATATTAATGATGAATGGTGATGTAGATTTTCAAGGCATGGATACAACCAATGACATGAATTCAGCCCTTTATAAGTAGAAGAGAACTCCAAATAATGTTGACCTTACATCAAATTTCTTCACAATGCCATCATTGAGCCACAAAGTGAGCCATGCATTGATGAGATGATGAGGCATCTACCTAGGATAGAATAGAGTGGATTGGACCATTTTATAAACCAATGTCGCCTACTTGTTCTTGACTTGGAGAGAAAAAGTGGACTTTGGGATGTCTAGATTTTAATGCTTGATAGAGATAATGAAGAGCCAATGCCACCTTTAAGTCAATGTGTAACATGATCAATTTTGGAAAAAGTGTATTTGATAATAGTACCTAGAATTATGTAGTGTAAATTAGAAATTTTACTTTTTACAATTTTAGTGCTACAAGTAACAACACTTATATTGATGCTTATATAGATGTTATGTTGACATTTTTAGAATCGTATATAATGGCATACATATAATGGCATATATAGATGTTATGTTGACATTTTTAGAATCGTATATAATGGCATACATCAAAGGGGCACTAATTGTTCATTATATTACATTGATTAATTCTGCATATTATTTTCTTTTCTCTCCCCTCCTTATATAGTGCTCTCTCTCTCTCTCTCTCTCTCTCTCTCTCTCTCTCTCTCTCTCTCTCTCTCTCTCTCTCTCTCTCTCTCTCTCTGGGCATGCATACATATGAATTATGCTATTTAACTAATCATATATATAAATATGTACTATTGTATGTGTGACTTCATGATGAATAGTCCAAAAAGTCGTAATACCATATCTATGCATGCACACATGCATGATACAGGTGTGTGCATGTATGTTATCCTCCCACAAACACATGAGCTATGAGATATGTGTGTGTGTGTGTGTGTGTGTGTGTGTGTGTGTGAGAGAGAGAGAGAGAGAGAGAGAGAGAGAGAGAGAGAGAGAGAGAGAGAGGTGGGGAAGAGAGGGAGGTAGAGGAAAGATAATTGGTTTAGAAATAGATAGATGTTGGGAATGCTCACCAAAATCCAATTTTTCTTAAGTACTATAATGCTCCAAATGAAGTCCTTTACTTTAACAGAGAACTAAGAAATCAAATGGGTTATTATTGGTATATCCAAGTTGTTATTTTAGGGGAATTAATGTATCTTACAAAAGGAAAAAAAATGTTTTGACTTTTTTGAAAGACTTGTGACCCATGCTTTCACCTTGTAGGATATGATCCAAGGAAAGAATTGTAGTCAAACAAAATAGTGTCCTTTAAAAAAAAGTTTTTTAGTAATTTTTATGTACGCATTCATACATTAAATACTTTTCCACACTTCAACCCTTCTTAATGAGGTGGGGCCTCTTATCTTAAATTCTTTTTAGAACTAGGCACCAACTTTTGAGGGCTAGCCATTCTTTTAAAATGTATCATTTGATATGATATTGACTATTTTACTGCCTATCTCCATTAAAGATGCAGGTTCACTCCCCAATGGACTCACCCCCCGCCGCTCCATCCTCTAAGCAGTGGGATTAAGTAACAATTTTCGCATCAAGAAAGAAAGAAAGAAATATGTGCAAGGATCAATAAATGCCATTACTTGAAAAAATATCATCATTATATTCTACCAATGAAGTTATCATGGTTCTCCACAAGGCTTGACAAAAACGGCATTTCAATGTATTTTTACTCGCCGCCGCTGACATTTGGGAAAACCGGCTAGAAATATATCAAAATCGGCTAGAAATATATCAGGCCCTTACAAAAACAGGCTAGAAATATATCAAAACCGACAAGAAATATATCAATCCCTTACAAAAAACGATTCAAATTTCCTAGTTTCTTTTTAAAATATGGGCAAAATATGTAAATTTAGCCTAGAAAACCGATTAGTTTATAAGCATGTCTTTATTTTGACCGGTTTTAAAAAATGTTTTTATCGAGCCCTAGTTCTCCATAGATATAGATATGGTTGATAGATATTAAAGATAAATTTCATTAGAGGTGAAGGTGTATTCAAAATTTATAGCATATGAAGTTCAAAATAGAATGTTATCCTATTGTAATGGAAAAAAAATTGTACATATAGAACCATATAGAACCTTGCCTCCAATAATACAAGTTTTATCAACATCTATGAAATTGATCCACAATTTATGTACACCCTTGTGCATATAGAGTTATATTCTTGCTAGCTTTTATAATGTGTACAATTTTGATAAGTTATTCAACAAAAACCTTTATGATCTAGTAAACTAGCATTTTGAAAAAAACATGAGGATAAAACTAATAACATGGTGCATGAAATAACATATCTTTTGCATTTAAAAACTAAGATATTTAGATTCTCTAAGAAAACATTGCATGAGTTTTGAAACATGGAAGGAAGGTGTGAGGGATGTACTACCAAATTTTAAAAGGACATTTCTTTTGGATATGAATTCACAAGGCATTAATTTTTTTTAAAAAAAAGTGTATGGAACCTAAAGGTGTAAAAGAGTATAAAGAAATTATTGTTACTTTGTTTATGTTTAGCGAAAAAATTGATGCTTGCCATTCTTAATTGGTTATATAATAAAATTCTTATAACCATGCATATTTTTGGAATGCACTCTTGTTAAGTATGCTTGGTAAACTTTTTTCCGATGATATTGACACTTTTGCAAGTATCTACTAATTATCTCATAGAAGTTATTGTACCTTGAATTTGTTGGAGGTGTAAATCTTGGTAATGGGGATTGCAAGATGGGTAAAGGGATGTCAGGTAATCCCACATACAAAGGCAAGGGATGTCAGGTAGTCCCACATACAAAGGCAATGTGGAAGATGAAAGGGCATATGCAGTCTAAAGGGACCCATCCTATCTTCAACTCCTCCAATCTTGTCTTTGGTGTGGAAAGCTTGGATGGCTAGTTAGGCAAAGAGAGAACTTGTGTTAGCGAATCCTACACCTCTGCACTGCTTGGAGTCATGGTGTGGCCTATCAAATCATGGTTTCCTGTCAGGATCTCTTATACACTTACGAGAATAAATTAATTCGCTCACATAAATTAGTTGAACAAAAACTTTAGAATTTCCACAAATTAACAAAACAAGCATAGCATAATCAAATTTCAAGAAGAAAAGATAAGCATCAATGCTATAACCGATTGGGTCAAATCTTTCCCCTCATGCATGTACCTAGAGTGAGAAGAGAGAAAGATTGCTAGCTTCTCCCTTATGAGTGATTAGGTTACAAAGGTCCAAGAATTAGATTGGTAGAGTGAGAAGAGAGAAAGATTGCTAGCTTCTCCCTTATGAGTGATTAGGTTACAAAGGTCCAAGAATTAGATTGGTAGAGCTTGAGGGCTTGATCCCCTTGAGGTTTCCATTCCCATGTTCAATGTGCTTTGACGCTCTAGTAGGACGAGTTGTACTCCTTGGTGAAGACAATGCTTGTTGTGAAGCTATAACTTACATCAACAAAAAGTGCATTATATCTATTATTTATAAATATTTTTATGTCCTTGTGCCTTTAAGTAGTTAATTTTTCTTTTTGGTGGATAATAACCCAAAAAGTACAAAATAGAAATTTCAATAGTTTAAAATGATACTCATAATTATAGAGAAAAGAGAATAAAGAAAGAATGAGAGGGATAAAAATCTAAAACAAGACTGGCACACTTTATAACAAAACTTTTGGTTATCTGTATGTGAGTAGCTTGTGTTAGTAGACACTCCCCTCTTGTAAATAAAGAAGTACCAAAATAAATATATAAATGCATAATAGTATAAAGTTTAGTTTTCTCTAGATGTGGAATAAAGATCCGTAGTTAGGGAGGTGTAAAAAATGTGAGGTGGTGTAAATAGATAAGGATATCCCAAATTGGATATTATTTGATTGAAAATTTAGGTATTTATCATGTGGGGGTAACATGATAAGTGATATAAATGCATTTAGTGAAATGTATTTCATTATGATTTTTTTGCATATGGCCATGGATGGTAGTTCATGAATGTAAGGATCATATAGGAGATGCTACTTTGGGAAGGGGTATTCTCAATAATAAAACATCCATTCCCTCCCTCCCTCCCTCACTCTCTTTATGTATGTTTGCATGTGTGTGTGTGTGTGTGCGCGCGCGCGTGCGTGCGTGCGTGTGTGTGGAAATTGTTTTGTAAGTGCATCTTCAAGGTACAAAGTTGTACCCTTAGTGCTTAGCAAATTTTATATATATATTCAAGTTAACTTTCATAGTTTCTTAAAATACATCTAAGATATGTCTCACTCCATAGCCTACACATAACTATATGCAACCATACTTTCACAAAAATACATTCATTAACATACTTGGAATTGTTGGCCCTATATGCATGTGGTTAAAAGGTATCGAGAGGGGGACTTATTTGATTTAAAAAAAATGTATAACCATATGCAAATCTGGGCCTTTATATTTGTAAGAATTTGTAAATGCTCTTAGGCAAGCACATTGTTTTTGGTCAAGGGATATTCATTTTTAATATTGAATGTTTAATGCCTTGAATGCATCATGGTTTGAACTTGAAAGCAATATTTCTTGTTTTTCTTTCCATCATGAATCAACACTTTTATAGAAATCCTAGTTTGAAATCAAAATGGTATTTCTATAGAGACCATTCTTGAATTCTTAAATTATGATTGATATCAAACTATGTAGGATTCAAAGCTATCTTTTACACACACATTATTCAATTTTCTCAAAACTTTCATTTTATTTTTATTTTTTTTGGTCAAACCATGTCTTGTGCATATTTACAAAACATTGAAAATAATAAGTGAATGGGGTAGGCAATGAGCTCTTATTCCACATGCAAGGTGAAGACTGGTCTTTTTCATGCGATTTACTAAGTGCCATTTTTTTCTTTGGTGCCATATCCTTTCGTTGTTGTTAGGAGGACAAATTCTAATACAACACAAGGTCTTATAAATGCTAGTTTTTCTTCATATAGATGATTGCTTTTTTTGTCTTGGCCCAAGGTGATGTGGTGACTAGTACTTCTTGTAGATTTGTCAAGAACATGAGCCTTAGCACTTCCCCATTGGAAGGGGCTCTAGCCGTTATAGTAGTGTTGCAGTAAATAACTATATCACCATGCCTAGGCGGATGCAGTTTTTGAACTTCAAGGAAGATGAGGTGAAGGAGAATTGGGGGGTATTGAATAATAGCCCCTATAATGGCGATGGAGTTTTCGTCCTATGTGTTAACTGGTTAATCCATGTTATCACACTTTTTCACAAGGTGCAAGTGACTTGTTGAGAGTTCATCTTAAATGACAACCTTCGTGTTTCTTATTATTTGTTCTTTTTTAAAAGGGGATGATGTACTTCATTTAGGAGGTTTTACTCAACATGAGGTAGTTGATAATCTATGTGTCAAAGTGAATTCCACGCAAAGTCTAGTAGCTTTGGGTTCCACCTTCAAAAATAGACCCCCCTACCCCTTTCAATGGGGAAGGGAGCAAAAGCAACCCAGAAAAAAGGGGCAATGATAAAGGCATCAAAAGTCTATGTGCCAAAGTGAATTCCACACAAAGTTTTAGTATCTTTGGAAGCCACCTAAGCAAACCCAAGGAAAAGAGCAATGATAAAGGCATCAAAAGTACATGGTATACTTTTACTGTAAGTTGTGCTTGGAGAGATAAGAAAAGGCAATACAAATTATTTTGGAACTTGTTGGAAGATAGGAGAGAGGGCCCGTGAGTGGATGAATCATGGAATGGTAGTTTGCAAAATTGTGAGGGTAAGGCATTGAAAGCTTAAAGGCCACGTTTCTTGAGGTGGAAACTAGATTACAGCTTGCAAAAAAACTAGGGATTGGTGTATTTTAAAACTCTTAAATTTGCAAATTCTACAATAAAACGTTTCAAAAATCCTACATTTTAGGAGGTTCTAATTATAAATGCTTTCAAATTAGTCTAAAACTATAAGAGATTTCTTGTACCAGTAGAGGATTTGATCTCGCGTAGGCCAACAATGGCCCAGTTGTTGTGAGCCACATGCACATCCAACCTGCCCAAATCAAGGCCACTTGCTCGCTCGCGCGGCAATCGGTGGCATACGCGGGAATAGCTCTAGAGATGAAGGTTTTTCACCATTTGGGTGCAAACTTTTTTCTAGCACACCCGAGGGTCACACGTACTTTAACTTCAAAAACAAAGTAAAGAAGTCACAAGATGAAACCAATGAAAAAGTAAAGGAAAAGCATTGACAAGGGGTTGCATTTAATGAAGGGGGAGATTCAACGGGAAGTTGGAGAGGGAAGGGGCTAATTATTAAAAAATAACGATACGACTCATACGAGGTGTGCGTGTGGGGGCATCATCAAAGCAATGAATGCGTCTCGCGCTGTGGCATTCAATCCTTGCAATGGCTTGCATGCCTTCATTTATGATTGACCCCCCTTTCCTAGGCCAACAACATTAATATTAACTACAAATATATTTGGCCTTTTTCTCGCTGTTAGTATTTATTTATTACATATTTTCTCACTGAAATTATGCCCCTCAACTTTCAAGAGTCAAGGCCAGTGAAGCTCCAGCCTGCCTAAAGGCGAACAAACCCCTTCACATTCCTGCTGGTCTGTTTTGCTTCTCGTTTACTTGCCCTCTCCCTAATGACTGCCGCTGCGACGCCCAACCCGCCCAATCCCGTCGATTGGGCATGGCCAGGAAAGCCCTCTACCACCACCACCACCACCAACAGCAGCAGCAACAACACCGGCGGCAGCAGCAATGGCAGCAAGCCATTAGAGCTTCAATTCTTGCCGCCAGCGGCCAGCGCCTTCCCCTCCGACTCGCCCTGGGGCGTCGACCCATCTCGTCTCCAACAGCTCATGATGGGCTCTGTTGCGGCCTCCACCTCCTCCAGCAGCAGCAGCGGCGCCACCACTGTCAACACCGCCCCGGCCGTGGCCAGCGCAGCGATCGCCCCTAGTAGTAGCCGCGGCTCTGTACGCGACTTGGGTGCCCTTTTCGATCTCGGCATCAACAAACCCCTCCCCTCTGGCTGGGAAAGGTGCCTGGATCTCAAGGTACGGCCATACGTTCTCTTAGTAGAGTTCAGCTCCTAAAATCTCTCTGCTCTGCTTGAAAAATGAATGCACGAAAACCCTAATCAAATCATGCTCTGATCATCCTTTCCATGTTCCATGTCTAGCCGTACAATCTGTAAGAAAGATGCACTCTCAGGTAAGCTCACAAGATCTCGCTGGACTGCTTGAAATGTACGCAAACCCCAGTTGCATCAGGCCCTTATTATGGTGTCCATGTTTCCCCTGTATGGAAATTCTAGACACATTATGCCACTGGAAACCCTGGCCTCATCATGCTGCAGTTACACTAGCTTCTGCTTTGTTGCGTTTTTTGTCACCATGTATGCAATTCATAGCCTCGTCTCTACAGTCAGCTTGACGTTTTGTCATCATGCTATGGAAACCTTCATCCTCATTGTGCCACAATCGTGAAGAGTTTATGGCCATTTTCTGTGAAAGATGCTGGCTAGACTAGCTGCTCAGTTCCGGGAGAGAAATTCACCTAAACTTGGTTTAAAATGTGCAGAAACCCTACACCAGTCCATGCTTCATCTGTGCATTGAATGCAAAAATGTCTTTATCCATGTATATATATCAAGCTTCATAAAAGTAATATTTCCTGTCTGTATGCACAGAAACTTTAACATAGAGTGTTTCATTACTTTGCACATACAGTGTATGCTTGAATCAGGGGCAAGGGCCTCTCTCTCCATGTCTGTCTTTGGCTGACTTCATTTTGCACTGAATGTGTTGGCAGTCTGGTGAAGTTTTCATCAAGAAGTGCGATGCCAATATGAATGCTTCAGGGGCTTTACAGACCCAAGTTCGACCTCATTTCACCCAACGCAAGGATTGGAAACAAGGCTGCACAGGAACCAGCAGAGTGTCAGAAGCTTCTCTTCATATTGATGAGCAGAGGCAGGACTGGTCTCTTAGATGGGTGCAAGGGAGAAAAACATTGCCATTACAGCCAGAAGCAGCGAACAGCAGCAAGAGCTTTATTGATTTAACTACAAAGCTTGGTAGTGGTGAAGAAGACAATCCTAGCTCGCCAGACAGAGAGCCTCTGTGCTTGGATTTAGATCTGAGGTTGACAAGCGAGAAGAGAAGCAGCTCAACCAGTGAAGCACCAGATCTCACCTCCTCACGAGGTTTAAATCCTGTAACCTATAAACTGGCCACTTCAGGTATTTCTTCTCAAAGCACAGTCCAACAGTGGAAGTGGCAGCAGCTTGGAAACAGTAGTGAGAAGCCCACCAGCATCCAAGAGATGGTGAGGGAATCCACCATGGCAACTGCAGTTTGCTCCAAGTGCTTGATGTATGTTTTGCTGAAAAAGAGCAATCCAACTTGTCCCAGGTGCTCCAACCCCATCATTCTTGACTGTGGCCTACTGCCTTCTTCTAGCAAAAAGAGACCTCGCCTCGAGCTCTCCCCGGACGATCTCTCACTTTCCACTGATTCTTCAAGATAATTTAAATTAAGTGTCTGTGTTGTACTTGATATGCATCGTAGTAAATAATGAATTTGAAAAGCAGTGTAATCTGTGTCTATTAGAAATTAAAGCCATGCTTAATTGGCATGTGGTTCTTAAAGCTTCTAGCATTATGACTGAAGAAGAGGATTTTGTTGGTTTCGATTGATCATTAATAGGCTTAAACCGTTGGTTTTTGTAGGAGTTTTCGGCTAAAGTGTCAGGAGTAGTTACATGCTAAGCAGAAGCCTGCTTGGTTAGTGCTGCCCTTAATGCTAATTAATGCAAATCAGCGGCACAAACTGAAACACACAGATGAGACAGAGACTTGCGTTTCAACGCTATCTATTGTATATGCATTAATTGAAAAAATCATTATATATATTTACAATGATAGTCAAGATGAGAAGTAGATTTGCACACTTGAATGTTGTGCAATAACTTCTAGTACATGCTAATGACTAATCGACTTCTCTACTATCTAGTGTGTTGCAAAGTATTGTTTGACCTTAAGCTTCCTATTTATAGGCACAACTACGCTAACTGGCTGGGCCATCCACATGTTGACCCCTGTGTGAGTTGATTTACAGCCGTAATTTCTGCCCAAAGTGGAGAAGCCTACGTGGCACCTAATTAGGGTAGGCACTCATATCCCTCCTGCTTAACTTGGAGCATTGATTGGGTAACATGATGCACCTGTGCTCCAGGTCCATCAGGATCATCCACTCCCCCACTTGCGTCCTTCCTTTATTCTCCTGTTAGAACTGGAATATGCAAGTTGCAACTATGTGATGTCAAAGGACCCACGATATCCCAATCATCACAAAACTAGTGGAATTCCAACTTTGTTATAACTTGAACATGCAGCTCAAGCTTTGATTGTCAAAATTGACAAACCAGAGGCAACCTCTTTCTTCCTGTGGTCAACGTGTAGGCATTTGCTCTAGCCTCCACATCTTGTGGCTCTTCTTCTAATTCTATTCTACTAGAAGTGTTGAATTGGGAAATATTGCAAAAATTCACCTCATCTTTCACTAGAGTGACCTTAGAGGATGAAATCTAATGAACTTGGATTATTGGGGTATGCTCGATCACGGAATCTGTTTCTTGAAATTGCATTGACTTCGTAGAAAAAAATGCCGAGAGTACCAAGGTCCTCCACCCGTTCAAACCTGCGGACAACGTTGGGTTCCAACTTGTGAGGAAACCCCTTTTTGGTCCAACTGCGGGAAAACTCCCTCGTGTAACCAGTAGTGCACGTACCTATGTTGTGTGCTTTTGTCCATTGTATTTTGCTTTTGCCAACGTTGCCTTGACTTGATCTTTGAGAAGTTGCCAACAGGTACTCCCATGCCTTCAAGCATCTTGCTTTATATTCTTCCTGTATTGGTTTTTGTATTTTTCACCGTTCTCATTGTTTTTGGTGCTCAGGCAACCCCCATTGTTTTCCCGTGTGTATCGTTCTTGACCGTATGGGGATTTTGTCGCGCCCGTTCTTGTCGATTGCTCCACGTCAACTTGTACCTACACGTGTGTGACATCAACATCTTTTAAAAGTTTGGCTAGAATTAGATAGAACAACACACACATGCCACCACTTGGAGAGGGGAGGGGGGGCTCTAACCCATGACCTTGGGACTCTCAAGAACCATGACATCAACATCAGATTTGGGGCTTTTCAATAATGAGCTGAAAATTGTCTAATTGAAACTTTGCATTAGGGCTTTCTGAAATTTCAGCAATCAACTCAAAATGGAAGCCTCTTCTACAACACTCAAAATTTGGGGGTTTTGCAAATTGAATCATCTGCATCATATTAAGGCTTCAACCATCATCCAAAATTTGAGGCTTTTCCAAATTAAAGCCTCCTTTGACACATTGAAGACATTTCGAGTCCTTTGTGCTGGCCCTCGAGCCTAAAATAAGTGGGCAAGCGTCAATTGCTAGGTGATGCCATCGAAAAGGGCCTCTTCATCAACACTTCACTAGCTTAGGAAGTTTGTAAACTTCCATAAAATATCTATTTCTTGTTTTTTTGGGTGTGTGTCATGGGTCCTTTGCCTAGGTCATCCCTTGAAAAAGATTTATAATAAGTGTTCATCATGTCCTTCAGTTTTTAATGTGTTTGTACCGCCTTATGTTATAAAAGGCTCCACTATTCTAGTCTACCCTTACTTAGGTCCAAGGGAGTTGATTTTCTGAGAGACTAATGTAAGTCATGAGTGGTCAAGCTCTTCTGGCACTTGTTCCCTAGACCTTTGATTCTTTGTGTGTCCATGCTTGTTAAGCCTCTGAGCCATGCTTGTTGAGCCTCTAAGCCTTTTGTGCCAAGCTCACTGGCCTCTGAACTATGCTTACTAGCATCTGAGTCTGTAGCATGGTACATGCCTTGGATGGAGCATTAGAGTGCAATGTTGAGCCCAAATCATTGTGGTTATTGAAGGTTGTCTCAAGTCACTCCACCATCGCTGTGCAAGGGGTTTGTTGGGTAATTTGGAGACGCTATGTGTGTGTGTGTGCGCCCATCGTGTACATGTACCCCTGTTTGTGTGCCTGCTTGTGTTTGTGTGTAAACAACCTCTAAAAGGGCAAAGTGTGTTAGTGTGTGTGAACTGAAAGCCTCACTCGAGAAGTAGAAGAGTTGTTCCAAGCTCAAGTGAGGAACAATGAACCAACTGAGCGAATAGGGCGGATGGGGACAACTAAAGCTTGTTTGTGAGCAATTATAACAAGACAATCAAGATCACTAAGTTGGGCCTACTCGCACAATCTGTAGGTAGAAGTGGTGAAGGCATGAAGACCAGGAAGGCAGATAGAAGAATCAAGAAGAAACACAACAAACACAAGAAGAAGTACAAAACTTGGACGAGATCAACTGAGGAAAGATACTAAGTCGGCCTACTAGCACAATCTGCACGTAGAAGTGGCGAAGGCAGGCAGAAGGATCAAGAAGAAACACAACAAACATAAGAAGAAGTACAAAACTCGGACGGGACCAGTTGAGGAAAGAATCCAAATTAGGATCCAGTGTCGGACATTTGTAACCAACCATAGGACGACACGTGGCAAACCAAGAGTGCCAATTTCCTTGGGGGGTATAAAAACCCCATCAACTTTGAAAAAAAGAGTTTTGAAAGTTTGTAATTCCCAACCCCATTAAGTCTGTGTTGTCCTTACTTGAGCACTAAAGCCTTTTAGGTGATTTGTTCTCGCAATGTTATCATAATTCAAATCCTCATCTGTATAATGGTTACTCTCCAAAATATAATGGCAAGTTTTGTCGCTTACATCTCAACTGTTACATTGAGAGAGAGAGAGAGAGAGAGAGAGAGAGAGAGAGAGAGAGAGAGAGAGAGAGAGAGAGAGCGAGAGTGCAATCATTAAGTGTTCTTTTGAATTTCGTAACCCTCAGAAACGTGTTTAGCGAGTGCCTATAGGAGTCTATAGGTGATAGCTGTATGCTATCTGGCTATCTGGACCTAAGCCTCTCAAGACAGGGAGAGGAGTACATTGTGGGTGTGACGGTGGATGGATTCTCGGGAGTACTTCGAGCACCAAGTAGCGAGCACGAGTGTTGACCAAAGACCCAAGTAGAAGTTCCGCTGTCTACGAGGGACCGTCTACATAAACCCACCCTTAGGTGTGGATAAGATAAGTGTGCATACAACTATCACCTATAGCATACAACTATAGGTGATAGTAGCTGTATGCGTCTGGCGATCTGGACCCAAGCCTCTCAAGACAAGGAGAGAAGTAGATTGTGAGTGTGACGGTGGACGGATTCCCGGGAGTACTCCGAGCACCAAGTAGCGAGCACGAGTGTTGACCAAAGACTCGAGCAGAAGTTAACGAGGGACCATTTACATGAACCCACCCTTAGGTGTGGATAAGATAAGTGTGCCATGCATCACTCGTCTAGTATGTGTGTGTGATTCCCTTGAGTCAAAAGATAAGGCTTACAACCTACAAAAGCATGTACATGTAACTTGAAAAAAATCCAATCAAGCTTTATTGAGTCGTGCAAATACTCTAAGAGCCTTGTTCTCTCTCTTTTTACACTCACCATGGAGATCTTCCATCTTGCATAGCTCTTGGCTCTCGTGGGATGTCTCGATTTACAACAAGCCCCATCATCAATATTCACCACATAAAGGATTCGGTTGACATCACTAGTGTGTTAATAAGCTCCTTGTAAAATAATTTGACAACATTATGCTCTTGTGAAATAACATTAGTAGACGCTTGGTTGGATTAAGCGTTGTACAACATTGATACAATACTTGTGTTAATGGGTGCTCACACTAACCCACCAATCAAGCTAATGATACATGATTGTCCCATGACCATAGCCATTTATTGGCAAAGGATTGTCTAACCAACCCATGTAATGACACCCTAATCAAGCTCTTGAGACAAGATTGTCCCTTGACATTTAGTTGGCCAACCAGATATCTACCAACACAAGATTGTACCGATGCATCTCATGACATAGGATTGTCCCCATGTTCCTATTACCTTTACTTCTCAATGATCGAAACAATGTATTCCCATTGTGGCACTTGGGTGGGGCAATCACCCTACTTGCTATATCATTTATCTCTTAGAGTTAATTCATCTTTTAAATCTTTTGCCCAAAGGCCTGTATGGACTACAAATTAATTCAATTGTTTTGGCGGACTCTCTCTCTCTCTCACTCACTCAGCGACTCTCTCTCTCTCTCTCTCTCTCTCTCTCTCTCTCACACACACGAACGTGAGGGGTACCATCATTGAAGCCACGCGTTGAACCCTTTCAAGTGCCAAAAGTGAGACATTTTTCTCATACGTCCTTTTGAAATTGGAAAAGGCGAAGAGATCACGTGGTTGATCGTACCTTCATCGCTATGGCATGCGGAAGCAGGATGCGCAGGAATATGCACGGCCCGAATGGGTAACCGTTGTACACGCTATGGTAAAAAAAACTGCCTCGTTTGAGAGTGTGCCTTTGCCATGATGATCTCGGTGGTACGTTGGCTCTAGCCTCAAATTGTGTACGATCTGTGGGTGGGCGTCTTGGAGGCTTTATTTTTTTCTTATTAAATTTATTGTTTAAATCGAATTCGAAGAAGATCGGGATGTTTTTGTTGTGAACTCTCAAACAATCTTAGTGTAATTGTGTGTCCATAATTACGTTTCGTCATACATACATATTACATATTTATTGTACAGATATCGGCTCTTTTTTAATATTTGAGGTTTAAACTTTACATCTCTGGGGAAACCTTCCATTGCCCTCGTGCGAGCCACAGAGAGAGAGAGAGAGCAGTTTCTCTTGTCGCTACCAGAAAGATGCTTTTCTGTAATTCTAGCACGGTACCTTGTACCCCTCCCTAGTATGTGATTACCGCATTCTCTGTCTATTCATGCAGCCCTCGTGCATACGACAGAGATATCTCTCGAGTACCGTTGCAACAGTGATCGCCATGCTCTTCTGCGCGCGCGGAGTCCAGACTTGAGACTTGGAGAGCGAGAGACAGAGAGAGAGAGCAGCCTGTCTGGTCGTCAAGATCTAGATATACACATATAGAGAGAGAAAAAGAGATGAGAGTCAGCTTGAGAGTGTTTACTACATCACAAAGAACTTTTGGTGAACTTGATGATATATAGGGAAATTTTGAGAGATTTCCTTCTTATGTAGATAGAAATTTCTTCTATCTATAATATACTAGTATTGGACCCGCGCGTTGCTGCGCCGGCGAGCGGCAGGTAGAGTTCCATAAAAAATAGGCTCAGTTTCTCAAATTTAGGTCATGTTTTAAGTAAACACAATACATTATTTCAAGTGACTTCATATATACATATCTCAAAATAACATCCATGTCTCGTAGATTTATAGCGAAAACAAAAATATCATAGTAATGTAGCATACGAAGATGTAAAAAAGGACCAATATTACATATTCTCAAAATGCACCACAAAATACGTATTCTCAGTCTCAGTAATGTCAGAATCAACAAATTGCGCAAACGAAACAATGATAAATTAAATCTCAAAAGGACTTGCACATAACGATACATCGATAAATAAAATCTCAAAAGGACCTGCACATAACGACACATCGATAAATAAAATCTTATAATAGAAAAACATAATCAAAATTACCTCGTACAATAGAACACTAGAACATCGAGTGGATGGTACACGAGGAGCTCTAGTATAAAACCCATAACGAATACCAATGGTCATGATGGATGTAAGAAACAACCAGTCATCGGGTACTGAATACCCCTCAAATGATGCAAAGCATCTGTCCATCTCTCTCCAAAACAAATAGACACCCCACTCCTCATCAGGAACATCGATCCCGTATATCTCGATGCCTTCGTCGATAACTCTTACCATAAACGTATCAATGTCATGCAATATTCTAAAATCAAAGCATAACAAATAGGTTATACAATTATTTATATATAGGTTCAAAAAATATTTATACAATGCCTAACAATTACACTTATACTTACCCATCCCTATAAGCATCAATCATAATCCCTGCTGCTACGTGACCTGCAGTGATAGGAGCTGACCATAGCGGTGGCTCTGTACAGATAGACATCAGTATAGAATGTCATGTTCCATACTTTGTAATCAAGAAAAGTTATGCAAATATAGAGAATAACTCACCTACTATCCTTGAGAAAGGCATGTCCAATGTAAAGGTAATCTTAGACATGTCTGTCAAAACATAAACAACAAAAATAGGTACTTTTACCATGGACAAATATGTATAAAAAAAGAAATCACAACAAAATTAATCAAATTGCAGAACTTAAATAAGAAACCTGACTTGTCACTCTGAAGTCATCAAGATCTCCTTATAAACAATATTGTTTGTTGTAGGTGTATAACTTTGAAGATCATCAAATGAATACTCCACATTAGCGTTATCCTCAAGTAACACCTTCACAGCATGAGGAGACCGTGCTCGTGACAACGCGACATACAATTGCCCATGAGTAAACACTGGAGTCACTAAATACAACCCCAAGACATTTAGGGTTTGGCCTTGTGATTTGTTTATTGGCATGCCAAATGTCAGCCGCACGGGAAATTGTCTCCGCCTCATGGTGAATGGTAGTTGGGCCTCGCTGCATATAAAGGTAATCTGTGGAAGAAATACTCTTTCACCAACTTTAGTACCAGTGATGATTTCAGTCTCCAAGACTTTAGAGTGAAAGGCCTTACATATCATCCGTGTACCATTACAGAGTCCACGTCTTGGATCCAAGTAACGAAGCAAAATAACAGGAGCTTCTAACTTTAAAACCAAGCAGTGAGGTGGATATCCGCTCCGAAGGTCCATTGTGTTCAAAAATTCTGTGGAATATAGGAATGAATTTTCATCATTTTCAAGAATTGAATCTGCACTGAAATATTACTTAGGCTCACCAGGCATTTCATCCAAAGCTGTCTTATTCACAATATCCACTTGACTGTTTATTGCAGCAAGAATAGCACGCTCACTAAAGTATGAAGCATATGTCATAGTGATAGCCAATTCAGAGACGTATACCTATATATACATGTGCATTTATAAAATAAATAAACACATATACATATATATTTTTAATTAATATTAAATTTTAACACGTGGGGATGCATGATGAGGTGTGTTCACTCTTAAATAAGTATATCTTATATACAATGTCTTTTGTCTTCTCTTTTGCATACATATGTATGTGATTGTGTGTGCACATACACATGTATGTATGATTGTGTAATGTCTTCACGCATGCATGTGTTGTGCAAGTGTCTTGATTGTGTGTATGTGTTATGCAAGTGTCTTGATTGTGTGTATGTGTTAATGTGTATTTGTTGTGTGTGTCTGTGTACATGGTGTGTATGTTTTTATATATGTGTATCCATAGCGAGTGTCTGCATGTACGTGTGTGTGAGCATGTGAATATACTCGTGTGTACATCTATGTGTGTGCACGTGCAGGTGCATATGTGTGTGTGTGAGTGTGTGCATGTCCATGTGTGTGCACATATACTTGTGTATGTGAGTGTATTTATGTGCTTGTGTGCATGTATACACATGTGTGTATGTGCAAGCTTCAGTATGTGTGCAAGTGTGCATATCTCTATATGTTGCATGTGTGTCCATGTGTGCGAGTGTGTGTATGTGTGTTTGAATGCGTGTGTGCACGTATCATGTGCTTGTGCTTGTGTGTTATGTGTCTGTGTGTGTGTGTATGCATGAACATACATGTGTGTGCGTCGATATACATATAAATCTATTTATATATATATGCTTACATACCTATAGATACACATACATACATAATATATATAAGTGTGTGTGTATGTATATTCTCTCTCTTACACATGCACATAATATATATGTTTGTGTGTGTATGTGCAAGCTTGAGTATGTGTGCAAGTGTGCATATCTCTATGTGTTGCACGTGTGTCCATGCGTGCGAGTGTGTGTGCACGTATCATGTGCTGGTGTGTGTGTGTGTGTGTGTGTGTGCATAAACATACATGTGTGTGCGTTGACATACATATAAATCTATTTATATATACATGCTTACATACCTATAGATACACATACATACATAATATATATAAGTGTGTGTATCTATAGGTATGTAAGCATGTATACAAAGATTTCATGTGAGATGTGAGATTTCATGAGAAAGATGTGAAATTCAAAATTGCATTGGAAGATGTGAGATTTGGCTCCTCCTCAGGCTGGCTTGCAGGAGGAGTGATATTTTGAATTAGCCCCACCTTCTTTGCCCACGTGGAGGGAGGTGGGGTTGTGGTTAATCTTGTATAGATTGCATTGGAAGATGTGAGATTTGGCTCCTCCTCAGGCTGGCTTGTAAAAGGAGTGGTTATTTTTAATTAGCCCCACCTCCTTTGCCCACGTGGAGGGAGGTGAGGTTGCGGTTAATCTTGTATAGATTTAGTGCTTGCTCACCTTGGCCCTATTCACCATAGAAAGGAGCTCCTCAACTACTTGTCAAGCTTGCGACTACAATGCATTTGGCAAACATTAACACCAGCACATTGCCAACAAAAATATTAATTCCTTCATTAGCTTCTATTTAGCAATCTCATAATGAATTTGTTCCCCCTTGCTGAAGATGAACTCTGAGATCTCGCATCAATACAACCGCTCGTTCTGCCTCCATAGCCTCTTTCTTCTCTTCTTTGAATCTCCAGGTTGATTGTTTGTTGCCATGTGCAGAACCCATGAAACCCAAAGCATATATTAGACTATATAAAACCTTAGCCATACACACACACACACACACACACACACACACACACACACACACACACACACACACACACACATATTTGTATAGCACTTGCAAAAAAAGAAAATTTGGAGGAGGAGAGGGCTTCTCTCTCTCTCTCTCTCTATATATATATATATATATATATATATATATATTATATGCTGAATTCTTTCTCTTTAGTGAGTGTCTATTGCGTTTGATTAAAGTAGGGATCAACTGATCTCCATATCTTGCCAGCCCATTGCCTTAAAATACCTATTCAATTTCTTCTCCCTCCGAATCAAGTGCTCCTACTTTTATCTACATAAATCAATGGGTCTCTCTAAGAGTCTCTCTCTCTCTCTCTCTCTCTCTCTCTCTCTCTCTCTCTCTCTCTCTCTCTCTCTCTTTCCAAGGCAACCACAGCATGCTCCCTCGAATACCCCAGGCCCACCCGCAACAGCAGCAGCAGAAAGAACAGCACCTCCAAGATTTCTGGGGAAGAAGAAATTGGGTTTGTTATTTTAAATTTGCTAACACTAAGAGCTGTTTTGCTTCTCTTTACAGTGATGAGCAACAAGAGAGGATTACCAACACAACCGTGTTGCAGACGAAGTTGCAGTCCTGGCTAAGGACCTTCCATGGACCTCCCCATTGGAGTCCACTCTCGCCAAAATTCTCCAGCATTAGCTCACGCCTCCCTTGCTGTGTCAGATCCTCCTGAACTCCCGTCATGGCCCGACGTCTCTTCCACTGGGAAGTCCACAAATTAACAGCCTCCCCTTGCCTAGTCGCCTCTTTTATTCAAAGCTTTTGCCGCTACCCATCCCATGTTCACACCCTCTGGCCCCTCCTCCGCTCCATGCGCACTGCCTAGATACCACCCATGGCTTTTGACCTCGTATACTTTAGCTCACAATCTCTCTCTCTCTCTCTCTCTCTCTCTCCTCTACTGCCACCTTTACCCTGTAGTTACCCACTTTGATTACCCCCCTTTTTCCCTTCATTTTATTGATCCCACCTTTCCCTCTAACTTTCCTCTAGCCATTTCTGCTCAAGTTTGTGCTTCATTAATGATGTATAACAGCCCGAAACTCTCAACTTTGGATGCACATTCTCAACATAAATATATACAATTCCTCTAGAGTCCCAAAGTTTCACAAACTCAAGTCTGCACCCTAGTGGGTGGAGCTGCCTTGGCACACTTTTCGCCTCATTGTCCCAAAGCCTAGGTCTACCACAATATATTTTAAAACCTTGGATTTCCAAAAATTTTGATTAGTCCCCTTTGCCAATGTCACCTCGAATGGGGGATTATACAAAGCATGGAGCACCTTTGATCTTGCACTAAGTGCGTAGCAGAATGTCATTGGACATAAACATTTGATGGTGTGGCCATTGGGCCCAGGAATGCACATGAAACCAGCCTTATTGCTCTGGAAAGCTCTCCAACAACAGCGCTACTTCCTTGTTGCGCTCCACTACTACTGCCTTCTAAGCTTTGCCACATACCACTGCTTTCTGAGAGCTGCCACGATGGCCAAAATCGCCACATCACCACCGCTTTCTGAGAGCTACCACGATGGCCAGAATCGCCACATCACCAACTGCCTTCTTCTGAGAGCCGCACGATGGCCAGAATCGCCACCTCTTCTGACGTTGCACTCCACCACCACTACTAGAACACTCTCCTCATCTTGGCTGCAGTGCTACCCCGACACAGGCCACCACGCATGTTTCTTGATGCGTAGGAGAAGGTGGTGAGTGGTGGCGCTACGTATGCCGGACGGAAGTTCATACTAACAGCGATGAAAGCTTTCTACGACCATGAATGAGTCAAAGCTACGCCGACCAGCTCCTGGTGTCCTACGACTTTCTACGTCCTGTGAGTGGTGGCTGGTGGTGTTGCTCGCCTTTACATTCCCTATGGTAGTGGCTCTTTCTTTTGTACCTCCTCCTTCACTACTGGTCGGATGATGATCATGTAGTAGAGAGCAAGTCATCTATCCCTAGAGCAGTGGATGCGGGAGTAGACTTTGTCCGTCTCTGTGTCGACGGCAAGAAAATTGACAGAGACGACCCCACACAGTATGGTGCTGGTAAGGGCAATGCTGCGAAGGAGCTGGGGTGGCGAGGCTGCATGCTCTACATGGCCCTCTGGGAAGTATTTCACCTTGGTGCAGCTTACCACTTTAGCAGTAGCTCCCTGTAGGAGCACTCTCGGGCGGCCTGAGGCTAGACCATCACCATGCCTAACCCCTCAGGCAAAGCCCTCATGCTCCATACCCCCACGCCTTTGAATCTATCGCCTCCCGCTTCATACCACCACGCCTTCACATCTTCATTTGAATTTGATGGTGATGCAGCAACAGTGGAAGCCGCATAACTGCCCTTGCCTTCCATTTGGTGAGGTAGCAATAACAGCAATGGTACAACCTCCCTTGCCTTCCATTGGTTTCTTTTTCACATGTGAATTTGACTTGAAGGTTTTCTGAGGACCTGACATCTTGCTGAAAGCGGCGACGTCTCCAAAAAAAGCAGGCAGAGAGGATGATTGAAGAGTGATCCAGACGCTAAAAGAGCTGAAATGAAAGAAAACGCTTGTTAATGAGCAATCTTGCACAATTGAAGCTAGGGGGAAATGCTAATTTCTGTACCCTCCAAACCCCCAAAGCACACACCCACACACGGGACGGAAAGGCGAACCAAGATTCAGATTTGTCCAAATATGAAGTGCAGAAAGAAACGGAAATGCTTCCAACAGAGTGGAATGCTACGGTAAAAAGGATGCCTTTCTTGTAAGGAGAGGAAAAGGCTCATCGTTAGGAGCGATGTTGCAGATGGAGAGGAAAAGGCTCATCGTTAGGAGCGATGTTGCAGATGGAGAGGAAAAGGCTCATCGTTAGGAGCAATGTTGCAGATGGAGAGGCCTGGTGGCTACTATCTTTCTTGTAAGGAGAGAAAAAGGCTATATATTCTACAATGTTTTCTAACTGTATTAATTATAATGCTTTGATATTCATACAACCATGCAATATAAAATACAACTTTATAAAAAAGGTAGATGTAACAAATATTATTATTACTTTTTTAATATAGTCTTATTAAATTTAGTAAATTAATTTTAATAAATATTTATTAATATAGCTTTTAAATAATGTGCAAATAGATCCACGAATTAAAAGACATAAAACTAAATTTATGTATATTAATGTAAGTATGATTGTTTGTTTGTGTGTGTAAGAGAGAGAGAGAGAGAGAGAGAGAGAGAGAGAGAGAGAGAGAGAGAGAGAGAGAGAGAGAGAGAGAGATGATTCCATTAAATAGTATTAAGAGATCTACAAGAGAGAGAGAGAAAGAGAGATGATTCCATTAAATAGTATTAAGCGTTTTTTTCAAACTATAGGTTTACTACTTTGGATAGACGCATGCTCCTTCAATTGGTCTTTAACGCATAAAGACTTTACAAGGTTAGAGTATTGAACTATCTATCTTTTTAATTATAGTTATAATTTTGAATTGCGCTTATAATTTAGATAAAGTAGTTTAGCTTTTTGTATTAAACACTTAGATAAATATATATCTTTTTCTGTCTATCTATCTTATCCTCTCTCTGTCTCTGTAATTTCGAGTCTCTAATCAATTAATAATATATATGCTACAATGTTTTCTAAATGTATTAATTATAATTATTTGATATTCATACAACCATGCAATATAAAATACAACTTTATAAAAAAGGTAGATGTAACAAATTTTACTATCGACAATAAATAAATTTTAATGAATATTTATTAATATAACTTTTAAATAACATGCAAATAGATCCACAAATTAAAAGACATAAAACTAACATTAGGAGACCTTTAGACATCTTTTGGGCCTTGTAAGGATTCCTAATTTTTAGGGATTAAGGCTAATTTTGTGCTTTCTTAGTCTATGTGACACTTTAAGAGGCAGTCAAAGATACGCATTAAAGGATGCAAAGTACAAAAGTAACATTCCTAAGAGGGAAAGGAATTATGGGGTTCCATCTATTATCCTTTAAGTCCCTATTTGGAGGAGACAACATAGGTGATGAAAGGACACCACCGTCCCACTCTCCCTCGCAATTTCCTGTTTCCTTGCATTTCTCTTCACTATTGGCCATCCCCCTGTGTTTCTTCTTGGTTTTTTGTTTCAATCCATGCATGCACCAAGGGCATGGGTAAGCTATATTTGCACCTTGAGTGCAACCCAGCATACACTTTATTGTCTTCAGATCCTCGCCAAGATGCCAATCAACGTCAAAGCTCCCTAAACCATCAACATCCAGCTTCTGACCCCCTATTTGTGACTTTATCACATCACTAACCCAAGGCAACCTCTCAAAGACCCATGTTAGCACCTCATGTGTCTCCTTGGGAACCTTAAATGATCCTAACCACCACATATCTGTCTCTGATTGAACACTATAAACGATGGTTTAGCATGTGAAATATTGTCATTCCCTTACTCTTGAAAATCAACTATGCTCTCTTCCTCATCATTGGGCCCTTCTACAACAATGGTAGAAGATGGAGACTTAAAGGTTACCGCCGCCCATAACGTGGTTCATGAGTATGACACTCATTCTCTCTAGCCTTCTTCCCTTCACAATCTGGCACTCATCCAACTTTAGCACACGAAGGAGACCTTGGAACCTATAAAACTCAAAAATCAAACAAAATGTTAAGTCGTTCTTATAAATCAGCACAAACCTAATGAGTGCAAGGTTATGAAACCTTCTTACATCCAGAAGGCAACCCATAGCACAATATCATTGCCTTTTGTAGCTTTCGCATTTCAACAGAAATGTTGTTGAACTCATTGAACTCAAATGAAACATTACCATTTGCAGTCTTCTTCTTTCCCCATACTGCAATGGAAAGTGTATCATTGATGTGGTAGTAATTCCCAATCCTACATTTTACATCTTTATTGTTCACTCCCTTTGCTAGACGAACCCTCTTTGGTAGCAGGAAAAGGTTGTGCATGTCTCCTAGCAATTGATGAAGAGCTTTGTAGCCCTTCGTACTAATGCCTACCTCATCGCAATGCATTAACATCAACACTGTTGATACTTTGGAAAACCTCTTGTATGATTTCATTAGAAACAGCAATACGTATCTTCTTACAACAGGGATCCCTAATCATTAAGCACATGCTCCCTCATTGCAACAACAAAACGCAAGAGGTCATTACAATCCCCAGTTTGATCAGAACCTATGGTATCTTGAAGGAATACTCTAAAAACCAACAAAATTACATTGACATTACACAAGTGCACACATGATTTACATTGGCATTTTGAATTGGAAGTGCTAGAGAATAAGAAAGAGGAGCCATACCAAGCTGCTTGAATTCTTCGCGAGTGCCCCCCCCAATAACAACAAGTGTTTCGATCTCGGGGGGTTCACCTCAAAAAATGTTAGTGTACCACGTGAGTTCAACAGCACAAGTTTTTTAATTAGATACATTGAGAAAAATTAACACGATTACATTAACATGAGGGGTTTTTTAATTCAACTTTAGAAAAAAATCATTTAGTTCATAAGTAAAGAGGGGTTGTTTTATCGGGGGAAATTTTTTAGTTAAGGGGTTTTTTTTAATACCTCTTGAATGCGCGTGATACCTAGGGTTTTCTAGTAGTGCACCCCCCAAGGTTTCGATGTGGTTGAGTGGCCTCTGACGCTCCCTAGCTCCAATAGGAGTGCTTTTCATGTGGGAGATGGTCTGCACATAAGCTTTTCCACACATGCTGCTCTCTCTTGATTTACACCCTCAAGTTCCTTGATTTTCACTTGAGCCTAAAGTAGGCCTTGGTGTACACTAGCAAGGTTAACTTGGAGCATATGTGACTGTGATGATAAGTAGAAGACTCTACCAGTGTCAGTTGTTGCTAATCTCTTGCAGTAGCAAAGCATCCCATTCTCATCATCTCCCACATACTGAATAAGTGATGGTAAGTCTTTGAAAGTGAGTGGGTAATGCACTCTTGGGTCAGCTGGGTATAGATGCCCATCAACCCATAGATCCACATTAGTCTAAACCCTTTGTCTACGTACACTTCTCTCCTATTCTATGAGATGAACCTTGCCCAAAATTGCATACTCTTCTAACACCTGCACATGCAAATCCACCTTGTGTCGATGCAATAGCACATTAGTGTTAGTGATTTCATGTAATGCCATGCTTAGAAGGAGTTGATAGTGGAAAAGAAGAGGGAGGCCCCAAGATCACAGTAGAGAGAGAGAGAGAGAGAGAGAGAGAGAGAGAGAGAGAGAGAGAGAGAGAGAGAGAGAGAGAGAGAGAGAGAGTGTTTGTAGGCCATTAGCTCATAGTAGAGAGAGAAAGGGAGAGTTGAGAGTAGATGAGAGGATTGTAGATAGAGAGAGAGATAGAGTGAGGCTATGCAGACCAAGCTCACAATAGAGAGATGAGTAGAGAGAGAGAGAGAGAGAGAGAGAGTTAGTTCAATTTTGGGGGAGAAAAGAGATCAAAAATTGATTTTTTGACATATATATGGATTTGGGATAACTTTTAAAGCAAAAAAGTTTTAAAATGAGAGAAAAAAATCACTCTTTTTGGCCCCCCCTTAGTTGTGAGATTGATGATGTGGAAAGTGACAAGAGATCTCTGATTTGGTTCATTTGGTGGAAAAGTGGAGGCATTAAATGAAGGAGAAAAAGGTGGAGGCATTCAATGATGAGATAGAGTGGGTTTTAGGGAGAAATCAAGGTTAAAAATTGAATGTTTTACATATATATGGGTATGGGATCAGTTTCAAAGTATAAAACTTGCAAAATGGGAAAAACAAATTATCCATTTTGGGCCCCCCCTTAGTTACGACCTTGCTAGAAAGATAAGATGAGAGAGAATGACAAGATTAGACCCTATTTTTGTAGTGGAGTTCTTGGCTAAAAAGCTCAAATTATAGGCTCCAAGTAGCCCTCTTGATTGAGCCTAGTAAAACTTGACAGGAAGAGGCGATTGCTAGAGTGGAGAAGATTTTAAATGACATTGGTTGCCATGGGGGCAATGTGGAGATACAAGTTAACCAAAATACCTCTGGAGTTTCACATATGGTTACTCGAAAGGTTTCAATGAGTGGAGGAAAGGCGAGAAGGTTTCTCTAGAAGCCTTTCAATAAATGGGACAAGGTTGAGAGAAATGTAGAAAGGCGATATGCTGAGGAAGGTGAAAATGTTCCTGCGAAGAGATAGGAGCTGTGGAAAGACCTTTGTGCTTGTACTACTTCGGACTGCTTGGATGCAGACATTGTTATTTTGTGTGAGCAAGTGTGGGAAAATTTCAATAAGGTAGTGTGGTTGATGAGTCAAAGCAGCACAACAGACAAAAAACCACAAATAATTTCAAGCAGAGTTGGAAAGCTTCATTGAAGCCATGGTCTGCACATGGGGTGAATTGAATATTGTGCATTACATGGTAATATAATGCTTTTAAAGGTTTTGCAAAACAGATTTCTTCTTCTAATGCACTTTTCGTGAATGGTGATTTTGTTTGGTATCTGTAACACATCTTGTACACTCATGGTGCATATGTCATGAATGCCTATGGATCTCTTGACATGTGGAGCACCCAAGGAATGGAGAAAAGTCATAACCATGCAAGAGGAGTTTATTTCAAGAACACAAGACATGGAGGTGGTAGGACTTGATCAAACTATCTTCAAGAAATGTTTGATTGGTTGCAATGATGGCATTTTCTTGTATAAATAAAGGTCGACCTCTATTTTTACCCATTCCTTACTAGCAATAGCCTTCTCATCCTTACCCTCAGCTCTCCTCACCATGGTGCGTACAAAGCAAATAATGAAGAAGATGATCGAAGAACAACATGCTCGATTGAAGGACAACGCAAACAAGAATTTGGAGCATTACAACCACAGTTTCAAGAACAACATGCCTGATTGAAGGACAACGCAAACAAGAATTTGGAGCATTACAACCACAGTTTCAAGAAAAAATTGACAGAGCAAGAAGCCAGTTCATCCCAGCCAAGCAAACATGTAATGTTGGTGGATTACAACACGGAAGATAGCAGCGCAACAAACACCAACACCGACACCGATACTGACTGGGGGGAGCCTACATGGCCGCACATGGAGATTCCCAACCACCCAGTTTGTAGGAGCAAAGACCTTCTCATGCATCACCACGCCAATAGCAAGGGGAGCAGCAGCAGCCAAGAGCAAGAGCAAGAGCAAGAGCAGCAAGGGGAGCAAGAGGAAGAAGCACCAGCCCCAAAAATAAATAGAAGGAAGTCGATCTGCTACTACAGGCCTCGCCCGTTTACAACCACGTCCCATCGATCGTCTTCCTCGTGGTCCCGCCCGCAGGAGACGCTCAGGGTATAGGCTTTCTAGGAGATACGACACTAATAGAAGTCCGTAGAGCTTCTCATTCGAAGGACACCTTTCTCATGAACATGCAAAGAAATTTTATGGGAATACGAGATGGAATGTCGGATGCACTTGATTGTCCTTGAGGCCTTGTAGGAAGCCACTAAAGCGTATCTTGTTAATCTATTTGAGGACACCAACTTGTGCACCATCCATGCAAATTGGGTCACCACCATAATGGTAAAGGATATGCAATGGGCCCGCCGTATTCGCGAAGAAAAGGGGAACAAAAAATGAGGAGTGTTCAATGATGTATCTCAATTTTTGATATTAATGAATTTTTGATGTGTAATATATCTTCCAATTGTCGATGTGTACATCTTGACATTGTCGAATGTGCACTCTATCTTGCTATTATCTATTTGATTTAAGTGTGTATGTGCTTTCCATCACGTTTCAATAAAGGGCTAGAAGGCTGCGAAGAAGGCCGTGTGCAATGGCCTTTTTCTCACCCTTCTGGCCCACATGGTTTTTCTAGTAAGATAAACTCTCATTGCGAAGGGTGGCTCAAATGGGGTTAAGAGTAGGAAAGTCGTGATGGCCAAAAGAGGGGTGCAAAAACGTTGTGTACGGGGGCCTTGTACAGACCATTTTCGCACCCCTCTAGCCCTCCTTTGTTGTGTGGCACATTGTCTTGTGGTGGTAGGTGGAGCTGGGGGTTGACGCAGAAGAGAGAAACAAAGGACTTTTTTGAGCAATAGGACCATTTTTCCCAACAATTCGAAAAACCTTCAACCTCAAATTTTTGTAGTTTTTTTCCTAAAATTTGAAGGTTTTTATCAAAATTAAAACTCAAATCCCTTAAAATCGGACGTGGTATAACTTAAGCCAACTAAATTTAAAGGCACATATTTCTTCATGAAAATGCCCTATGTGGGGCTCCCAGAGACAACCCTTATTTGCACCCTTTTGGCCCTCCTCTTTTGTAGATTACAAGTCAATTCACTTTCAACATTGTATTGATATAAAAGTTTACATGTGGGATTTGGGAAAATTTACATCGTCTAGCAAAGGGAGTGAGAAATGTGCTCTTGAGAATGAGTGAAAAACATGTCACTTACAAAGATTCTCTCAATGAGTCACTTACAAAGACTACACACATTTTGTAGCCATGTCGTCTAGGGAAAACACATTTATTTCACTTGAAAATGAACTAAAATTAAATGGTAAATATGATGGCCAGAAGGGTGCGAGAATGCTCTATGCGGGGCCCTCGACATCCCTTTCTTGCACCCTTTTGGCCCTCCTCTTTTTTACATTATGAATCAAACACATGTACTTAAAAACAACTTTCAACAATGTATTGATATAAAAATTTACATGTGGGATTTGGGAAAACTTACATCGTCTAGCAAAGGGAGTGAGCAATGTGCTCTTGAGAATGACTAAAAAATACGTCACTTACAAAGACTACACACATTCTGCGGCCATGTCGTCAAGGGAAAACTCGTTTATTGCACTTGAAAACCAACTAAAATTAAACGGAAAATATTTTTACATGATGGCCAGAAGGGTGCGAAAATGTTCTATGCGGGGCCCTCGGACAGCCCTTTCTCGCACCCTTCTGGCCCTCCTCTTTTTTACATTACAAATCAAACACATGAGTGAAAAACACATCACTTACAAAGATTCTCTCAATGAGTTACTTACAAATACTACACACAATCTGCGGCCATGTCGTGAAGGGAAAACACGTTTATTTCACTTGAAAACCAACTAAAATTAAATGGCAAATATTTTTACATTACAAATTAAACACATGTACTTAAAAGATATATAAATTTACATGTGGGATTTGGGAATACTCTTTCTACAAGAGAGGTTCGTCGCTTCTTAGCTATGGGGAGCTCACCGGGTTAGAATAGTAGTGGCAATTTCTTGAGGTGATTCATGGCTAAGCAACTTGGCAATTCCTAATTGGGCAAGCACCTTACCTCTATAGCCGCTCCCAAAAGTGGTCATGACTAAGGACTTTTTAACTAGGATTACAAAATTGACCGACGAGCCAATAGTGGCCACGTAGAGTTGCTTTGAGAAGATCTTTAATGCAAAAAGGGGGAAACTCGCATTGGGTGTGAATTCTTTATGAATAATCACAGTCATTCGTTCGGTGGGAGGTGTCCGATGTAGAGGTTAAGAGCTGGATATGGTCTTGTAGTAGATTGTGTTCCCCCGCCCCGCATAGCATAACTATCCATCTCTAGCACCCTCTCTTGCCTATCATCTTCATCTACATCAGCCTTTCGTAGCTTAATCTCTGTTTTACCAAAGTCACCTGTAGATTTGATGAAGAGCTTGGATCTCACTGTAGACTTGATGAAACTGAATTCTGTCTTCACCAGCTTGTAGAGCATGCTTGAAAACCCCTTGGCTAAGAGGAATTAGAGACCTTTGATCTGTGGAAGTAGAAATCACCAAATCATCTCAGAAAAATGTAGCTTTTTAATCAGCGAAAATCGGGAGCTTCCGTGGGTGCCTTCTGATTCGATGGGCTGGAGCTCCTATGGGTTAGCTAGCTTGTGTTAGAAGCTTATGCCCCAATTCTTTGTGTGCAAGGTGCTAGAGATTCTCCACTGGCTGGGGGTGAAGGGGAGAAGTGAAAACTCACTAAAAAATTGATTTTTTGCTAATTATCTACTAATCTTAATTAATTAACTAATGGGCTCATAAATCTAATTGATTCTAGGCATGGCTCTGATACCATGTTGGAATTTGAGCATAATGATGAGCTATGGTGGATCATACACTAGAATCAACATCATTAACAAAGTAATTAGCAAATGATTAAGACGTAATTAGTGAATAATTAGCAAATAGATTAATGTAAGCATGGATACTCAAAAACCAGCAAATTCTCATTAGGGCTATGCCTCAATTTATAGAGTTTACATCAAGCATCAAATCCCATTGATTTCTCCATGATTCACTCCCAGAATATCTCCACCTTTTGCCTGATTCTCTCCACCTCTTCTCTTTTCCCTGAATATCTCCCAGAATATCTCCACACTCCTAAATTCCCTCATGCTACCCATTATTCTCTCCCAGTAGATTCTTCTCACCTTTTCACAGGTTCTTTCACATTTACACATCCTCTTTTACAGCCTCTATCCAAGAGCTTGTTCCCACACACACCCTATTCACTTGTATTTTCAACACTTCCTTGTCGTGGATGAATCCTCCAAGGCGCAGTTGCATAATTTCAACCTTATCTTCCTCCTCTCCTTCCAAAAAAAGGAAGGAAACAAAGTAGGCCAGCCATGATAGGAAGCAATGGCCAATGGCACCTCTATTGATCTTGAGTACTTGCTTCTTGTCAAGCTCTAGGAAGTGTCCAGATTTCATTGCCATTGCTTCAAATCTTCTGAGCCACTTTTGGAAGGACCTTTTGTTGTAGTTGATGTACTCTAGAAGGTTGGAGGGCACCCACAATCTGTCATCGGTGGTGGCCAAAGAGACAGAGTCTGACTTTATGTGGGTGTCCATGTAAGATAATGTGTCCTTAAATAATTCTTCATGGAGGTGGAGTGTGGAAATCCAATCGATCTCATGAGTGAACATTACATGCAAGTGTGTGGCCTCTGGAAACTCTATCTCATGGAGGAAGTCCATGAAGCGTTTGTAGGCAGCCATGTGCTCGCTTGAGTGTGGAGGTGCCTTGTGCTTTTGAGAATGAGTGAAAAATGACACATAATGCCTTCAAAGTACTATTTATACAAGATAGCGGCCATTTCACACTGGGCAAAAAAAAAGAAAAAATGTTCATTAAAAAAAAAGACAAAATCACCTCTTCAAGAGACTATACAACATATTTTAAACACCGAAGTATCTCAGAAAGTGTTTTTTTATGCAAAACTCCAGTGGAGGGATATTACAAGATTTCTCCAGTGGATACTCATAGCTTAGATTCTTTGAACCAAGGTGACATCATCCGTCCCCCCTAAACCAAGGACACCTTGGTGTTTGCTTCTATCCTCCTTCCAATCTATCCAAACAGCAAACATAGTAAGTGACTCCAAAAAGGGGTGAGCAAATATAGATGTTTAAATGTCAAACAATCCTTACCTTCCTACCCTACACATTGAAGCAAGCATTATTGATTCCCTCAAATCCCAAAATGCGTAGGTGATCACACGGACGTTCAAAAGGCTCCAATGCTTACTTGCTTGAACAATCTCTACCCCCACGTTAGGTAGGCTTATAGAGAGATATATAGGCTCTACAACCTCATCTTGAGCCGGTAAGGGTATCCATGTACCCTTTTTCCTCATCCACCACTCGTAACAGAAACGAGTACACAAAGTGGTACGAACTCGCACAAGAATCGAAAGGAGACACTGGAATGCACTACAGTGCACTTGAAATTCTCTCCTTTGTGCTCCCCCTCCATAATGTCCAACCCTTGGCCAAGCAAATTGACAATCTCTTCATAGCCTACCACCTTGCACATGTACATTATTGGCGTTCGTGTGTAATGGCCTGAAATATGTGGGCAATGTAGAGGGCATGCCGCCCAGCTAAGACCAACTGATCTTGAGGCCTTTGTGTACTTTAAAGAAGAATGTATATAATTGGCCATCTTTTCTTTAAGAGCAACAATAGTCCAAACATCAGGCATTGGACATTCAACACTAGAGAGGGGACTTATTCAAGCTTACCAAACCCGTTGACCTGTGTCAGGACTACATATTTGTGGGTGTAGAAGAAGATATTTCGACTTCTACCAAGGTTAGAAGGGGAACTGTCAGAGAATACACCATCCCCAATGTGCACATGTATGTCATAGAATGTTCATGTTAGGCTCCTTATGGGTTGCTCCTCAATGATGTTGGAAGGGAAAATATATGAAATGAGGAAACTATCAAATAAAGTTGAAAATAACAGTTCAAATACCATGTACACTAACATACTAAAGTGAAAGCATACAATTGCAAGGGAAATGAGGACTATGATGATGTGGGCTCAAAATTTTCTTTGATGCCGAGTATACATGTTGCACTAGGGCCACCAATCCATCATGCCTTGTTTCCTTGAATCCTAGTAGATGCCCCTTCCAATGGTGCTCCACCACATCTGGACGTCGAACTCAATGTGGTCCAGTGGCACTCGGCTACAAATACAGCACTACCCTCCATAGTGTATTCTGCTATAGAAAGGTTTTAGGGGGGAGAGAGAAAGAAAGAAGGTTACATAGTATAGATTAGAGGTTGTTAGGGAGAGGGAGGTAGATGTGGGTGTGAGGAGATTTGAATGTGTGCATGCGCGCATGATAGAGATATAGAGAAGGCTGCAAATCTGAGCACAATAGAGAGAGAGAGAGAGAGAGAGAGAGAGAGAGAGAGAGAGAGAGAGAGAGAGAGAGGGGGGGGGGTTGCACAGTAGAGAGATAGGTTAAAGATCTACTTAGTTAAAAATCTGAGCACAAGAGAGAGAGAGAGAGAGAGAGAGAGAGAGAGAGAGAGAGAGAGAGAGAGAGAGAGAGAGAAGGTTGCACAATAGAGAGAGAATGAGATATGGAGATTTGAGATTTGGGGTGAAGAGGACGATGTTGGAGAGAAGAATAATGTGTAGGGAGAGAAATCTGAGGTGAAAAAAGAAGATTTTTGATATAATATGGTTTCGGTTGGGTTTTAAGAGGGAAAAATGCACTTTTGATCTTTTTTTTTTGTGAAAAATCCTATTTTATAGGGTTTTTTGACCCACGAGATTGATGGGGCTGAAACTGGAGGACTCCTCTACTTTTTAGAAGCTACCCCCTTGCTTTATGGCATCCTCGTACTTTTTGCACTCCACCTCCCTAATTTATGAAGGCCACTCCCTACCTTTTGAACCCCAGAAATGTAGTAATGAGGGAGACAAACCTAGTTGCCCCCTACTTTTGGGGAGGAGACCAAATGTGCACACTCCTCTCTTCCTATCGGTCCATTGCTATGATGAAGGTCATTAGCAAAGGGCCCAAAAGATATCCAAAGGTTTCCTAATGAATTTATGTATATTAATGTAAGTATGATTATTTGTTTGTGTGTATAAGTGTGTGTGTGTGTGAGAGAGAGAGAGAGAGAGAGAGAGAGAGAGAGAGAGAGAGAGAGAGAGAGAGAGAGAGACATGCATTAAATAGTATTAAGTGTTTTCTTAAAACTATAGGTTTACTACTTTTGGTAGACGCATGCTCATTCAATCCATCACCAGTCTCTACGTTTACAAGGTATATTCTTTCTCAAACACCACTCAATGCAGTAGGATTATCGGAATATCACTTTAGTACCATGCAAGTTGGAATCCTCTCGAGTCTACCCCCACACATAATTTTTGTTTATTCTTATGATTTAGCATTTGTTCTCTTTTCTCTTTTAATAGGCAAAATAAATTTGGCTATGTTGCTTTGCTTCTAAAAAACTTTCTTGAGATCTACAAGAGACAGAGATAAAGAGAGATGCTTCCATTAAATAGAATTAAGTGTTTTTTTTTCAAACTATAGGTTTACTACTTTTTTGGATAGACGCATGCTCCTTCAATCGGTTTTTAACACACAAAAACTTTACAAGGTTAGATTACTCGACTACCTATCTTTTTAATTATAGTTATAATTTTGAATTGTGCTTATAATTTAAATAAAGCAGTTTAGATTTTTCTATTAAACACTTAGATAAATATCTATCTTTTTCTATCTATCTATCTAAGATAAATATCTATCTTTTTCTGTCTATCTATCTTATCCTCTCTCTGTCTCTCTAATTTCGAGTCTCTAATCAATTTAATAATATATATGCTACAATGTTTTCTAAATGTATTAATTATAATGATTTGATATTCATACAACCATGCAATATAAAATGCAACTTTATAAAAAAAAGATGTAACAAATTTTAGTTAACTATCTTTTTAATTATAGTTATAATTTTGAATTGTGCTTATAATTTAAATAAAGTAGTTTAGAATTTTCTATTAAACATTTAGATAAATATCTATCTTTTTTTGTCTATCTATCTAATCCTCTCTCTGTCTCTCTAATTTCGAGTCTCTAATCAATTTAATAATATATATGCTACAATGTTTTCTAAATGTATTAATTATAATGATTTGATATTAATACAACCATGCAATATAAAATACAACTTTATAAAAAAAAGATGCAATAAATTTTAATATCACTTTTTAAATATAAACTTATTAAATTTAGTAAATTAAAAATAAATGAATTTTAATAAATATTTATTAATATAACTTATAAATAATATGTAAATAGATCCAAGAATTAAAAGTTATAAAACTAAATTTATGTATATTAATGTAAGTATGATTGTTTGTTTGTTTATATAAGAGAGAGAGAGAGAGAGAGAGAGAGAGAGAGAGAGAGAGAGAGAGAGAGAGAGAGAGAGAGAGAGAGAGAGAGGCTTGCATTAAATAGTATTAAGTGTTTTTTTCAACCTATAGGTTTACTACTTTGGGTAGACGCATGCTCCTTCATTCGGTCGTTAACGCACAATGACTTTAAAAGGTATATATGCTATAATGTTTTCTAAATGTATTAATTATAGTGATTTGATATTCATACAACCATGTAATATAAAATACAAATTTATACAAAAATAGATGTAACAAATTTTAATATCACTTTTTTAATATAAACTTATTAAACTTAATAAATTAAAAATAAATATTAAAAATAAATATTTTTTAATATAGCTTTTAAATAATGTGTAAATAGATCCAAGAATTAAAAGACATAAAACTGAATTTATGTATATTAATGTAAGTATGATTGTTTGTTTGTTTGTATAAGAGAGAGAGAGAGAGAGAGAGAGAGAGAGAGAGAGAGAGAGAGAGAGAGAGAGAGAGAGAGAGAGAGAGAGAGAGGCTTGCATTAAATAGTATTAAGTGTTTTTTTCAAACTATAGGTTTACTACTCTGGGTAGATGCATGCTCCTTCATTCGGTCTTTAATGCACAACAACTCTAAAAGGTTAGATTACTGAGCTATCTATCTTTTCAATTATAGTTATAATTTTAAATTGAGCCTATAATTAACTAAAGTAGTTTATCCTTTTCTTTTAAACACTTAGATAAATATTAATCTTTTTTTTTTGTCTATCTATCTTATCCTCTCTTTGACTCTCTAATTCTGAGACTCTAATCAATTTAATAATCTAAATGCTACAATGTTTTGTAAATATTAATATTCTTAGCTCCTGGTAGGTTGCTAAAATTTGGCCATGTTGCTCTACTTCTTAAGAAACTTTCTTGAGACCTACAAATAAGAATCTAATTAAGAAATGACCATAAGTGGCAATGTTGAAGTAATTAATTTAATTTAAATGTTGTTTGGTTTTGTTTGAGCAAACCAATTCCATCCATATGAGAGGAGGGTAACATTAATTAAGGCCAGACTCAATAGTTAGCGTAAGCTCTAACCATGGTATGATTGTTTGTTTGTGTTTATAAGTGTGTGTGTGTGTGTGTGTGTGTGTGCGCGTGAGAGAGAGAGAGAGAGAGAGAGAGAGAGAGAGAGAGAGAGAGAGAGAGAGAGGCTTGCATTAAATAGTATTAAGTGTTTTTTTCAAACTATAGGTTTACTACTTTGGGCAAACTCATGCTCCTTCAATCGGCCTTTAATGCATAAAGACTTTACAAGGTTAGATTACCCAACTATCCATCTTTTCAATTATAGTTATAATATTACATTGAGCCTATAATTTAAATAAAGTAGTTAAGACTTTTCTTTTAAACACTTACATAAATATCTATCTTTTTTTTGTCTATCTATCCTATCCTCTCTCTGCCTCTCTAATTTCGAGTCTCTAATCAATTAATAATATACATGCTATAATGTTTTCTAAATATTAATCTGCTTAGACCCTGGCAGGTTGCTAAAGGTCAGAGATGATTTGGTGTGGTGCATGGTTGAGAATGTTGTGAAGAAGCAACCAGGTGGACGGTCAAGGGTGTCATGATGGAGAATATCAAAAAGGTATCTTTTAAGACTTTGGTTATAATTTAAAATATTTAAGCCTTTTCTTTTAATCAGTTTAATAAGTATCTATCTTTTCCTATCTATCTATCTTATCCTCTCTCTATCTATCTAATTTCGAGTCTCTAATCAATTTAATATTATATATGCTACAATGTTTTCTAAATGTATTGATTATAATGGTTTGATATTTATACAACCATGCAATATAAAATATAACTTTATAAAAAGGTAGATGTAATAGATTTTATTATCACTTATTTAATATAAACCTATTAAATTTAGTAAATTAAAATTAAATTTTTAATCAATATTTATTAATATAACTTTTAATAAATGTACAAATGTATCCAAGAATTAAATGACATAAAATATATTTATGTATATTAATGTAAGTACGATTGTTTGTTTAGAGAGAGAGAGAGAGAGAGAGAGAGAGAGAGAGAGAGAGAGAGAGAGAGAGAGAGAGAGAGAGTTGCATTAAATAGTATTAAGTGTTTTTTTCAAACGATAGGTTAACTACCATGGGTAGACGCATGGTCCTTCAATCGATCTTTAACGCAAAAAGACTTTACAAGGTTAGATTACACAACTATCTATGTTTTCCATTATAGTTATAATTTTATATTGAGCTTATAATTTAAATAAAGTACTTAAGCCTTTTCTTTTAAACACTTACATAAATATCTATCTTTTTTTGTCTATCTTATCCTCTTTTATCTCTCTAATTTCGAGTCTCTAATCAATTTAATAATATACATGCTACAATGTTTTCTATAGATTAATCTTCTTAGCTCCTAGCAGGCTGGTAAAGCTCAGAGATGGAGGAGATGATTAGGGATGGTGCATGGTTTGTGAATGTTGTGAAGAAGCAACCAGGTGGACATAACAACGCAGTACAATGTCCGCATTGTGGTACATCGAGATATAGACAAGATGTGCAAGGAGAAAGGATACCAGCAAAAGTTTTATGACACTTTTATGTTAAGTCATGATTATCATCCAAACTTACCTGCTATAATCTTTTTTGATGTTCTACAAGGCTTTCAGTGTCAGGGTATAATGGATGTCCATTATGTGGGCCGTAACTTGAGGCTCGATACTCAAAGTCTATGAAGAAGATAGTATATGAGGGCCACCACAAAAAGTATCTCATAGTGGACCATCCTTTGCGTGAGGGATTGCTAGGGAGGTATCCTCGCATATGGAAGAGCAGTGATTGGAGGACCTTATGGGAGCTGGATCCAACCTGTACACCTCCAAGAATGAAGCCTCTATCCATTTTCCATCAACTTCCATACTGGAATGACCTTCTAGTGAACCATCTTCTTGACCCAATGCACATTTTCAAAAATATAGCGGAGGTCTTTTGGAATACCATCACAGGAGCCAAAGAGAGCAAGGCACAACGAGATGATTTATAAGAGGTTCAATGCATGCACCATTGATGGGCCCAAAATAGAGCAGATGGAAAGTTGAAGCTACCAAAAGCACCTTCGGTCATGACAAAGGATAAGCAACGGCATGTAAAGAAGTGCATTAGTGAGTTTTGCACCCCTACAGGATGCATGCATTGCTTGAAGGGAGCATTTACCAAAAGGACGATGAGCTTAGTGGCTTGAAGAGTCATGATTGGCACAAATTCTTGTAATTCATGCTTCCTATAGCCATCAAGGATTTCCTCAACGATGACATTAGAGCAACAATTTACAAAATTGGTGCAGTGGTACGTTGGATATCAAGGAAAGACATTAGTAGAGACACATTGGAAGTAGCACGGTTAAACTCCATCGACGCTGTTACAATGGCTGAGAAATACTTTCCAACAAGTATTTTAACCATTCAATTGTACTTGCTAGTTCATGTGGTTGATGAAGTTGCTATGGCTGGGGTTGTCCATAGCCGATGGATGTTTTTCTTGGAGAGATTTATGAAGACACTTAAAGAATTTGTTCATCAAAAGAGCTCGTCTTGAAGGTAGTATGGCAGCAGGATGGCTTATTCAAGAATCACTTGTATATATAACTGAATTTCTCAGTATGTCTGATCCTGATATGCCAAGATTATGGACACAAGAAGAAGATGATCGACTAGTTGGGGAAGAGCCACAAGGGAAAGGCCTTGTGAGAACAATGGATGTAGCATTGCGTGAGAAGATCAATAAATTTTGCATCTTAAACTCACATGCTATGGAGAAATGGATCGAGAGATATAACTTGGTGAAGACTGAAAGGGACCAAGCTCATTTGAGTTTTAGAAGGAGTCGAACAACACGCACACTACTGTACCCACATAACTCGAGCAAACCATACTATAAGCTAAATGCGATGGTGAATCAATAAGTGATGAGGAGGAGGAGCTTGCACATGGTTGTGAGTTACATGTATGTGAGTTAGAGATATCTACGCATTATCTTTTATGTTGTGCTTTCGTGAATTTATATAATAAAAGTACTTATTTATTGTGCTTACAGTATCATAAGTTTGGGGTAATTTGGTTACGTGGACGTCACTTTCGAGTCGAAGGAATAGATAAAAAGAGAACAACATTTGATTGTGGTGTGAAGGCTAATTTCATGCAAGAAAGTCGTTCAAGTGCAAGTGATGGCAATATTGAAGTAGACATGCTAGATTATTGTGGAGCAATCCAAGATATTATCAAGGTTGGATTCAGAAAGTTTGATATGTTCATTTTTCTTAAAACAAGAAAACACAAAGACAGAAACAAACAATCTCAAGGAAAATACAACAAAAAATGTAGTATATAAGGATTTGACAAGATAAAGAATAAGAAGGTAAAAGTAACAATACATAAAAATAAAACTATATAAATGTTATGGGCTACCACACCTCCAAGAGGGAACTCAATGCATTCACCTAAAGGATGAGCAATAGAACATAATTGTCCTAGGGAATTTACCAATGTTTTGAACTTGAGTCCCTAGAGGCCTCTAAGCTCACTTGTTAAGCTCCAAACCTCCAAGCTCCACCTCCACGTTGTCACCGTAGAGTCACTTACACCATCCCGTAAGGCAATCACTCCCTCTCACTCTCCCACACAAGCATGAATCATATAAGCATAGAAGAGGCACAAATGCTAGAATGCTCTCTCTTAATCTCTCTCAAGACACAAAGAAGAGCTCTCAATAGCACAAAGGGGGATTGCATCTTTTCATTATGAGAAAATGCCTTATATACATTTGGCCCTTATTTAATATAACTTTTTTCTTTTAACGTATATCCGTAATCTTGGAGTGCTCCAATATCAAAAAATTTAATTGGAAAGCTAATTAAATATGCAGGCGAATATGGGTTAAAAAATAAAAAACACATTTAAAAAATATTAATAAAAATATAATTAAAATATTTCTTCCATCTATTTTGCAGATATCTACCAAATAAGTAAACAAATTATGCAAAAGTAAATTTTTTCCCAAAGCAATAGAGAAAAGAAATATATCTACCATGCAGATATTATTTAATTAAAAGCGAATAGAAAAGCGAATATGGACCTCTCTACAGATAAAATTCTCTTTTTTAGGATATAAAAAACTAAGAAAAATGAATAATGTCATAGGACATGCAAATGCAAAATCTTACAAAAAAATATTTATACCAAATGAACCATACATTGAATAAGTGAAAATAATTTTTTTAAAATTTATTTTAAAATAAATAATTTTAAGCATAAAATAAAAATAACAATAATTGAATCTGCCGTAGGGCGGGTCGATATTGCTTGTATAAACTAGAAAATAACGATATATAGGAATTTTTGAGAAATTTCTTAGTTAAATAGATAAAAATTTCCTATATATAACTAAGCAGTAGTATTCCTCATGTACTCAATCCTCCATATCTAGATATGGGCTAATATATATCTAGGTAATTTAATTTGCTATATAGACAATGAATAGGAAACATGGGCTAATATCTAGGTAATTCAATTCCTTATATAGAGAATAAATAAAAAATGTAGGTTATTATCTAGATAATTCAATTTCCTATATAGAGAATGGATTGCTTATATGGAGAATTGAACCACAAATGATTAATTGGTTATTAAAAATTAATTTTACTTTAAAAATTTTATACTTAATATTTATGCATCAATATGATTACAAACTGAAATACTTAAATTCTCTCTCTCTGTCTCTGTCTTTGTCTCTCTCTCTCTATCTCACACACACACAAACTCAATATAAGATATATAAGATCTACACTCTCATCATATTCCACAAATTCAATATAACAAGTGTTAAAACGTAGATATATGCTCTCATCTTATGGCACAAACTTAATATAACATATGGAAGATATATGCTCTCATCTTATACCACAAAATCGATATAATACATGTTAAAATGTAGAAATATGCTCTCATCTTATACCAAAAAGTAAGAGAATGATGATTTTTCCAATCCTAGTGGTGTGACTCATATTAGGCTTGTGCTATGTTAAAATATGTGCAATGTAGAGGATAAAAGATTTGTGTTAATATTGCCAAACAATGGGAAATAAAATTTTGTTGGTAGCACCTTGATCATTATGAATGCTAAATGTGGCTTAGTTTCAAAAGGATAGCTGCAAGTGTTTCACAAGTGAAATATACAAGTGAATAGGGTGTGTGTGGGAACAAGCCCTTAGCAAGAGGCTGTAAAAGAGAATCTGTAAATGAGTGAAAAGTTGTGAAAAGTTGAGAGGTATCTACTGAGAGAGAATAAAGGGTAGCATGAGAAGATTTAGGATGTGTGGAGATATTTTGGATGGAAGAGGTGGAGAGAATCAAGCAAAAGAGGTGGAGTGAATCAAGGAGAGATCAGTGGGATTAGATGCTTGGATGTAAACTCTATAAATTGAGGCATTGGCCTAATGAGAATTTGCTGGTTTTTGATTATCCATGTCTACATTAAGCTATTAGTTTAATTGCTCACTAATTACATCTTAATCAGCATCTAATCTCTTTGTTAAGATGTCGATTCTTGCATTTGATCCGCCGTAGCTCATCACATTGTTGCAAGTTTAACATGGTATTAGAGCCTAGCTTAGAATCTATCAAATTTATGAGCTCATTATCTCGCTAATCACCTAGTTGATTAGGATTAGAAAATAATCAAGTTTTAAGCTCCTTTTTCAAATAGCGTCTGTACCCCCAGCACCTGATGGAGGGGCTTGATCTCCCTCTTGCCATAACATTGGCCCAAACTCTTCAAGCCCCACCTAGCCAAGCTTCCCATGCACCAGCTTATCATCTCAAATCGTTAAACCGCCGATTGCTGCTGCTGGAAATTGCGAATTTACAAGCGCCAGTCTAGAAGCAAAACTGAGATCTTCTCTCCATCGGAAGAAATTGGTCTAATTCCTCTTGGCCCCAGGGGTTTTCCAGGTTGCTCTACATGTTGGTGATGTCAGATTTGTGAAATTCCTCAAGGAGAAGAAGTGGAATCAAGCTTTGCAGCTATTGATGGCTTTGAAAGGAGTTGAGCTCATTTGAACTCTAAGGCCCTAGATCTAGACTCCCCGCATACTCTGTTTCTTGCACACAAAACAGATGATTATTTTGCTAATCAATGATTAATCAACACTAATCACTATATTTTGGTACAATTCAGGGTTCAAATTAACCATTGGGTATCTAATACAGATCCCTATAACTTTAGATTACAATTTGGAGATGGTTTAATACTCCAACCATTCAGTACAAATTTGTTACCCTTGGCTTTATGTAATTTCTGGTGAATTTATGCTAATGAATCTGTTGTATTCATCACCTAAACACCATATTGAGTTGTAAAAGGGTAGATACTGCCCTTGAATCTTGAAATTGGATCAAGAGGTAAGACCCCCTTCACATCATCATGAGCACGGCATAAGAGATAGCCAAATTTAATGGAGAGTAGTTTTATACATGGCAAACAAAACCATGTAATTGCTCATGAGGAAAAATCTATGGGGGCTAGTTGAGGGAAGAGATGAATGCCTAGAGGTGAGTGGAAAAAATGAGTGGAAGATCAGGAATGAGAAAGCATTAGGACTCATCGCACTCAGTTTAAATGATGAAATCATTCATCACATCACAGGGATACAGTGGGCAAAAGATGCATTTGGCACTCAAGCAAAAAATTCAAAGATAAATCTGTTAATACAATTCTACAAACTTGATATGAAGGAAAGTGAACAAAGATCACACACTTGAACAAATACAAAAGCATTAAACAACAACTGGCAGCCACCATTGGCAAGAAGGTAGAAGATGATGAGGCACTAGCAGTGCTTCTGAAGAGTGTGGACAAAGATGAATATGAAAACATTGTACAACATTAAAGAATGTACCTGAATTGAAGCCTCATGAGATAGAAGAAGCTCTACTAGAGCAAGAGACAAGGTCAAAGAGAAGAAATGGCTGGACTCAACAGTTGGAGAGGAAAAAGCATTCTTCACCCGAGGAGGATTCTCACGAGGACGAGGACGAGGACGAGGAAGAGGCACAGCAGGAGGAAGGACCTTCGCTGGCCACAACTGTGGGAAGCCAGGACACATGGCAACAACAAACCCAATGGATAAGGAACGACATTGGTAAACTTCATGGAGGCTCCTAAGGAAGTGGAGTCAGATTATATTTTCTGAGAGAGAGAGAGAGAGAGAGAGAAACCCCACTTTCAAAGAGTAAGTCATTTAAACATATATATTGTACTATCAAGAAAGGAGTAGGCATGTAGAGATATATCAAGTGAGGAAATAAGGTATGTAGAACACTATCTTTACTTTACAATTAGAAAAGTAAAAGTTTATGACAAAGTATTACTAAGGAGAGAAGTCTAGAAGGCTGGAGTAAGAGGATAGTTTGTGAGTGAAAGAAACATATAAGTATGTGACAAGATTTATATTTAATTAGCCTTACAAAAAATTAGAGGTCTTAAGGGCTATCATGGTGATATTTATCTTGTAATCAAATTCATTGGACATTAGATAGTCTTGGAGTGTGTGTATGTGGATGGGAGGGAGGGTTTATACACTAGAGTTTAGGTTGGTGTGAATATACAAATTCAGTTAATGTTGGCCCCACTCAATCCGATAAAGCTTCCCAAGGAGTTTGAGGAATTTTTAAAGTTTAAGAATTTTGTGGGATAAAAAGGTGGTCAACATAGGCATGGAAGAGTATATGTTATGCTTAGATATTTTGGAGCTCTACAAGACTATTAAAGTTTTAGGGATTGGGCTTGACCTTAAGGATTTCTCTTTAGGACATAGGGATCACATATGTATCTTGACATTGTGTCAAAACATATTATATACCTCTGATATTGCATGTTTATCAGCATGTGTACATGGTCTATTATGAGTAGAAGCATGTAAAGTATGTTAGCTTGATTACATGCATATAGAAGCATGTATCATATGAGACATGAGCTGTGGCTCCTTCAATCACTTCAGATGCTGATAAAATTTGTTTCTATTCTACGTCACTTGTTGAGGTGGGCTTATCAACTCGATGGTGAGATGACCTACAACCAATGGCAAAGCCTGTGAGCTATGCCTTCAATTCTCGCATCTAGCAACCGTTTCCACACTAATCCTCGCAAGAAGAATCAGGGTTGCTATGGTACCTCTTTATATCTCATGAACTTTATCACCTACTGTTTTCCTCCTCTTCTTATGTGGATGTGCCGTCTTTGTAGCAGTAATGTATATGGAGCTTCATGCTAGCTCCTCTTACTTGTGCAGGCTCCTCCGATTGCATACTCTTTTTGCAATTTCCAAATTGCATTCTCCCTTGAGGCTTCATAATTCATTCTTAAAGCCATTCACCCTATGGCTTCCTCCTACTGGTTGGATTTGAGACACCATTATCTTCCATACAGCTAGCTTGTTGTCGAAGCTTTCAACATGCACCCATTTTGTGCACCTAAATGTGCTCTCTTTCATGAAAGGGCCCAACTATATATGCTCAACCACCTTGAGCACATTCCAATAGATTTCTTGCAACAATAGTGATTCCCATTAAGTACTCTCCATGTGCCCAACCAAGATGAGCACCAAAAATTTGAAATGAAACTTGCAAACCATACTGGGACAATGTATTTATAGCAATTCCTTTGTTGACTCCTTTCTTTGTCATAGCTCCTTTTGGTGGAGCCTCTATGAACTTGATAATGACAGCTTCAAGAGACATCCAAGTTTCTAATGAACCATGAAAAGGCCTTAATCTCACATAAATTTCTCTCTCTAAGATAATGAGTGTGCCATAAGTTTTTTTCTATACACAAACCATAACATAAATCAACATTCTAAAAATAAATACACCCAATCTAGGCTTAGCTAAACCTTGCTCTGGTACCATGTTAAGAAAGTGAGAATCGTGTTAAGCCTAGTGCTAATCTAAGATCATAGTTATCGAGAAACTCCATAATGTTAATTGTACACTAATGAGAGGTAGACAAGATAGACACACACAACACCTTGTATTTGCAATATGTTATGAACCATACAATGAAACGCTTCTAATATAGATAGCCTTTAGCCCAATCTTCTTTGTACATCATCATGCCATGTGGTAATCCCTTTTCCACATTCTTAAATGTGGTTCTCACCATTCACACAATATCTCATGTAACATTCTTATCTTTCGATATTAATATCTTGCACCTCTAGGGTGCATTCAAACACTTAACCAAATAACCCAAGCTTTAGTTTACATTGCACATTTCAACATCGGTTGATATACTCAATGAAATTTGTGCATAGCAAGATGAGTAATGGTCGATGTAAGATTGTTGGGGAAAAGCTTAATAGAAATAACTTCCAAATTTGGAAGTATCACATGACAAACTTTGTGAAAGGCAAGGGGCTTTGGAATTTGGTGATAGGTGAGGAGACGAAGCCAAGGGTTCGAGTAATCAATGCAACACCTCATCAACTTACAACACATAGAAATTGGAGAGAAAGACCATTCAAAGTGCGGCATTACTTCTTGATTTGTGTGATAGTTGAAATGTTATGCCATATTTAGGATACAAAAAATCCCAAGGTTGCATGGGATACATTGGTGAAGTTGTGTGATATAACTACTCAACCAAAGAAGATGTAGTTAAAGCAAAAGATACATAGTGTGACATGAAACAATAGGAACATAAATGACTATGTGTAGGAGATTAAGGGATGTGCATATACACTTGCATCTATTGGTACCCCTATCGAAGATGATGATTTGACTGCATTACATTGAATGGTCTGGTCAAAGACTACAAGGCATTTGAGACCTCTATTAAGGTTAGAGGTGGTGATCCCCCAGATTTTGATGTGAGTTAGTTTCTTTGCTTATTGTGGAGGAAATGAAACTTGGTTTAGGTACTTTATCTAGTACCGGTAGGCATGCAAGGTACCAAGCATTTTACACTCAGAGAGATGCTAGAGGCACGGGGAGATCTAGTTCGAGAGGACATACAAGTGGACATGGGTGGCATGATAGGTCTCACTAGAACGACAACTAGATTTATAGCCATCATTTAGTACACATGGTGGTAGAGGTTTTGACCCTCATGCTAGAGGGAGATATGAATCTCATGGTAGAGGTCATTGGCAACCATAACAACAAAATATGCATGGCATTGAGTGTTATTATTGTGGTAAACTTGGACATATGGCTAGAGATTGCTATAAGAAATAGAATGGTCTTCGTGGTGATAGAGTGCAACACGATAACTCTGCATCATATAGAAATGAAGGACACATAGATCATTTGTCTGCTATATGAAGCATGTCATGGGCACTATGATGTCATGTAAAGAGAGTGATAAAACATGGTATATGGATTCACTAGGTGCATCAAACCACATGACATGCCATGGAGAGTGGCTTGATAACATGATGCCTACACAAACTCAAGGTTATGTTGCTATAGGTGATGATACGTAGCATCCTATTACACATGTTGGTAGTGTACCATTGAGGATGCATGATGGTAGAGTGAAAACCATGTTTGAGGTGTTGTATGTGCTATCTATTACAAGTAGTTTGGCATCTGTTGGACAAATGTTAGAACATGGATTATAGGTGAGATTCAATAAGCATGGATGCTTTGTTAAGCATGGCTCAAATTGATTGCCAAAGGTAAAAAAGAAGGGAGATTGTTCAAGCTAGATGCAAGCATACTAGAATTGAAGTTAGCCATGTTTTCTCACAGTCATGGGATTGTGCCAGACATTCATTGGTGAGATTCAATAAGCATGGATGCTTTGTTAAGGACTTTAAGCATGGCTCAAATTGATTGCCAAAGGTAAAAAAGAAGGGAGATTGTTCAAGCTAGATGCAATCATACTAGAATTGAAGTTAGCCATGTTTTCTCACAGTCATGGGACTGTGCCAGACATTCATTAGTATATTTCGGAGGTCGTTTGGAGGGCCTTTTAGAAGAGAGAGAAAATAGAAGTAGACCAATGAGCAAGCGGGCAACGTAACATTGAAAAATAGCTATATTCAAATAAAAAATTTTAAAAACTTTAACTTATAATAAAAAAACTATCGTATTCATCTAAAAAGTAACATTCTTTTGGAGAATGTGACTAACAATAGCAATAAACATGCCTTTTCATCTAAAAAGTAGCGCTTTCTTGGAGAATGTGACTGACAATAGCAATAAAGAGGCTTAACCAAGTACGAAGCATATATTTTCTTTTGATGCAAGAGAGGGAAAACTTTGAATTCTTGTCTTGCTCTTCTCATCGTCGTACCTTCTTATTCTCTTTCTGTTCCTTTTTTCCAAAAATAGCTACAACACACCAATGCTCGAAAAAAGTTGTTTCCCAACACACCAATACATTAGATAGCCATTTTGAGCTATAAAAGAGAGAGCAAAAACAATCAAGCCAAAATTATGTAGCAATTAGCTATGTGATTACATCAAATAGCCATTTAAATCTATACAAGGAAGAGAAAGAAAAATCAAAGCACTAATATGTGCCAAATGGCTATGATAGCCATTTGGAGATCAAGGAGAATCAAAGCACCAATGTGCTTGAAATGGGTATGATAGCCATTTGGAGCAATACAAGGGAAAGCAAGGAGAATCAAAGCACCAATGCGCTTGAAATGGCTATGATAGCCATTTGGAGCGATACAAGGGAGAGAAAGGAGAATGAAAACACATATGCGCGCTAAATGGCTATGATGTTAAAATGTAATGGTGGGGGAAAAACTTCTCGGGAGGTCACCCATCCGAGTACTGTCACCAAATGAGTGCACTTAACTACAAGGTTCCACAAATTGAGCTAGCCATCCAAACCCTAGAATCTTAAAGTGTTAAAGGCCTCCAGTCTATCTAATTTGAGGTAATCTTACAAGTCGTTTCCAACATCCCCTCTTGGTGCCAACTTGTCCACTTAAGAAATGTTGAAATTTACTAATCTTAGTTATAAATACTGACAAATGGGTTAGTTTTTGTTCACAAAACTGGTTTGAGCTATAAAAGAAAGAGCAAAAACAATGGAGTCAAAATTATGTGGCAACAATCAACTATGTGATTACATCAAATAGTCTTTTAAATCTATTCAAGGGAGAGCAAGGAAAATCAAAGCACTAATATGTGCCAAATGGCTATGATAGCCATTTGGAGCCATACAAGGGAGAGCAAGGAGAATCAAAGCACCAATGTGCTTGAAATGGCTATGATAGCCATTTGGAGCCATACAAGGGAGAGTAAGGAGAATCAAAGCACCAATGCGCTTGAAATGGCTATGATAGCCATTTGGAGCGATATAAGGGAGAGAAAGGAGAATGAAAACACATATGCATGCTAAATGGCTATGATGTTAAAATATAATGGGGGCAAAATGTAATGGGGGTAAAACTTCCCGGGAGGTCACCCATCCGAGTACTATCACCAAACAAGTGCACTTAACTACAAGGTTCCACAAATTGATCTAGCCATCCAAACCCTAGAATCTTAAAGCGTTAAAGGCCTCCAGTCTATTTAATTTGAGGTAATCTTACAAGTAGGCACCCGTTTCCAACGTCCCCTCTTGGTGCCAACTTGTCCACTTAAGAAAAATGTTGAAATTTGCTAATTTTAGTTATAAATACCGACAAATGGGTTAGTTTTCATTCACAAAAAGAGAGAGCAAAAACAATGAAGCCAAAATTATGTGCTATGTGATTACATCAAATAGCCATTTAAATCTATACAAAAGGGAGAGCAAGGAAAATCAAAGCACGAATATGTGCCAAATGGCTATGATAGCCATTTGGAGCCATACAAGGGAGAGTAAGGAAAATCAAAGCACCAATGTGATTGAAATGGCTATGATAGCCATAATTTTGAATCAAAGCACCATTGCGCTTGAAATGGCTATGATAGCCATTTGGAGCGATATAAGGGAGAGAAAGGAGAATGAAAACACCTATGCATGCTAAATGGCTATGATGTTAAAATGTAATGAGGGGAAAACTTCCTAGGAGGTCACCCATCCGAGTACTGTCACTACACGAGTGCACTTAACACACACACACACACACACACACACACACACACACACACACAAATACCCACACACACACACACAAATACCCACACATAAAACCTTTTACAGTACATAAAAATGTGTGTGTTTTGTGTTTATGTGAAAGAGTGCCATTTGGAGTGCATAAAGTATTCTAAAGCAACTCATGCACCCCTATGGAGCGCATAAAGTATTTTTCTCTATCCCCTTAGCCATTTTAGCTCACACATGGTTATCTTTCACACACACACACACACACACACAATCACACACACAGACACACCTACATCACTATAAGTTGGTGTGTGTGTGTGTGTATGTGTGTATAAGATAGTCATTTGGAGCTATAAGAATATTCTAAAGCAACTGTACAGGAGCACAAGATACAAAACCAATGGTCCATAGCCATTTTAAAGTGCACATACTACGTTCCAACATTGTTAAGGTCTAAATATCGTGCCAAACGGCACTAGAATTCAGAGTGTGTGTGTGTGTATGTGTGTGTGCATGTGTGTGTGTGTGTGTACATGCACACACACACACACACACACACACATACACACAGTGTGTGTGTGTGTGTGGTGATACAAAAGAGTACTAAAATTCATCATACTTTCTTTCAAGTTTTCTTCTTTGCTAGAACATTTAGCACACAAAATAAACTTTCCCTCTCATCATCTTCATCATTCTTCTTCTCTATCCACTTAGCCTTTTTAGCAGATATGGCTATCTTTCACACACACACACACACACACACACACACACACACACACACACACCCCCTACATCACTATAAGTTTGTGTGTGTGTGTGTGTGTAAAAGATAGCCATTCGAAGCTATAAGAATATTCTAAAGCAACTTATGCACCCCTATGTGCACCAAATGGCTGTCAAGAGGAAAGTGTTTTATTTGTAACATTTACTTCCTTTTTACTCTTCCCTTACATTCCAAAACTTAAGTTTTGAAAGTGATTTATTTCATTTAAAGTTCACATTTGTTTGGATGCGTGCATGTATACATGTGTGTGTGTGTGTGTGTTGAAATGGAAAAAGATATATGAAACTTGGGCTACCCTATGGCTCTTGGCTTGAACCCTAGACCCTTAGCTTAAGGAGCTCATGACCTATCCATGTGCATGTGAGGAATTTATTGGTGCACCTGGTGGCCATGTTTATTATATTTTTTAACTTGGCCCCATTCCCTTAGCTGGAGTTTACTAAGCGTGCCCGAGTTCAATGCTGCCAATATCAAATACCTTCTAGTGATGTGCGCCCGTGTTCCGCGTCGTCAATTCCACATCTCTCACATCATAAATGCAATGTGGGGTATATACATGAGGTACAAGGACTTTATGACAAGCTTCCAAATGTTCTTAAATGAAAGAATAGAACTTTTACATCTTGAAATTTAGTTTTTATTTATTTTATACACATTTTCTAGAGAGAGAAATTAGAAATTCGTGAATTTCTTAAAAGGCCCTACAAATGACCTCCAAAATGTCCTAATGGATATTCGGCACAAGAGGATTAGACATGCGAATATATAAAAGCTGAAATCTATGCAAACAAAGGGCATTGTTGGTGGTCTACCAAGATTCAAATATGATGGGAGCACACATGTCAATTTATTGGTGGTCTACCAAGATTCAAATATGATGGAAGCACACATGTCAATTTATTGGTGGTCTACCAAGATTCAAATATGATGGAAGCACACATGTTTGTGACGCATGTCAATTTGGAAAACAAGAAAGGTTGCCATTTCCCAGAGATAGTCAAATGAGTAGGAGATCACTTGAGGTTGTGCATAGTAACATTTGGGGTCCCACTCAAACCCACAAACCAATAAATGGGAGCATGTACTAGAGAGAGAGAGAGAGAGTCATATCGTGTTTCAGGGCACATGAATTGTTTTAGGAAAACATTGCCTAGATTATAGTAAAGTAAGCGAAGGACATAGTGCATACAAAAAGTAGAATATGTCCCCTAGAAAGTGATGCATAGTGCAAACATAAGGAACACAGTGTAGTATCATGTCTCAGGAGAGGATGTGATACATCATAGAGGTTGCCAAAACTGATGTGGGATGGTGGAAAATCGATCACAAGATGTAATATACCTCGTAGAGCTCGCCAAAAATGGATGCTAGGTGGCGAAAAACTGAATAGAAAATGCAATATTGTGTAGAGTTTTCCAAAACTGATGCTAGACAGTGGATAACCTTGCATGGGATCAAAAGACAACACGAATGATTAGTGAGGGATACAAATCATTAGCAAGCGATTGTGCATAAGACCACATGTGGGGTAGTGCGCTCTTTGAGAAAACGAGGTGTGATAATACATGCAAGTTCATGGCCTCCTTACCACGTGGCATTCGTTGATTCAACTGATTACATCACCTTGATCATTACAAAGAACATGGAATCGGTGGAGGGCGATTGCTGATTTGACCGTACGCCCATTTCTTAAGATATTAACTACCCTGATAATAATAGAAATCATTTTAGCCAATTTCACATGCACTTTTCACCGTTATTCCCTTGATATTCCAAATATTCCATCTATATCGACCGTCTTCAAATACTTTATCTCACAAATATCACGCCACACTTGAGTTTAGACCTTTCTATTGTTCCCTTGAAATACTACTCTACACTTGCGTTTGCCAATTGAAAGTCCGCTTTCACGTTCTAAAGGTATGCAAGTACACCTCGTATGGATTTAAATCTCTTTATTGCCGCCGCTAATAGAAAAACTTCATTAGGCTTTCAATTTAAGTTTGTTTATTGTCATGCATGTTTCAATACAAAGTGATGCCATTGTTTCATTTATATAGGTTCATCCATATTGCACATTATAAGCATCCTTGCAAGGCTCTCTTTTCAATCAACTCATTCTTAGATTTTTCTCCTCAACAATGTAATACAAAGCGATACTGATGTTTCATTTATATAGGTTCATCCATATTGCATTGTTATGGATCCCTATGAAGCTCCCTTCTTGGTCAATTTATTCTTAAATATAGGTACATGTTTTCTCCTCATCAATGAAATACAAAGTTGTACCATTGTTTTATTTATATAGTTTTGTCCATATCACATTGTTATGCATCCTACAAGACTCCCTAAGTTTGGTCAACTTATTCTTAGATATAGATATAGATTGAATTTTTTGGTTAACTTATTCTTGTTATGCATCCTGCGAGACTCCCTTTTTGGTTAACTTGCTCTTAGATATAGATTCATTTTTTCTCCTCATCACTGGAAGAAAAAGCAATACCATTTTTTCATTTATATTGGTTCATCCATATCGCGTTGCTATGCATCCCTAGGAAGCTCCGTTCTTCTTACATATAGATACACTGACATGTTTTCTTCTCATCTCAATGCAATACAAAGCGATACCATTGTTTTATTTATATAGGTTTGACCATATCACATTTTTATGCATCCTTGCAAGGCTCTCTTCTCGGTTAATGAGTTACTTTCTCCACTATCTCAATGCAATACAAAGCGATACCATTGTTTTATTTATATAGGTTTGACCATATCACATTTTTATGCATCCTTGCAAGGCTCTCTTCTCGGTTAATGAGTTACCTTCTCCACTATCTGAATGAATCTCACAACGTGAGTTTATTATTTCTTTATTCATGTGTTTATGTTAATGTCTTTTATTATTTGTAGTTTTGCTAGTGGTGAAGTTCTTTTCAAAGTGGAGCAAGATGTAATTTATGTATTTACATTAATGTATTATATTATTTGCAGAGATGGCCAATGCAGTTCTTTTCAAAGTGAAGGAAGATGAAAATGAAGAGTAAACTCCAAAGGAGATGTTTCTTGCATAAGATGAACCAGCATCATCTCTACCTAGAAATTAGTGAGATGTTCAATATGAAATTTAATTTTCTTGATATTCTTAGGGACACATACTATTAATTGAATGACAACTGGAAGAGTATGATATAATCATGTACAAAGATTTTGTGGTTTTTGAGGAAAAGAAGTTTGTCCACATTAATGACTTAGTTCCTTCGGAATATTTAAGAACCTAGCTAAATAGAAGCATTGCAAAGTTTCTTGAATACTATAAAAGAATAAAACCCAAGTGTGCAAGACACTAAAAAAATGCAAATTGCTTGATTATGACATTGGACTTATGTGCTGTCTTTTCATGCTTTTAGAAGAAGATGAAAAGAAGATGAAAAGAAGAAGATAAAATCCCAAAGAATGAAACTAATGTAGTGGAAATAAACCATGTAGAGAAGCTAGTACATTATGATGAGAAACAAGAAGAGCCATTGAACCTAGAGAAAGAGAGAGAGATAAGCTATGAGCTAAATGTGAGGAGGCTTCAAGAAGAGACAATTGTTAGACCAGAACCAGACACCGATGAAATGGTGGATACCACCATTGTCCCTACTCCTATGCTCCCATCATTTAGATTTGGAGACTATAAATATGTGTTAACTATAGATATCCAAAAAGTCTTTGACATAAGAGATGATTACTACCTTGGAATAATTTCTCAGCATTTGGAACAAGAGCAAGGTTTTGTTGATCCAGAGCCTGACACATATTTGAATTTGAATTTAAAGATAAAAGACAATGAATATATAGATATTGTAAGTACATTAGCTCTTTTCTACAATGATGCTCATCCAGTTCAAGAAGGCAGAAGGTCTTTCAAGTGAAGATGAATTTCAACAAATACAAAAAGGTAAAATATTGAGCACATGGGGAGGAAGATTCAAGAGAGAGATGATTCCTCTTCATCTGCTTCACATTCAAGCATCAACCTTTGGAAGGATGCAGTGCTTTGTCAATGACAAAAATTAAAAGATATCTACTTTTTCCTTACATTCGAGTACTCTCTTAAATTAGAGGTTAATAGTTATGTTAAACTTTTTTAAGTGTGGTGGTGTAGCTTTTGGTCTATGAAGACAAGTTATTGAGTCAAGCAAAAGGCAAAAGAGTTGGTGGACTTGGAAAGGATGCAACATTGGGAGAATATCTAAAGTGGTTCAAAAAACCATGATTCCTGATATTTCACAAAAAATTCTCCAATGATCAAGTTGTGGTGCCATTGTTTGTCATTGAAACACTCTCTAGATATCTAGGTGGATATTTAGTAGTACGGTGGAATGCTGACAAAATAATTTTTTTGGCAAGCCGTCATGCTCATCTTTTATGTTTTAAAATCATAAGATGACTGGGCTGTGAGAGCCTCGTCCACCTTCTTCTGTGACCAAGCCTGCACGCACAAGTCATACCCTAACGAGATAGACAACAATCACGACTGGCCCATGCAAGGAGGGCAGTACATCCACCCGCTATTGTAACACTACTACTACTACTACTATTAAATAAACTAATTAAATCAATAATACTACTTATTAGAAAAAAACCTATAATATATATTTAAACTAACTAATACTAACAATATTAGCTAACTAACTATTAATTAAATACTAATTACACTAACTTAAACACTATCCTAGACTAAAAATACTAAGAAGAAAAAAGGAGAAAAACCCTAAAACACAATACAACAACAATCACAGAAGTAACAAAACTTACCCTACCTTATCCTAAGCTACGAATCCAACAAAAATATACTCAAATCCCACAAAAAACATCTCAAAACCTAAAAAATCGCTAGATCTATCAAATTAGGTCTACACACACGGGTCTTTCAACATGTGGCAAAAGGAGAAGAATAAGCCCTACAACACAAGAGTCAACACAAGCGTTTGCCGTAGAGGCAAACTGCCGTTCTCTCGAGTAGTAGTGCCAATAGAAAGCCCAAATTCATGGAGCTCGCACAAAGCTACCCAAGTGAAGAATGCTCACCTTTTGCATGTTGTTGAAAACTTGGTAGCTTACCTGTCACATTGGAAGATGCAACTGCATGAATGCGAGCTAGAACTTGAGAAGACCTACCTCCCATTGTCACCAATGATAGTTCTCTATGTAGAGCTTGGCACTCCCCATTTTTGTGTGCTAGACTATGCTCTACCATGCAAAGATAATAGCTCACTCTCTCACTAGCAAGACATGGCAAGACCAAGAGGGAAAAAAGGGAGAACCTCAGACACACTCACTCTCACACAAGCACTACCAAGAGGGTAAAAGGATAGGGTAGAGAGTTAGGTCCCAAGGAGAAAGAGCACACTCTCAATCAATACTCAAGGGAATGTCCTTTTTTCATTAGTTAAAGTCACTTATATACATATCACTTATTGGCCACGGGCGTTCATACTCACTGAAATTGGGCACCCTATACTTAAAAGTGAACTAATGAGAAGTAACATCTTTCATGAAGTGCATAGGGTGCTAGCCTTTATACAAGCCATAGCATCCCCATTGAGTACAACATGAAGTGCATATATGAGATTAAGGCATGTTACATACATCTAAAGTCTCGCTTTGGGCGGACATTGCATGTTTTGGGCAACCAAATGATAGTTCTTGATGTTCGTGTGGCCACTCCTTCTTGATTGCAAATATCTAAGCCCTTTTCCAAAAGCTAGATGTGTCTTCTTAGCTCGTTGGTTGATGATGACTCCTCCATTATCCATTGTGTTTGTACAAGGTCTTGACAAGGTGTTTATGGTGACACACACTTTGATGCCAGAGGAGCTTTCGAAAGTGGAAAGAAAAGAGAGAGAATACTTCACAAGAAAATATGTGTGGATAGAATTGAAAAGGTAAATGGCCAACTTTAAAGTTTAAGTTAATCTTACATTTTTTGAGGAATAATGCCAATGCCATGCATGGTCAATGTGATTTGTTTACAACCAAAATTTGAACATCCTTGATCCTAAGCTGGGAGATGAATGGAGAAAATGCACTTTTGCGGTAAAGTGGGGTGAGGAAAATTATGCTTATGTAGAGAAGCTTAATGTGTTTACTATGTGCGATGTGGCTCCAGATATAAGGATGCACATTTATCTCTGTTTGAAGAAAATAAGACAACTAAAGCAATGTTTTCCTTGCCAAAGGGCAGCCATGAGTATAGAGCATAAAGTTTTTCAATTGCAAACTCTATAAAGTGTTGAGAGATGTAATCACGGTGTTGTGGGTATGTGGGAAAGCACCCTAGAGGTACAAGATATTGTGTTGAGAGATGTAATCGCGATGTTGTGTATGTGGGAAAGTACCCTAGAGGTGCCAGATATTGTGAGATAAGAATGCCACATGTGATATTGTATGGTGTGTGTGTTGACCAAAAGATTAGAAAAGAGTGTGCCACATGGATGCATACATGTAAAGTGAGATGAGGGCTATCTATATTAGAAGCCTCATTGTATGGTTCATTGGGGAATGCAAAAGAGATCTTTTGTTGAGTGTACAATCTCTCTCTTTCTCTAGTCATGGAGTTTTTTAGTGTGGTATAATCCACCTTAATCATATGCTTAATCTTGTGCCTATCTCACCATGATCAATTTCATATTAGGATTGTTAACATGGTATCAGAGCTTGGGTAGGCTCTTGGTCTAGTGAATATATATATATATATAGTTTTCTTGGTTATGAGGTTATTTGATTAAGCATTATTTTAAGTTTATTATGAAAAAAAATTAACACACTCATTTTCATTAGTATTGCATTTGGAGAGAGATTATGCTCATGGAGATTTGGAGATTATGGTGCTACCCAAAGAAGTTGAAAATAGAGATTTTAGCAAGTATGAAGGCTATGGACTCTTCGGTGTCAACAAGGAAGCTTCCAAGGAGACCAAGGTGTCTCAAGAAGGTTGGTTTTGTGAGTTTTGCTTCATGAAATTTTAAACAAGGGTTGCTGATTTATGGGATGAGAAGATCCCAGGGTTCTTTTTATTTAGGCAAAGAGTGTAAGAGGTGCAACGCTTGTCTAAGAAGGGATAAGCGGTTATTGGATTAGAAGAAGTCCATGGTTGAGAACATTGGAAAGGGAAGATGCTCATTGGTATACTCATGAGGTATGGGTAACGTTGGGTGAAAGCAATTGGGGATTTCACCTTGTGGTTTCTTGAGAGAAACCAAAATGGAGAAGCACCCTTGAAGATGTTGTATGCAACAAGGAAAGGCATACCTAGTTTGAGCTCAATTAAGAGCTCATGGTGGCCTAATTATTGGTCACATTGAACCTCACTGTGGACGGCTTTGGTCATGGCAAAAATGCAGCTTATAGAGCTTCAGGACGTTGGTCAAGGCAAAAATGCAGTTAATGGCTTGTTATGGGAGATGTCAATATGAAAGAAAGAAAGTCAAGGTTGGCATGCAGCATAAAAGAAATGAGACTACTTGTTGCGAGAGAGGCCAAAAGAACAAGCTACAAGGACTTTTGATAGGTGACCATAAATGCTCCAAAGAAGAGCTGGAAAGGATTATTGGAGCGTGAGAGAAATCAACTGCAAGAGCTGAGGAGAAGCTCAAACAATGGGAGCTAGTCTGGCTTGACGGTGAAAGACCTATTGTAGAGCAAGAAATAGGAAGAGATGACAAGCATAGGCAGCTATGGTCTTGAGCTATGGTGACGGGAAGCAGAAGCAAACAAGCGTAGTGATTGTGCAATACAACACGGGAGAAATGAAGCACTCTTGCCATACAGAGAAAGACGAGGCAGCCAAAGAATCTTTGCGATGGCCACTTACTAAAGAAACGACAGCTATGGCAACCATGTATATGAGGGCAACCATGCCCGAGCCTCTGCGTGTTCAAAACGAGATGTGTATTCACCCATTGGTATGAGGTTTCCCTGCCCAAGTTCACCGAGAAGCTTAAAATGGTTGTCATGATGTGTGCATGAGCGATGCACGTAGGAGGTGCATGCGCATGGGTTAGTTCTCACTCGAACATTTATGTTCAAATTGGACTCAGCGGTTCCGCTGTGAGCAAGTGAGCTCAAAATGGACTTTGTGTCTAGGTTGGATAGGCACATGCACACACACTTGTTGAACACTCCAATTTCGTATTGAGGGGGAGTGGAGAGAGACAGGTTGCATTTGGCAATGCTCTAAGTTGCATCATACATTATACAAGCTATACGTTATACACGAATAAGGGCGTATTTAGTCAAATACACTTAAAATACGATCATATTATTCTATGCCATGCTGGACATTAGTCGACTGAACGTTTTAGTCCCAGCAAATCGATTGTATGGTATTCGATCGAATGTCATATGATCAAATACCATACGATCGAAAGATACCATACGATCGAAATGTATTCTATCGTATATCTTTCGTTCGAATTTAATTCTATTAAAACAATGACTATTAGCTATATAAACTTGCTTATGGACCGCATTGTCATTATACAATTCCCGGGGTTCTTGCAAAAGGAATCTGTCTCTTGCCACTTGTGGTAAGAAAAAAAAATCTAATTTAGCTAGAACTATTAAATTAGGCAATTTAGGTAGGTTGAGACCCTTGTGTTTCAACATAGTTCACACTAGGATTAGTGAGTCTAAGTAGTTAGAATCCCTTGTATTTGAACATTGTTCAGACTAGGGTTTAGCTCAATTAAAGTAGCTAGAATCCCTTGTGTTGGAACATTGTTCACACTAGGGCTTAGGTTAATTAAAGTAGCTGGAATCCCTTGTGTTGGAACATGGTTCACTCTAGGGTTCCCTTGTGTTGGAACATTGTTCACACTAGGGCTTAGGTCAATTAAAGTAGCTAGAATCCCTTGTGTTGGAACATGGTTCACACTAGGGTTTAGGTTAATTAAAGGAGCTAGAATCCCTTGTGTTTGAACATCGTTCACACTAGGGTTTAGGTTACTTGAAGGAGCTAGAATCCCCTATGTTGGAACATAGTTCACACTGGGGTATAGGTTATTAAATTGCAAAAGCTAGAATCCCTTGTGTTTGAACATAGTTCACACTCGGGTCTAAGGGGTGGGAATAGCTTCATAAATGGCATTGGGGTAGTAGGATTCAATAAGCGTGGATATTTGTTGTTATCTATATTTGCTTCTTTGTTTGTGTATACAATTATTTTTCAATATGAATTCAGAACTAGAAATAGAAATTTTAAAGTATAGAATGCATAATGGTAGATGTGTAGGTTATTTTATGGCATTAGTGATCATATATTGATGTAAAGTTTCTCATGAGTCATTTTGTGCTTTAAACAGCTTAAGATTACGATGGGTGGATCCTGAGAGCCTGAGTGGGGCTATGTATAAGATTTGAAGTGTGGTGGATAAAGTGAATGCGTCAGTAGCGTCAGAGAATGCGTGAGTTCAGCAAGAGAATGCATCAGCTCAGCGAGAATGCTCCTTCGCAAATTGGGGAACCCTCTAACATGCACTTGATGCCTCCTATGTGCACTGCTGCCTCAAGACGAAGTAATGGTGTGAGCAAACACTCTAGTCCACTATATTATGCCTTTGATCGAACTACAACATTGGAGATGCATTTGAAGTGGACACAAGTGTTTGTTGCTTGTGGGATATCATTTAATGTCATGCGTAACCCTGTATTTCAAGATGCCTTGTTTTGCACAGCAAAAGCAGGATCAAAATTTACTATTCCACCTTACCATAAAATGCGCATAGAGTACTTGGATAAAGTAAAGCATACAATGGAGCAAAGCCTTGCACGTACAGTGCTTGATTTTGTGCCAGGTTTTGGATGTCCTATTGCGCTAGATGGATGGACAAGTTGTAAAAAAACCCATTAATTAACATTATGTGTATATGTCCAAGGGGCACAGTTTTCCTAGACGCAATTGATACTTCACTTAAAGAGAAAGCAAGTTCTTATCTTGTAAACTGTATGAAAGGGCTATTGCCCATGTGGGTGGTCCAAAATATGTAACTGTAATATGAACTAATAATGCGTCAAACTTCAAAAATGCCGGCCATTTGATTCAGGAGAAATATCCTAAGATTACATGGGTGCCATGTGCTGCGCATACATTGAATTTGTTGTTAAAAGATATTGGAAAGATGAGTTTTATTCAACCAACTCTTGTAGAAGCTAACCACGTGAAATTCATTTGTGAACATCAGTATACTTATACACTCTTTCGTATTAAGAGTGATAAGTGCTCGCAAATATTCTGTGCCACGGATTCACGGACAAGTTATTATGTGTTAGAAAGGTTTGTGTTGGTTCGAGCTACTCTACATGAAACTGTGGCAGATCGACATTTTCAGGCATGGACAAGCAAACATGCCGCCCATACTGTGGCTGCCACAAGATGTGTCAACTTAGTGACCTCGACTTCTTTTTGGAGTAAGGTACAAAAAATTCAAAGTGTGGCTAAACCATTTGTGGAGTTGCTACACATTGTTGACACCGATAAATTTGTCATGGGCAAGGTGTATTGGCTGATGTTTTAAGCTATCAAAACTATTACATCTCATGAAAAACTTACAACAAGAGAGCGAAAGGAGATTTCCTTTTGCGCTACAGATAGATGGACTATGATGCATACTCCACTTCATGGTGCAGCTTTTGCTTTAGATCCAGCCTTTTAAATGCATGAGCAGTCTAGCAACAGTGACGTCATGGCTAACTTCAAAGAAGTGTGTAGCACATTATTGCTAGGTGACAAAGGTAAAGATGCTTATCACCAGCATGTTCAATTTAGCAATAGAATTGAAAATTTTGGTGATGAATGGTGTTTGGATGCCATCAAACACTTAAGTCTCCCAATGTGGTGGAAAGAATATGGCAGTCAAACATTTGAATTGCAACACATTGTTGTGCGTGTGTTGAGCATGGCTGCATTGTCAGGTAATTGCAAGAGAAGTTGGTCAGCGTATGATTTTATTCAGAGCAAAAGACGTAACATATTAAAGGCATTAAGAGCTTCGGTGCTTGCGTATTGCTTTTGCAATATGAGGTTGCCACATAAGCCCCAATCCATTGCAACCCAAGCGGTAGAACGAGATATATTGCAGGCTCCAAAGCAAACACATGAAGTGATTGTTGAGGAAAGGGGAAGTGAAGATGAAGAAGAAGAATGGGAGATAGACTCGAACGCCTCTGATGTATCGGAGATCAATGATATATCTCCCGTTTTGCTTTGGGATGATTAAAATGACAAGGCTCAGTACTTTAAAACTTTTGTTTTCAAACACAAGCCAGGATCACTTTAAAGACCACCAAGAACTTCAAAAATTTTGTTTTCATACAACACAAGTCGAAATCAATTAAAAGAACACCAAGTACTTCTTTTCATTACGCACAAATTTTTGGTGCAGCTACAAAATTTGTAGTAAAGTTCATGTCTACAGAAATTTAATATAGGGGGATCATGTCAACAAAATTTAATCATCGCCTAAGTTAATAGGTGATGGTGAAATGGGCCTCTTAAGAAGATCATTCAATTGAAAGTGAGGAGATTCATCTGGCAATGCTCCATACTTTTCTTCATACCACAAGAGCTTTGCCTCTTACACTCTTATGGTTCTCCTTAGCTCTTCATTCTCTCTTCGCAAGGCTTTATAGTCTTGCAGTAGTTGTTGTGCTGTCGTACCTTGAGTTGCTAGCGTAACTCCTTCGATGGCAAAAGATTGAATGTTCATGTGCTCAATGAGGTGTGAGCACAAGAGGCTTCGTTCGTTGTACTTCTCACCCCATCTTTGCTCTCTTTTTATGAGTTGGGTGACCTTGAGCCGCCGCACCCCCTTGTGGTGGCTTATCATCCCAATTGACTTGCTTGTTGAGGACTCCTCGCAAAAAAGTTACTGGATGAAGTATAGGGGCACATGATGATTATTTGGCATCGTTTTAGTTTTCTCCACAAATCTCTCCAAAAGAATGGCAGAAAGTTCCACATGCTGAAGATCTGACAGCTTCGGTGGATACATTCATTTTGGATTCTTTTGATGGGTTCTATCCATTGGTCTAAACAGCTATGTGCGCACAAAAGAGCTAGGGACTAGATTTTTGCATTGCTCCAAGCTGAGTGGGGGGCCCTCAAGTCCCTCTCTTAGAGGTTGCACGTATTCAAAACCTTGTAATCCGCTACTAGATATTCTTGCATCCTTGTCCTTGAGGATGCACTGTGCTTCTTTGTGGTCTAAATCTTCCGGAGCAAGAACTGGTACAGAACTATAACATTGGGGATGTCCTCTAAATCCTCCCATTATTGATTCGCCTCCATTGCAATAATGAAGTCCGGCAAGGTGACAGGGTACACTGAAAAAACAAAATACAGAGCTAGAATGAGAACCCTTGTACAGACAATTAGAGACTTTCTCTTCATTCATTGAGACAATAGACAATCAATGAGGCATTAGACATTCACTGGAAAATGAAAAACATGAAAGAGATAATACACATTCATCGAAAATTGAATCACTTTAAAGAGACATTACACAACCAATATCCAAATCATAATTACTAGATTTGTTTACAAAGTACAATTGACAATCAAGACTCGAAAGGGCGTAGGCCAGCATGACGAGGTAGAGATACATCATATTGGGGGGCTTTGGCTAACACATCACCAACTCATAGGCCAACGGCCTTTTATTTGGGTCTTCATCGGTGGCTCTCTCACACACAAGCTTTATGTGTCTCAGCAGGAAACCTCTCTTTGGATCAGATGGCGGGAAAGAAACTGCTTTGCACAATTTGGATATTACATATCCCAAGGAGAAGATATCTTGTGCTTTGCTGAAGGGAGGTGGACGCCACATACAGAGGCTCTCAGGTGCCATTCAAGGCCAATTTTGTCTGCCCTCTGCCTTGCTAAGGGCAGTGTCTCGATTTAAGCAAACTACATGCTTGCATGTCAGGGACCGTGTAGACCTTCCCCAATCTCTGATACCAGCATAAACTTCATAAAATTTTGTCGTTGAGAAGTGAATGAAGACATTGTCGGCATGCAAATCATTATGGAGTAAATCCATGCTATGCATATATTCCATTGTGTGCATTAGGGTATTAATAATGTGGAAGATATGTTTTTGGAAGCGCGGCTTATCATGGGATCCCTTGCTAAACTCACAAAAATTCTTGGGGGGGATCTCTTTTACCATCTACGGTGCATACCCACATCCAATTGTTGTTTGCAGAGGTTTTCGCCGTTCCAATGTTTGAAAATGATCATGGGTTCTTTTTCATCGTGGCATAGTCCAAGACGATTAACTATGTTGCATGATGAATGACATCCACTGCGGTGGCCTCGACAACTACTACATTATCTCTTTCTACATTCTCTTCATCAGTCTTGATTACCTTGCAAACATACCATTGTTCGAGGAAGATATTATCATGAACGTTGCATTTGGTGGCGTATGCAAAGGTTCCCTCCCCCAGTCGTGGTGAAAGGACATCAAACTCTATTTGATTTTGTCTCGCAAGATAAATAAGGTAGGAGCTCTGGACATTGCGGCTCCATGAAATGATCTCTGTGCTTGGAGTCACGGTACCTGTGGTGGTAGCGGCTGTGACCCTTGACTTGGAGTTGGAGTTTCGCGTTGCTTTCTCTTGCCCGTTGCTATGCTTCTCTTTCTCCATACGGCCTCTATATACTGTAGCTTTGATTGAAAAGCTAGATCTTATCTTTTTTGAGCAGGAAAGTGACCAATGGAGTGAGAGATTTCTCCTATTCACCTTAAGCATTCCTTCCTAATTTCCCCATCTTTAAGTAAATGCACATGCAGCTTAAGGGAGGGATCAGACTCTATCAAGGCCTTCCATGCCGCATCCACCACGATACTAGAAATCTCTTGGAGATTGTTGTCAGTTGTCTGGAGGAGCCGATCTATCTCTGCTTCAAGTTTGACACTCAAAACATTCCCAATTGCCATTACAAGTTTGTGACGTTCATCCCTTTTGTCAATTGGAGTTTTCGTACAAATCCCTCAGGCAGTTGCTCCGGCACTTTCTCTGACGCTTGCGCTGGTGCTTGCTCTGGTGATTGCTATGCTCATGGCTGAATCCAAGTATACCAGTAAACCTATCGAGATGAAAATGAATAATTTATACCAATACGTAGATGGAGACATTCACATTAGTGCATACGTGTGTTCATTAATATTTGTGTGATAATGCGTACATAACCAATTTGACTACAATAACAAACAAAGGACAAACGTTAATACATGTGTGTGTGTGTGTGTGTGCAGTAGTGCTTAGACATAAGTGCTTAGACATTTCGGTTCTGCGTTTCATTTTGTCTTCGCTCGTGAGATGAGATGAAACGTTTCATACCAAAACTCTGTGTTTTGATATGAAACGTTTCCACCATGGATATACCTAAGCTATATAGTCAGGAGATAAAGAAAACTATGGATATGCCTAGTTTCAAAGCTATAAACCTAAATCTAAAGCATGATAGAATCATGAATGTTGATTTCACCATGCATGGCTATGCAAAAGCTTATCAAAATGAGTGGAATGAAAGAGAGTATAAAGCTAGCTGAACTTTGATACCACCCGTAACAGTGGCACAAAGGTTCAACTATCTCAACACTGCCTCCGAATCAGTGGCACTGAGTACAAATTCTTGGGGTGTTCTATCAACTAATCTATATTCTAGAATCTATGATATGAGAACCTGGAAATACAACAATGCCACCCGAACCAGTGATGACAAAGTTGTACACAGGTGGTGCCTAAAGAGAAGAGGGAAAGACCTGGAAGTGATACATTGCCACCGGAAGCAGTTACAGAGTACTCACACGGGTGAATACAAACAAAAACCTGGAAGTGCACAATGCCACCCAAAACAGTGGCACAGTGCACACAAGCAGAAAACAAACAAACCTACAATCACCACCCATTGCATAACTTAATAGTGGTGAAGAAGGCTGCAGTAATCACAACAACGTCCGATTCAATGTTGCAGTGACACTGCAAATGCAAATGAAGATAATTTTTTTAAATTTAAATATGCTTTCCACACAAATTGTTGTCCCATAGCGATATCCGTAAAAAATAGCGGAGTGGGACAACATATGCAATACAAATGAGAACAATGCATTTTTAAAAAAATTAAAACAAATTCTAATTTTAAAAACACATTTAAAAATTCTAATTAAAAAATATAAAATTTTAGATTTTTTTACCTATGCAAATGGTAAGAGAGAGAGAGAGAGAGAGAGAGAGAGAGAGAGAGAGAGAGAGAGAGTAAGCGAAATGGTGAAAATGGGGGGCGATTTTGCATTTTTATTTCAACGTTTTTTATTTGATTGAATGGTTTTTGATTGAATGACTTTCATTTGAATATCTTTTGATCAAATCAAATGATTTAAAAAACATTATTCCTTGAATTATACATTTATTCATGTATATCCTCGTATTTTTTGGTAAAATATCATTATACGAGACATATAATGCAACTTAGGCAATGCTACATTGGTGTTATGGGTGATGGGTGAGTTGTGGAACACCTCGATTAAGAGGGGGTGTTGAGAGATGTAATCACGGTGTTGAGAGATGTAATCGCGGTGTTGTGTGTATGTTGTGTGTATGTTGTGTGTATGTGGGAACACACCCTAGAGGTGCAAGATATTGAGGTAAGATAAGAATGCCACATGTGATATTGTATGGTGTGTGACTGCTGGACCAAAAGAGTGGAAAAGAGTGTGCCACATGGATGCACACATGTAAAATAAGATGAGGGCTATCTATATAGAAGCCTCATTGTATGGTTCATTGGGGAATGCAATAGAGAACTTGTGTTGAGTGTGCAATCTCTCTCTCTCTAGTCATGGAGTTTTTAGTGTGGTATAATCCACCTTAATCTTATGCTTAATCTTGTGTTTATCACCATGATCAGTCCCATATTAGGATTGTTAACAAATCGGTTGCACTTCCTGCTAGTGTCAAATAGTGGGCTTCAGTAGTAGCAAATGAAGACCTCATCATGTATCCTTCTCATTTGCATTCTTTGCACAAATGGGAGATGGAAAATTGTCCTTTATGGGTTGACATCATGGAGAAGGAGACACATGAGCGTCTTTCATTTGAGCTAGGCAGGAAGAGTGTGGATCTAGCCATTGGTAAGCTTTTAATGCTTCACCATTCTCATTTTGGAAAATCCATGTGGTGTTCCTTGTGTTTACATTGGTTCTCTTTTAGGATTAGGACATGGAAAGAGAGGGCAAGAGAAAAAAGTGCGTGGTGATGTTGGTAAAAAAAATGTTGATGGAGAGGAGGAGAGTTCTCATGACATGAATAATGATGAAGGTAATGTTGAGTTGTCTCTTGATTTTGGTGAATATTTTTATGTGCATGTAGTGAATGTGTGCTCTTTACTTTGATTACTTGTAGTTGGCATGTCCACTATCAATAAAGTACATAAGTTCTTGTATGTGCCAATGCATGTAGTGAATATGTGCTCTTTACTTTGATTACTTGTAGTGAATGTGTGCTCTTTACTTTGATTACTTGTAGTTGGCATGTCCACTATCAATAAAGTACATAAGTTCTTGTATGTGCCAATGCATGCTTTGGGCATTCAGCCTAGTGGTGGATAGGTCCCATGCGTGGGGGTTACATGTAACTACATTGCCATAGGCAAGGATTTTTCATGCGTAATGAAGAACCCTATGTACACACAAATCCATGAGTTCTTCATCAAGAAGTCCCGTGTCTCAAGTAGAGATTACATATGTAAAGGATGCATTGTGGGCCATAAATTTTATATTCTTAGATCTGCCATTTGGTGGTATGCATTATGGTTCCATGACTTGCCCCCCTTGGGATCTTGTGTCTAAGGATCATATCCATAACGACATTTTGGTGGCTACATCCTCTCTCAAACATAGGAGGATGGTTGCTTGTTGTGATTTCCTCCACGACAAGAGGTTTGTGCATATCTTCTAGTTTTTATGTTTTGCTTTTGTTTTGTGTTTAGTGTTTGTCTTTTCGTAAGTAAATACTTGTTTTGCTCTTTAGGTGACTGTATGGGATGGATCGAGTGCTACTGTATGTTTGAGCTAGAAATTTGAAGGATCGTTGTGATTCATCACTCTACTTATGGACATCATGAGAGTGCTGGTGCTAGGACTAATGTATTTAAGTGTTGGCTCAAAACTTGCCTTGGCTCTTTAGCATTGATCACTTTACTTGATGGATTATGGAAATTGATGCATGTGTTGTATATATGTGCAGTATGTAGAATCTAAGTTGTACATGATTTGAAGACAAGGCATGGCTCCACCCATGTACTTGGCTTAAAGTGCACTTGCCTTTGAGGCTATATAGATGTGCCCATTAGCACATGATAGTATTATTACTACATATGCTCAACCTCTTATCTTGGGTAGGATGAGATCTAGTGACAAGAGGACAAGCTCTTCACACTTTGAGGTATGAGTAGATTGATGCTCTTGTAGGGGAGATGCTGTGAAGAGTTTTTAGAAAACCCCAAAGGCATGTATAGGAGGAGATGAGGTGGACACATAAGGCTTTTGCTACCTCGAGTGTGTTGTTTTCTGTCTTTGTGTAGTTCAGTTTAAGTAGATGCATGGTAGAGGATCGTGCTGAGTTAGATGATTGCATTGCCATTCTGATTTGTACATATGTAGCATGCTTGTATGTGTCTTTTAGTTTTATTTCAGTCTTGTGCCAAGGGAGGTGATGACAATGATACATTTCTTCTCATGGCACTCCTTAAGCAATGGCAACGGAGATGGAGCCATGGTGGTGGTCTTGGATGTTTCTTGAAGACTTTAGGATGTGTGAAGAAAAATGTGAAAGAGAAGACTGCAACAGAGACCATAATGAAAATCACATGTAGCTTGCTTTGCATTATATTGAGCCATTTTATAGGCAAGAGGTACAAGCTCTTATACATCACCAATGAGGTCATCAGACTCCATATTCTCCTCCTTAAGAGTAGGAAAGGAGGTGGAGGGAATGTAGGCGAGGAGGGACCTCCTTTTATTATGATTAAAGAGAAAATGCCTTGCTTTGAAACCTTAGGAAAATAACCCATAGGTTTGGGTCATTAATTCTAACGCCCTCCCATGATCCAAACATGGATAAAGACAAAAAAAGGCTAAGATGACCTAGACTTGAATGCCCTCCCACAATCAAAGGTAGCTACAAAGTTTGAGATACAATGGTTATGATGACCAAGGTGAGGACCACAAACAAAAGTGGTTGTCTCACAAAGAAAGATGTCCATGTGAAAGATGGTACATCAAAGAAAAACCTTGGTTTATAATGCCATAGAAAAAGTACCTCAACTTAAACAAATAAAAAGATGTGAGAGTAGAATGGGCTAAGTGCATGACCACCATCAAAATACATAATCATAATCATCAAAGCAAAGACTCATGAGAGACCTTCGATGGAGAGTCTTCTTCTTTCTTCTCTTTGGCAGATAGGCCTTTTGGACCTTCTTCTTCTTGGCATAACAAAACTCCTCAAGATGTCCTAGTTTGCCACAAAAACTGCACTTGAAAAAAGAACACCATTTTAGATAATTTGGGAAAAATCCCATTTCCATTTGAAAAATGGGATCATGGTGAACTTGTCCAAAACTTTGTCAAAACCCCCTCATTCTACATATCATTGGAAAGATCTTGAAGAGTAGAATCTAGATCTTCAATCTCCGACAAATTTGGAGTTGGCATGCTTAAGATATATACATAATTAAATGGAGTGATTGATTCCCAAAATATGAGATTTTTCCCAAATTATCTAATATTGACTTAAAGGTCTTCTTGTTTTTAGGAGTGGCTTTTGAGGATGAGGCTTGTCCTTTGAAAAAATAAGCACCATCAACATGGTACTCACTCTTCTTTAGAATCCTCTTCTCTTCTTCCAAGAGAGAAGCTTCAATGTCGATGAGGAATGGAGTTGGAAGATTTGAAAGAGTTATTACAAGGGCTGAATATTCATCAAGATGTGACACACTCTTAATCAATACAACAATTTTATCATCATCTTCTATTTCCTTCTTGTTTCCTATGAGTTGTGTTAAGAGGCTTTTAAAATCATTGATGTAGGCATGCATAGTAGTTGTGGGATTCTTTTGAAGCCCAAAGAATTTCACTAGGAGACTAATCTTGGAGTGTTTACATGTAGCACCAAATAATTTGTCTAGAGTTTCCCATGCATCTTGAGCTATATCACAAGTGTAAATGTGATGTACAAAAGTGTCATCCAAGTGTTCCCCTATAATTCCTAGTGCTTTATTATTCTTTAAATCCCATTGTGCACTGCTCTCTCTAGTAGTTAGTCTTTCCTCTTTCCCTTGAACAACCCCTTTTTCATGAGATTAAATTTCACCTTGGTTTGCCAAGTGTGAAAGTTCTCCCCTATAAACTTTTCTCTCACCTCACTAGGAGCCATAGCAAGGTCTTACCGCTTGCAAGAGCAAGGGCGGTATCTAATGCTTTACAAGCTTAATTTTTGATGATCTTCTTCTATATTCCCTATCCCATATAGATGATGATTTGATGCAAGATAAGGACCTAGTCCTATTTTAATGGCTTCTCTATTATACTAGGGTTTCTTAATGCTTCTTCTAACAGTGGGTAGCTTCTTTCTCCTAGAAGTTACTTCATGTGAAGATTGGGAGGGTTGGTTGACCGAAGAGGATGATGAGCACACACTTCCAGAAGAAGATGAAATATTAAGGATTTCTACTACACTCTTACTAGTGGACATAAGAGGCTTTGTGAACAAGACATTCAATAACATATAACTTTCAATGTCCCTAGTGTGAGCAAGCTCTTACAAAAGTACCATATTTTCCCTTTAGTGCATGTGAGCAGCCCTTTTAAAGGTATAGAAAACTACATATATATATATATATATATATATATATGAGCAGCTGAACTTTTAAAGGTATAGAAAACTATATATATATATATATATATATAAAAGGTTACTATAATAAAAGGAAGGCCACGTCTGCGCGCTGTACAGATCCACATGAGTTTGAACGGCGGATCAGGTTGTCGAGAGGAGCAGACGTGACACTCGTGTAGTAGCGCCGCAAACTGGTTTGACCATCGACAGCGACGGTTGGCTTCAGCACACTAATTTTTTCGTCTGACTGGCTGGTGTGGCTGTAAATTGATGCTCGGTGATGACAGCAGGCTCTGAATTGGCAACTGCCTCTGTGAAGTGGCGGCGATTGGCGTTACGCACACAGTTCTGCTCTGGCAAAGGCAGCAAGAACAACCTCGCTCTGATACCAATTGAAGAAAAATGTGAAAGAGCAGACTGCAAAACAGAGACCATAATGAAAATCACACGCAGCTTGCTTTGCATTAGATTGAGCCATTTTATAGGCAAGAGGTACAAGCTCTTATACATCACCAATGAGGTCATCGTGGAGATTATGGAGGTGATAGCAAGGTCCACGCGGCCATCACGCATTGTGAGCTATTAATGGAAGCTTGTTGGCGGAGGTCAGCAGAGCCAATGACGACTAGAAGATCATGCATTAGGGGAAGGCGGCAACCAAGAATGAGGGGGAGACTTTACCGAAATCAGTTGGGGAATATTGTTGCAGAGGCATCTTGGACATCGACGAGGAATGAGGGGTGATGATGATGATGATATTTGGTATTGATGGTCTTCAAGCTTTTGATTTGAGTCTTTTTATGGGTTGTTCCTGTCGCCATTTGGGGCTGTGGGGTCTCATCTTGGATGCCAAGAGCACGGTGGCTGTCGTGGTAGTGCTGTGTGCAGGCATATTCGGGTGAGTAAAAGTATATTTGTGGGCATCATTGTGGGCTGCTTCCAAGCAGGCCTCTCTTTGGAGAAAAAAACTTGGCATATTTCGAAGCTTAGAGAATATTGTTGGTGGCCTATTTTGGGCTTCTTAATCTTCCATTGCCAGAGTAGGTTTCAGAGAAGTGATTGCCACTGCCTTTGTCTTGCTAGACTTACTCATTTGTCTGATCCCTATAATGGCAGAAGATTATATGTGTGTGTTGTATGTTGTGAGGTTTTTTCTTGGGTGAGTTGTGAAATTTAGAGTTGGGTATCATCATACACCAGGGTGTTGTGTTGTGAGTTTTTTTGGGTTGTCTGAACCCCTTGGAGTAAGGCATTGAATGTGGTTGTGCATACCACTTCAAGTTTAAAGGAGTGTGGTGAGATGCAATGTGTGGGTATGTGATCTCAATTATGTGTTGGTGGTTGTATAATTCAGTCTGTGTTGTAAAGCTTGAACTGTGTGGGTGTGTGACAAGAAGCAGTCACAGTAAGAGAGATGTGTCAAGATGATGTGAACTGAATGAAGAGCTCCTGTTTTGTACTCAATCCAATTATAAGCAATAGAAGGCACCGTCTTGCTATAAAGGGTGTTCACTCAGTGAAATTGTCATTCTAATTGGTTGTTTTGCTGGTGTGTGGTGGCCATTTGGCTGGGATTTGGTGTTAATGTGTTGATATATCGATGGAGTTTGGTACACTATAGAGGAATTTCACATTCGTTGGCCAAGTCACACTATTTTGGTGCCTCCACAGAGGATAGCTGCCTTCAAAGGGAAAAGAAAAAAAGAAAACTAAAAAGCACAAAGCAAAGACTTAAGGTGATTGGTGTAGTGGAGTCTGTCTATTCTTCACGCTTTGCAAAGAAGCAAAGAAGTAAAGAAGGCAAATAGAAGGAGTATCGAAGTTAAAGAGGAGCAAGACTTTCCATAGTTCCATGGTCTTCATAGAGAAGCTAGAATTTGTCGCTTTGATGAAAGACAAAATAGAGCTGGCCCATCTTGCTAGACCCATAGATCCGGACAAAGCATAGAGCGACATTCTGGATTATTACCAAACGAGTCAACAAGAGATGGATCACTATTTGGAGGATTTTGGCCTGTTGTGGACACGTTGGATGGAGTCACTTGTCAAGGAGATGCCTCAAGAAATTCTCAAGAAGGAACGGGTTGTAGCTGGCCTATGACTAGAGACTTGCACTTGAAAGTGGAGCTCAAGAACCCTCAGAGCTTTAATGAAGCAGCCTACGGCTTGCACCTGAAAAAGAACGTAAGCTAAAGAGGTTGGGCCAATTAGGGATGCATGAGGAAGTCAAGGAGGAGGCTTCTGTGCCTAAGGAAGTTCCAGCTACTTAAGCTCCTGCTGAAGACAACTTGAATGAGTTGCATGAGGTGGTGGAATTAATGAAGTTGATGGACTTGAACCTGGTTGGAGGAGCAAGGGGTCGTGGAAGTCCTCCCAATCATGGAAGGGGAAACATGCCAATACCGGCTTAGGGTGTAGCTGCAAGATGGTATGGGGGACGTGGTCAAGGTAGTCAAGTGCAATGCTTTAATTGTGGTGAATGGGGTCATATTAGCCCGTATTGTGACAAGCCACCTCGCATGGGTGGTGATATGTTCTCGCTACCTCAAAACCTAAACAAAAGAGCTCATGATTATGGGATTGAGAACAAAGACCCTTCCCAACCTGGCAATAGTGGGATAAGCATTAAAGAGAGAGGGAAAGCTGTGAGCTTGATTGGAGTAGAAGAAGTTCCCGATGTGATGCCCATCACCAAGAGAGCAAGAGGAGGTACCAATGGGCAAAGCAGGACCCAGTCACAAGAAAGGGAAGAAAGCTATGATGGGAGAGCTAGATAAGGGAAAACAAGAAAAGTAGAAGGCAATGAAGACACTTCAGAGTGACTGATTTGTCAGTGGGTCAAGAAACAGGAAGGGTACACTTTGGCCAAGGATCTTAGTCAAAGGACAGAAGATGTTACCTTTGGTCAGCTGGCTTTCTGTTCTCGCTTGAAGCGAGAGTGGAGAAAGTTAGCCACACCCACAAAGAAAGAGCCATTGGAAACAAGAAGGGGAAGTGTGGAAGTCCTCACTCTTGAGGAGTTACTTGATATTTGTCCAGCTATTGAAGCTTGGAATCTTGGATATAATATTGGGGAAGCTTACATAGATGGGGGAGAACAAGTGTGTGTACTAACCCAATCATGTATGGAAACGTTGGGCCTGGTGGTGATAATATTTTGTATTGATGATCTTCAAGCTTTTGATTGAGTTTTTTTATGGGTTGTTCCTGTCGCCATTTGGGGCTGTGGGGTCTCATCTTGGATGCCAAGAGCAAGGTGGTTGTCGTGGTAGTGCTGTGTGCAGGCATATTCGGGTGAGTAAAAGTATATTTGTAGGCATCATTGTGGGCTGCTTCCAAGCATGCCTCTCTTTGGAGAAAAACTTGGCATATTTCGAAGCTTAGAGAAAATTGTTGGTGGCCTATTTTGGGCTTCTTAATCTTCCATTGCCAGAGTAGGGTTCGAGGCTTTCAGAGAAGTGATTGCCACTGCCTTTGTCTTGCTAGACTTACTCATTTGTCTGATCCCTATGATGGCAGAAGATTATATGTGTGTTGTATGTTGTGAGATTTTTTCTTGGGTGAGTTGTGAAATTTAGAGTTGGGTATCATCATATTCCATTATCATTTTGTATAGTCCTCCTTTTGTAAAAATCACACCAAGGTGTGGTGTTGTGAGTTGTTTGGGTTGTGTGAGCCCCTTGGAGTAAGGCATTGAATGTGGTTGTGCTAAGTTGAAAGGAGTGTGGTGAGATGCAATGTGTGGGTGTGTGATCTCAATTATGTGTTGGTGGTTGTATAATTAAGTCTCTTGTAAAAGCTTGTGCTGTGTGGGTGTGTGACAAGAAGCAGTCACACAGTAAGAGAGATGTGTCAAGATGATGTGAACTGAAGAGCTCCTCTTTTGTACTCAATCCAATTATAGCAATAGAAGGTGTCATCCTGCTACAAAGGGTGTTCATTCGTTGATTCTTTTCCATAGAACAAGGACTATTTAGGATTTACTTCATCTATCGTAACATAACAGAATTGAGTCTCATTGTAGGGATCCATCAGTCTAGTCTAACCTCATCCAATCGTCCCATGGGTTAGCCAACCGCCCAGCCACTGTAGTGATAGGATCCATTTAGGAATTTGGTTATGTTTTGTCGCGGGTATCAGGAAAAAGAGTTCCCAGGCTCCCAGCGCTTCAAGCAAACTTTAAGATAGTCACACCACTTACACACCTAATATGAAACTTCCTGTTTCACAGATTCAGCTGTCTTTAAAACAATCTTTTAATTAAACCATAGTATCATTGATCATAATCCTCCAAAATATCCAGGTTGAATTTTAATTTCCAATCATTCTTTCATCGGTGTACCTATGGATCATTGGCAACCAGAACGCTCACCACCTATTCACTTAGGGGCCTTTTCAATAGCTCCTAGCTCATAGTACCCGGAAATATATTCACTTATAAAAATCCAGATGGACTCTCCATTGAAGATCAGCAAGATCAACCAACAGATCCATATAAAAGAGCCATGGACTCATCCGTTGAGGATCAGCAAGGACAATCAACCAGATCCATGCCCGAGTTCAGAAAACAACTCTTAACTCCTTGTTTCATTTTCTTCCTCGACGCACGTGTGGGTATCTTCAATGACCCAGAGCCTGAGCATCGTATGGTCAGCACCCTGTAGGCTCTTTTTCGCATGTCATTTAGCGCTTCACTCATAGGCCGCTTCCTTGGTCCCTCATCCACCATACCAGAAGCTCACCATTTAAATTGAATCGAGGCTGGTCAAGACGTCGGTCGACCTTGCTATGCGAAACGTCCTCTGTTGACTCTCCGTCAACTGTTGCAACTTTATCACTTAGGTCTCCACGACCTCATTCACAAGATGGTCAAAATTCTTCTCCAGCATTCTTGACCTAAAACAATAATTTAAAAACAGGTCATAAATATAGTTTCTAAACGAACTCTCATCTTTCCACATTGTTCCACATCATTTCTCGTTATTCCACATTCTTCTACATCAATTCACATTGCTTAATCCACATCCAATCATGTGTATTTCCATCGTCCTTCATCTATTCTCATCTAGTCACATCATATTACATCTCATCACATCTATCCTCATAACATCTCATCCATTCACATCTACCCATATCCATATCACATCACATCACATCCATTCACATTACATCTCATCCATTCACATCTATCCCGATTTACATCACATCACATCACATTCATTTCACATCTATCTCAATTCACATCATATCACATCTCATTCATTCACATCTATCTCGGTTCACATCACATCCATCTCACATTACATTCACATCCATTCATATCATACCTCATCCATATCCATATCATATCACATCACATCCATTCACATTGCATCTCATCCATTCATACCACATCTATTTCACATCACATCATCACATCCCATCTATTTACATCACATCCATTCTCATGTATTTACATCACATACATGTCATCCATTCACGTCTCATCGCATCCATTCACATCCATCTCATTCATTACATCCACATCACATCACATACATCCCATCCACATTACATCACGTCCACATCTCATTCTCATCCATTTACATCACATCACTTCCTTTCACATATCATCACATCTCAATCTCATCTCATCACATTCACATCCACATCCATTTATATCACATCTCTTCACATCCACATCTCTTCACATCCACATCAATTTATATCACATCACATCCCATCCACATCTCATCACATCCACATCCATTTACATCACATCACATCCCATCCACATCTCTTCACATCCACATCCATTTACATCACATTCATATCTTAGCACATCCACTCATATCTTATCACATCCACTCATATCCTATCACATTGCATTCACATCTTATCACATCGTATTCTCATCTTGTTCACATCTATTCACATTTAGTAACATTTTCTACTTTCGATACCGATGGGATTTTTTCTAAATTTCTGCCAATTGCTTGGCTTAGTTAAAGGTACTTGTTCTCGATAGATATTTTCATATTCTTTCTCTAATTTCTTAAGTGAAATATATTCAATATTCTTCTTTTGAGTAAAAGATTCATGGGATTTATAAAAATCAATTCTACCCATATTTCTCAATAATACTCAAAATTTCACTTTTGATAAATACTCATAGTTTGAATTATGCTAAAAAAATTTTTTTTCATTTAATTTCTTGGATCTCAAATATCATGGGAATTTCTCTTTTTGCATTTAAATGATTGAATTACAAATGTCATGGGAGTTTCTCTTTTATCATAAAATAAATTTATCTAAAATTTCTTTTTTCTTTAATAAAAATATCCATTATTTTAAATATGCCAAGAATTTTAATTTTACCATTTAAATGATTGAATTTTAATTGTCATGAAAATTCCTATTTTATCATTTAAATTTTCTCATACATAAAATAAATTTATCTAAAATTTATCTTTAAATTAAATATTTATTATTTTATATACCAAAATTTCTCTTTTTCTATTTAATTACATGGATCTTCATTATCATGGGAATTTCTCTTTTTGCATAAAAATAAAAATACCAAAAATTTCTCTTTTCTTTAATTAATTTTTTATGCATAAATACTAAAAATTAGTTTCCCATGAATTTGATGAAAATCATTCTTTTAGCATAGGATGTCCAATCCTAGAATATGGTAGGAAGTCCTCTTTTCACATTATGCATAAAAATGAGTTATGTATTCATTTTTAAAATTTTAGCCATAGCTTCACTGCTATTACTGATAATTTTCAATAGAAAGAATAAGACTTTGTAATACAATTATGATAGAATACTATCCTTAGACTTAAATCTAATTTATGAAATTAAATCATAAGTTTATCATAATTTTATTAGCATAAAAGCATAAAAAAGCTATTTTCTTAACCTCTAGCTTTAGAGATTGATTTTGAATTAAGAATTAGTCATAGGAATGACTATTCTTTTGGGGAGAGAGAGATATACATAAAAAGCATCCTAATTAAGCATAAAAATTAACTTTTTTGTGATTAATCATTAGAATTCTTATAGAAAGCTTGATTTGCATTGAAAATAATTAATTTGAAACTTCTCAAGCATGAGAGGGGTTGAGAAGTGAAATCTTTTGAATGAAAACCATGAAATTACTTCTTATCTCTTGATTTGGTTTGCTTCTTTATCTTAGAAAGGAAGCCCCCAACTAATCAATTGGTTTAGTATGTTGAGAAGAAAGCTCCAAGGATTGTTGAAGAGAGAGAGAAGCTCCAATCTCTCCAAAAGTAGAGGATTTTTAAGAGAGGGATAATAGAAAATATCATTATTTTAATATAATATTGGCATGGTATAGTCCACAAATTTTTTTATAAAAGACTAAGGATCTATTTATAGGTGAGGGAAGCCACTAACCAAGTCCAATTGAGTTCTAGAATTTTCAAGATTCAGTTTGACTCAATTTGGACAAGATTTGGACTAGTTTGGCTCCCTTTTTTATTTGGTTTGATCTAGGAGTCTAGAGGAGAGATAAAAATATCACAATTTTTTTGAATTAAAAACTCATCCACATGTGTGAATTAGACATACAGTGGCAAATCCAGTTAACCCCAAAATGGGTTAACAAAGTGCGATACATGTGTTAAGATAGGATGTGTGTGTTATTAATAGACAAGTGAAGGCTGTGGTGTGAAGGTGTAGGGTTAGAGTGATTTCATGAATCTGCAGGCCGTGAAGTCAGGTTCCGTGAAGAAATTAGATTCCGTGAACCTTTGAGGTCCGATGAACCTTTGAGGTCTCATGAACCGTAAAAAAACATGAGATTTATTAAGTATTTTAATGTCCCATATTGCATTCCATTTCCTTTTCCAACACTTACAAAGTATGGTCTCCATTTGAACACATTTGGTTGGAATGTGCGGGGGGCCAAAGGTTTACCTTTGGCCTTAGAGAGTAAACCTTGTACTTAGTCAACTCTTCATCTTATGTGAGCATTTACTCATTTTTGGGTATTTTCTTTTATTCTTTGGATTTATCTCATCCCAACACTTGGATTAATCCAATTGGTCCATTGAAATCTTAATTGGATCATAATCCAAAAATTTTCTGAAAATGTAGAACCTTAGGCTAAGGTTCTTTATACACATTTTCAATTAATTCCAAATGCACATTGGAAAGTTCTTTTTAAATTTCTATTTCAGGGGAATCCATTTTAGATACTAGGAGGATTTTTATATCCAAAGATATCTTAATTTAGAATTATCTCTCTAGACTTTTTCTCTCTCTAGACCAAAATAGGGTAAAACAAGATCTTTCTTCTATTTCAGAGAGGGGAATAGTTACAAGAACAGAAGGGGAGGTTCTTACACCTTTACACCTCAAAATCTGGAGGGAGGAATCTTACATCAATTGCCATCAAATCTATTTTTTGTGGATTGCAAAGTTTGGACATCAAAATTTTCTATCCTCATTCACTGTTGGAAAGGTCCTTGTAAGAACTTGGAAAAGTTAATGGTTAAAAGATTATAACAATTGGAGGTATCAATTGTCATCAAATCTATATTTTAAGCTTTTGTAGTTGGCAAGATTCACTCATTCTTTTCATCATTCTTTTCCACTTGCTCATTATTCGGTGTACATCCTAAAAGAGTACACTTAGTGCTATGATTTTTTCTTTACCTTATGCTACCAGCTCTATAGCTTGCATAACAGGTGATTTTTACTCATAGGTGGTCTTTCTTTTGCTTGGATAGAAATTTTTACTGATTCAAACAAGTTCAACTACTCTAATCATACATAATGGTGTCAATTTCAATATAGGATTGCGCTAATGAATGGTACCCTTTGACTTTGGAAATACATTAATTGTGGCTCTAATAAATGGTAGCCTTTGACTTTGGAAGTTTATGGAATTACATTAATTGTGGCCAAAAGATGCATAAATGGTACCCTTTGAATTTAGAAGGAAATCAATTGTGGCCACCATTGAAAGATGCATAAATGGTACCTTTGACTCTAGAAGTACATAAATTATGGCTAAAAGATGCATACATGGTACCCTTTAACTTTGAAGTATATTCATGATGGCTAAAAGATGCACCAGTAGTTCTCTACAACCTCAAGTTGAGGTAGCCTTGATTAAGTAGATGTCTGCCTTATCGATGAGGATGAGGTTGGGCTCCTATATAGTGGAGTGGAATCGGTGCCTCATCACTCCAATGATGACCTTGTTGTAGTATGTGTTATGCTAATAAATCATTCTAGTTGAATGGGAAATCATACAAATGGATATCTTGGATTCGTTGGGTGGAGGTGGTGGGATCTCACCTTCTTTAAGGGTCGTTTATGGGTTTGGTTTTTGAGGATGAGACAACTAGTATGCCCGAGTGAGGGAAGTTGAACCATCGAGGCCTTTGAGGACTTTTCCAAGGATGGTGGTAGTTTTGAAAGAGAATTGGGGAGGTGACAGTGGGGTTAGTGAGGCACGGGGTGTATCCATGGTGGGTGAAGTGCTCAAAACATGGATGTGTGATAGTGGGTGAAGTGATAGAGCATGGTGGGAATGGTGGTGGGGCCTTGCTAAGATTTTTAGCTCCATGAAAGATGCACCATAAAAGTATAAAAGAGCTTCTTGTGAGTGGGAGAACAGGTGGTAGATTGAAGGCTAGCAGATGGGGGAGGTGGCACATGCAAGTCCTTTTTGAATGGTATTTCCTATGCTAGTGATAGCTAAGCCTACAGAGGGGGTAGTACTTAAGGATCCACCTCTTGTCACATAGGAGAGTCTTGGTGGGGGTCCATGACCTGAGTCTCCAAGATCAGAATCATTTGGGTCTCATTGTTGTTGTTGATGATATGATCATCATTGAAAGGAAGAAACATCTAGCTTAGCCTTGGATTAGCTTAGATTAGCCTTGGATTAGCCTAGATTAAGGAGATTAGTCTAGGTTTAGAGAGAAAAAAGAGTAATGTCTTGTATTCCAATGATTATCAAAGTTAGCCCCCAATTATGGCCTATTTAGTATATATACATGACCACCCCTTTCACACTATCATAAGTATTATCCATGGGCATGGCCCATTTTCCTTAGGCCTATTATTTGTATGAGACCATTCACTTTGTTACAAACTATCCCCACCTAGGAGGTTTCATCCTTGAAACCATTGATATGTACAACCATAATCCACATGGATGGAGTATGTGATAATGGAATTATGGCGAACTTTAAGCTCATCCTCACACCATGTATGAGAAGTCAAAAAGTGCATATATATGGCTGTTAACTGCCCAATAAGCCTGCAAAACAAGCCATACCATCTACCTTAGAATGGCATAAGAGCCTTGTGTAGCTTCCAAACATTATGCTTCCAATTCCCAAGGGTATAGGGCTGTCCATAGTGAATTGACAGGAACTTTCAGCAAGCTAATTCACTATTCTTGACCGTAGTTGAACTTCTAAAATGCATCTAACAACCCCTCCAACCCTTCCAATGAAAAGGTGGGTTGCCAAGAAGCTTCTGCCCTTAGTTAGCCCTCACCATTTGACCAAGTACTCCACGAGTGTATGATGGCTACAAAGAACTCTTTCTCTTGTACCCAAAATTTCTTCTGGCACATAATCATACCCTCCTCATTCACTAGAGGTAACTCATCTTGCACAAAAAATATCTCCAGGCCCAAGGTAAGCTTTGAGATGCAACACATGGAATACATCATGAATCTTTGAGGTTGATGGAAGTACCAATTGATAAGTAACTCCAACACGCCTCACCACCTTGTATGGCCCATAGTAGCGAGATGAGCTAACTTGGTATTTGTGTTGCCCTTAAGAGAACCATATCTTGTCTTGGGAATCCTCTAGAATACCCAATCACCGTCCATGAACTCCAATGGTCTCTGATGAGCATTAGCATAATGTCTCATTCTTTCTTGAGCTTGTTGCATATTAGCTTTGCATTGTTTTTGCAAGAGTGCATCCAATTTTTCCATCTCCTCTTTAGCATTAGGATTCACCCCCTCTTGCTTTTTAAACCATCATTGGCATATTCACTTTGTACCCATAGAGTGCCTCAAAAGGTGATATGCCAATTCTCTCATTATGTATACTATTATAAGAAAACTCAACAAAGCAAGAACCACTCATTCCAAGCACCTTGGGTATCATGGCAATAGTGCCTCAAGTAAATTTCCACCCACTTGTTCACCCTCTTGGTTTGTCCATCGGTTTTGGGGTGATAGGCGGTGCTAGGTGTCAAACAATCCCCATGATCTCAAACAATGTCCTTCAAAATATACTCATAAACTTCACATCTCGGTCAATAACAATTTATTGTGGCACTCCATGCAACTTGAACACATGGTCCACAAACTGTTTTGCAACCATAGGTGCTAAAAATTAGACCTTGGAAGGAATAAAATGTGCTCAAGCAGTCCACCACCACATATATACTATCCCATCCCCTCCTTGTGTAAGGAAGCCCGTGATGAAATACATAGAAATATGCATCCATTTTCCATCGAGAATAGGCTAAGGCTAAGGCAAACCACCGGGCTTATGTGTGGGGTCCTTGTTTTGTTGACAAAGTAAGCAACTTGTCACAAAAGCATACACATCCTTCCACATTCCTTTCCAATAAAAACTCTTCCGCACATTCTCAAAGGGTCTTAAACAATCCCCCCCATGTGCCCCAATAATGGAGAAGAATGCATCTCTTCTAAAACCCTTTTCTTGTAGCTTGAGGCACAAGGTAGGCCTTGCCTTTGTGGGTGGAAGTACGTATAGGTAGCTTGGTTTTGGTACTTGAAAGCAGGTGGTTTTAAAGCACGAAAAAAGTGGTTGTGTGGTTTGTTTGTTGTGATTTAGCTTTAACAAAAATAATAGAAAAGTCTAAAAAGAAAATCAAATGATTCCTGACAGCTTTGCTAGTTCCCTCCCACTATGCACATTTTTCAAAAATCCCTCCTTCCCTCTTTGAACATTTTTGGAATATCAATCCCTCCTTCCCACCCTCCATCCCTCTCCCCCATCTTTGTAATAATCTCTTCTTTTCTCCCTCTTTCTTTGTGTCTTGTAGGAATGGGAGAGGATCGCTCTCCAGCTTTAACTCTCTCTCTCTCTCTCTCTCTCTCTCTCTCTCTCTCTCTCTCTCTCTCTCTCTCTCTCTCTCTCACACACACACACACACACACACACACACGTTTTTATGAACTCTTTCCCTCCCTATGTGCAACTGTGTGCATGCCCACATGCTTAAAATAGGCTATACCTGTCTGTGTCTTTGTGACCTAAAGGTAAATATTGGTCTACTTCTCTTTGTGTGGATTATGATCTACACTGTTTAATATGCAGGGTTTGAACATCTCCCTAAGGCACATGTTAGTGGTGTTTAAATGTGTGGATGTGTGCGTAGGTTTCTCTCTCTCACATATTGTGATGCCCGTTTCACTCTAATATTTGCTCTTTCTTTCTAACTAAATGTTTGTTTATGTTTTATGTTTCAGCAACAACAACAAGGACTTCTAAAGTCAAGAAGCAACCTTCCCCGCATAGTCTCAAAGGTAGGCTAAATGTAGCTATTCAATCTTTACTAATGGCACATGCTAGTTGAGTGCATAGAAGAAAGGATTTGATTTTAGCAACTAAAATATGTACTCTGTGTGTGTGGTCTTCCAATGAAAAAGGATTTTCCTTTAGTACCTAAAAGATGCACTTTGTATAGTGTCCCAAGATCCTGTCCATTATATCTTTGTAATGAAGATATAACATATTTTATGATTTCTATAGATTCATTATATCTTTGTATAATAAAGATATAACATATTTTATATCAAAATGCAGTGCATTGGAAAGATCCTAAAGTCAACTTTCCTTGGCAAACTTGTTTTTGCATGACAAAAGAGGAGTTTCATGAAGAATACGGGATTAGTCTTGAAGGTAAAGACCACAGGTTGTTGATTCATGAAGATTTCAATGATACCCAATGGCTTTCAATGTGGTCTGAGAAGCGCCATAATAATGAGAAAGTTTGCTTGAGGTCATTAAGAGTGGACCTATATGAGGAAGTTCGCTTGAGGTCATTAAGAGTCGACCTATATGAGGAATGCGTTCGTATTTACCACAAATAATGAAGTCTTAGTGCATTTTGCTTGGGGATTTTCTTGGAAAAGGTGTAAAGTAGCCTAAATCCCTTCAAAGAAATAAAAACACTAGATGAAATGGGTTGAATTTGCTGAGGGTTCAACAATGTGATTCAATGTTAACCACTTCGGTTAACATCATTTTTCAAGCGTGGTCACGCTTCTTGTAACTTATCTTTTTTTAACCACATAAAATGTTGATTGATAAAAGAGATATGGGATGCCCGAGCTATAGCTTGTGTAATGCCGATCATAGGAATGTGATGTACATAGAGCTAGAAAGCTAGTTTTGGGCCCCTAATTGAATGGGTGGCTGTGTTGAGATATCGAGCTCATCTAGTGAGGCAGTGGACACTGATGACCTGCCTGGGGGATAGGCCCCACACTTACACCACTGGCATGGTTGGTGAAATCATGGGTGATATGCGGCCAGTGGGATGACAGGCTGTGTGACAGCCATTCTAGATAGCGCCAGCTCATTTAGTCGGGTTCACACTATAGAGAACCCTAGTATGTATTTGGTTGAGTACCTTTCATATTGTGTGTACTCTTATCTTTGTATATGGTGAGTTGAGTGTTGTGTGAAGAAGAAGAAGATTTTCAACCTCTCACCTTATGTGTTCTCTTTTAGGGTTTGTGTGAGTGTGTGTGTGCTTGTTGCAAGAGCTCAAGCTCTCTTCTCCCCTGCATCTTTTCATGGTATCAGAGCCTAGTTCATGCTAAGGGCTGAGCTACAAGCAAGAGAAGCACAAGAAGCGGCATGAGGGTAAGAGCTTCATCTACTCTTCCCTATTTGTGTTGGCGACGACGACTACACTCTTATCGCGAGAGCTCTACGGGAGGCACCGGGAAACGATCTCTGATTGAGGAGCTTTCTTCGTGGGAGTAAAGCTATAGGGCAACTATATTGTCCTATAGGACTGAATTTTCAATCTGAAAACGCGTTTTGGGTGCGTTAGGACCTCTGTTTTTCAAAAAGTAGGCGATTTCAAGCACTGCAGGAGGTAAGTCATCAATTCTATGCAAAACTCTATTTTAAGAACTGCAAGAATACAGATTGGTTGTGCAGACATTGTGTGTGTTGCAAGGAGGTCAACAGTTGCCATTGGGTGTATGTATGCACATTAAGGTCACTTGTTGTGACATTTGAGTATAGTACAGTACCGCTACAGTACAACCGTTTGTGCAGGACAAACCAGAGTGCTGTTCCTGGTAAATTTGTATGTCTGGCAAGATATCTAATGATGGCATAAACCAGATTGTTGCTGAGAAGCTTGATAAGAAAAACTTCCATGCTTGGAGGTTTAGGTTTCTGATGGGAAAGGTGTTGAAATATACAAGTGAAAAGGGTGTGTGGGGGAACAAGCTCTTGGATAGAGGCTGTAAAAGAGGAGATGTAATTGTGAAAGAACCTGTGAAAAGGTTAGAAGAATCTACTGGGAGAGAATAATGGGTAGCATGAGGGAATTTAGGAGTGTGGAGATATTCTCGGAGATATTCAGGGAAAAGAGAAGAGGTGGAGAGAATCAGGCAAGAGGTGGAGATATTCAGGGAGTGAATCATGGAGAAATCAAGGGGATTTGATGCTTGATGTAAACACTATAAATTGAGGCATAGCCCTAATGAGAATTTGCTGGTTTTTGAGTATCCATGCCTACATTAATCTATGTGCTAATTATTCACTAATTACGTCTTAATCACTTGCTAATCACTTTGTTAATTATGTTGATTCTAGTGTTTGATCCACCATAGCTCATCATTAAGCTCAAATTTCAACATGGTATCAGAGCCATGCCTAGAATCAACCAGATTTATGAGCCCATTAGTGAATTAATCAGGATTAGTAGCAAAAAATCAAGTTTTTTAGTGAGTTTTCACTCTTCCCCTTCACCCCCAACCAGTGGAGGGTCTCTAGCACTTAGCACACATCACATTAGGTCACAAGCTTCTAGCTTAAGATAGCCAACACCCCTGGCTACCAGCCCATCGAAACGGCGCAGCAAACCGCCGAAGGAATCAGGAGATTTCACGTTTTTTGCAGGCACCTTTTTTCTCTGCAGATTTTGCCATTGCTACTTCATCAAGTCAAATTGCTTCAATTCCTCCTAGCCCAAGGGGTAATCAAGCATGCTCTACAAGGTGGTGAAGACAGAAATCAATTTCATCAAGTCTACAGAGAGATCCAAGCTCTTCATCAAATCTGCAGGTGACTTTGGTAAAACAGAGATTAAGCTTTCATTATTTGGTCAAATCTTGTGTTTCTTGGCTTAATCCTCTACTAGACTCATTGCTATTGATGCCTTTGAAAGCATTTGAGCTTATTTGAAGTGGAAGGTACCAGATCTGGGCTCCCTGCATACTCTATTTTCTGCACACAAACCAGAGCATTAATTTGCTAATCAGTGATTAATCAGTGCTAATCACTATATTTTGGTGCAATTGAGGGTTCAAATTAGCCATTAGGTATCTGATACAGATCCCTAAAGCTTCAGATTGCAAATCAGAGTTGGTTTGATACTCCAACCATCCCGTACAAATTGGTTACTCTCAATTTAATGTAATTTCTGGTGATTTTATGCTGATAAAATTATTGTAATCATCTATTAAACACCAGATTGAGTTGTAAAAGGGTAGACACTGCCCTTGAATCTTGAATTTGGATCGAGGTAAGACCCCCTTCACATCACCATGAATTTAGCACAGGAAATAGCCAAATTTAATAGGGAACAGTTTTATACATGGCAGACAAAAACCATGTATTTGCTGATGAGGAAAAATCTGTGGGGATTAGTTGAAGGGAGAGATGAATGCCCAGAGAGAGGAGAAAATGAGTGGAAGAGTAGGAATGAAAAAGCATTGGGACTTATTGCACTCAGTTTAAATGATGAGATCATTCATCATATCACAGGGATACAGTGGGCAAAAGATGCATGGGATGAACTCAATAAATTATTTGGTACACAAGCAAAAAATTCCAAGATAAATCTATTAATGTAATTCTACAAATTGGACATGAAGGAAAGTGAACCCTTAATCACACACTTGAACAAATATAAAAGTATTAAGCAACAGCTGGCAGCTATTGGCAAAAAGGTAGAAGATGATGAAGCATTAGCTGTACTTTTGAAGAGTGTGGACAAAGGAGATTATGAAAACATTGTAGCAACACTAAAGAATGTACCTGAACTGAAGATACACGAGATAGAAGCAGCTCTACTAGAGCAAGAGAGCAGAGGCAAAGAGAAGAAAGAGCTCGACTCAACAGCAGGAGAGGAAAAAGCATTCTTCACCCAAGGAGGATTCTCTCGAGGACGAGGACGAGGAAGAGGCAGAGTAGGAGGGAGGACCTTCACTTGCCACGAATGTGGAAAGCCAGGACACATGGCGAGAGACTGCTACAGCAAACCCAGTGAAGAAGGAACGACATCGGCAAACTTCATGGAGGCTCCAAGAGAAGTGGAGTCGGATCATCTTTTCTGAAAGAGATAGAGAGAGAGACCCCACAACCCAATGTAACCTGCCCCAACAAAGTAAAACCACCTCTGAGACACCGATGATGTAGGCCAAGTGGTAGATGTATGTGTGAGCACTTTAGTCAAGGTCGCGGGCACTTATAGTAGCCTTGGACACATAGAGAGAGAGAGTGTCAAGGACTATGGAGTTTAGGGACTTGAGGCACTGGTCGCGGGCTATCAAGTAAAAGGGAAACTTGATACAGGGTCCAGGTGTGTTAGGATTATTCACTTGAGGGGAGGTGTTGAAATATACAAGTGAAAAGGGTGTGTGTGGGAACAAGCTCTTGGATAGAGGCTGTAAAAGAGGAGATGTAATTGTGAAAGAACCTGTGAAAAGGTTAGAAGAATCTACTGGGAGAGAATAATGGGTAGCATGAGGGAATTTAGGAGTGTGGAGATATTCTCGGAGATATTCAGGGAAAAGAGAAGAGGTGGAGAGAATCAGGCAAGAGGTGGAGATATTCAGGGAGTGAATCATGGAGAAATCAAGGGGATTTGATGCTTGATGTAAACACTATAAATTGAGGCATAGCCCTAATGAGAATTTGCTGGTTTTTGAGTATCCATGCCTACATTAATCTATGTGCTAATTATTCACTAATTACGTCTTAATCACTTGCTAATCACTTTGTTAATTATGTTGATTCTAGTGTTTGATCCACCATAGCTCATCATTAAGCTCAAATTTCAACAAAAGGGTTACTGGGACTACATAGAAGGTGAGCACGAAGAGGCACCGGAGATACCGCAGATCAATCCGACTGCTACAGTAGATGTGAAAGAGTTCAAGGATTGGAACCAAGGAGCCAGAAAAGTTATGTATTGGCTCTCTATCAGTATACAGGACACCATGATTGGGCACATACAGGATGCCAAGTCCCCCAAGGAGGTGTGGGACACCTTGGTAAAACTCTATGAAACAAATACCAAGGCACGAAAGATACAGTTGAAGAATGAGCTTTATACTATGGAGAAAAAGAGTATGTCTGTGAATGAATATGCATTGATGAAGATCAAGGGTATTGTGGAATCCCTTGCATCTATTGGCCTTTCAGTAGATGATGATGATAAGGTGGAAGTCTGTCTACGTGGTCTCGGGCCACAATACAAGGCGTTCAAGACGTCTATTCAGACTCGGGAAAACATTCCCAATTTTACAGATTTGGTGTTTATGTTGATTATAGAAGAGAAGAGCTTGGGTGAAGACCAACAATCTTCACAAAACAAAAATAGTTCAGGGTGGTTGGAAGATCAGGGTGCCCCACTCAAGCACCCTAATTAGTAAAATTACATTTTTGATGTGAATCATCTAAAACCTATAGGGACTAGTGTACTTGTAATGGTGCATCTATGGAAAAATAAATTGGATCACTGTAAGTATGGAAAGATCATTTGTTTATCATTTTATTATATTTTTTATTAATTTTGATTAATTAGATTAATTTATATTAATTTAAGTTATATTGGGTTAATTTAAGGGCTAGCATATTTTCTATTATTTTCTTGATCTCATTTTAAGTACCTTGCCCCCCAAAATTTGCTCTCCAAGCATTGTCCCAATTCTTGCATAAACTGGATAAAACTGGACACCCTGATCTTGCAACAACCCTTCAGAGCAACAGGCCTTCTACACAAGCTCAGGAAGAGGACGAGGTAGAGGAGGCCGTGGACACAGCCAAGGAGGTGGCTGAACAGGTAATCAAAATTATGGCAGCAGTAGCAAACAATAATAGTCCCAGAATTCACAACAACAACAACACGTAGGTGGAAGAGGCCAATTCAGAGGCAGGGGGAGTCAAAGAGGTCGTGAAAATTGGCAAAGGTAGGGGGAGTCAAAGAGGTCCTGAAAATTGGCAAAGGTAGTATAATGGTACACGTGGATGCTTTTATTGTGGTAAGCCTGGATGTGCAGGCAGATTGTTATTTATAAGAAGTAGGCTGACATGCAAAATGGAAAATTACAGCAAAACAACTATGCATCCTCGAGCAAAAAGAATGAAGATAGTGAAAGGTTGTTTGTTATGCAGCATGTCGTTAATGCCATGTCTGAAAATGTTGAAGCAACACATAAAGATGATGTATGGTACGTTGATTCAGGTGCTTCGAATCACCTGACAAGTGGGGAGTGGTTCAAGGAGATGAAAAACCTTGAAAGACCAGGTTTTGTGGAAACAGGGGATGACACTGCTCATCCAATTGCCCATGTTGGAGATGTGCCATTGTCTATGCAGGATGGCACTGCTCATCCAATTGCCCATGTTGGAGATGTGCCATTGTCTATGTAGGATGGCAAAGTGAAGTACCTTGCAGATGTACTTCATGTTTGTTCCAAACATAACAAAGAATTTGGTTTCAGTTGGCCAGATGATTGAGGAGGGTTTGTAGGTTCGGTTTAACCCTGATGGTTGTTATGTTGGACTTTAAAAACAAGTGCAGGTTGGTTGCAAAAGGCAACAAAGTGGACAGAATGTTTACGTTGAATGTAAACATGCATGAAGTGAGTGCTGCGATGTTTGCAAATGGTTCAAGAATTATTACAGACATAGACATTTGGCATAAAAGAATTGGACATGTGAATGTGCAGAGAATGAAGTCTATGCAGACTAAAGGAATTGTGACAGGGCTGCCAAAGTTTAAAGTTGAAGGTATGCAGGAAATATGTGAAGCATGCCAATTTGGAAAGCAAACAAAACATGTATTTCCACGTGATAGAAATGTGAGCAAAACTAGATGTTGTGCATTCAGATGTATGGGGTCCTATGAAGACCATGTCTATGGGAGGCTGCAGGTATTATGTTCATTCATTTTCAGAATTTCAGAGTTATGGTGGTTGAAAAGCAAATAGGAAAACATGTAAAGTGCCTAAGGTCATATGGAGGGGGAGAGTACTTCTCTAATGAGTTCTCTGAATTTTTTAAGAAGAATGGTATTCGGAGACAATTTACATGCAGATACACTCCGCAGCAAAATGGAGTTGCTGAGCAAAAAAACAGGCACATTGCTGAGATTGCATGAGCATTGATGGGAGAGAAGAATATGCCGCATAGCTATTGGGCTGAGGCTGTTTCTACAGCAGTTTACATCATGAACAGGACTCTAACTGTAGCCATACATGATGTAACTCTAGAGGAGAGGTTTACTGGCAAAAAACCTGATTTGTCTCATCTGCATTGCATATGTGCATGTGCCAGATGAGCTAAGAACTAAGCTGGATCCAAAAGCTGAAAAATGTGTGTTTATTGGGTATTCCCTTGAGCAAAAGGGAAACACCTACTACACGTGAGTTGAGGGTAAGCAGGGATGTTGTTTTTGATGAGATGAGCAGCTAGTATGCTGCTGAAAAAAAGCTGTTGGAGTTGATGTGAGTGGAAATGTAGTTGCACAGAATGCAAGTCAACAATTATAGTCTTTGAGTGGACCAGGAGAGTCCTCATCTAGTGGTTCAGTTGTGATAGATCATGGAATGGCAGGTTGCGTTATACTACCAGTCATGCAAATGTGATTAGTACATCACATAAAGGCAAAGAGAAAGTGGTTGAGCCCCTTAGTATGCCTGACATTTCTGCAAGGCATTCTCATGTTGATGGAGAGTCTAGGGGCTCAGAGATGAGCCTTGATGAGGATCTTGGGATACCAGCAGCTAACGACGAGAACACCTGGTGTAAAGAAGGTTATGGAAGCCATGAATGCAAAGCTGCGAAGGGTGGTTGCAAGATCAGGGTGCCCAGTTTTGTCCACTCAAGCACCCTGTAAACAGTAAAAAAACAGGCATTTGTTTACCTTTAGTGGCTAATCTCTCCTAGTAAATGAAGGAATTTTGTTTCAAGTTCTTTTGTTGGAACATCATATTCAAAGTTTGAAATATAGTTGCATAATTTGATTAAGCATTAGATAGTCAAAAGTCCTCATTTTCTTAGGTACAAAGTCAATGTATACACCCTGTCCCAAATTTGAACTGATTCCATAAAATGCTAATATCTTTTACATATAAACTCATATGAGATTCCTACTTTGTACCTTAGATCTTAACATAATATGGAGCTTAACTTGATTTTTTGAGAAAATTTTAAGATATTTATCTATTTTCTTTAAATATTTTAAAGTCTTTAAAGTGTTATAATATACGCCACTTTTTGTACCCACAATAGCTACCACTTAAAATCCTCAATCTTATAGATCAAAAGATTGGGTAGATGCTGAGACATTAGTAGAATGTGGTGGTTAGTAAAAATTGCAAATCCAATGGTTGGATTTTGAATGATCTCTTTTTCAAAATTCTTCCAGACTATCAGAAGGCCTGCAAATATTAATAATCTAATTAGTAAAATTACATTTTTGATGTGAATCATCTAAAACCTATAGGGACTAGTGTACTTGTAATGGTGCACCTATGAAAAAATAAATTGGATCACTCTAAGTATGGAAAGATCATTTGTTTATCATTTCATCATATTTTTGATTAATTTTGATTAATTAGACTAATTTATATTAATTTAAGTTATATTAGGTTAATTTAAGGGCAAGTGTATTTTCTATTATTTGCTTGATCTCATTTTAAGTACCTTGCCCCCCAAAATTTGCTCTCCAAGCATTGTCCCAGTCCAGCATAAACTGGATAAAACTGGACACCCTGATCTTGCACAACCCCGAATATCTGGAAGAGTGAAGAATCCTGTGCAGAGGTTTACCTATGATGGTTATGTGGCCAATCACTATGCATACATGGCAAAAGTTGTGCAGGTTGTAGAGCCCACATGCATTGATGAGACTGTTGGAAATGTGTGTTGGGAGAAAGCTATGGATGAGGAGATGGATGCACTATATGAAAATGAGACTTGGGATTTAGTGCAATTGCCTGAAGGCAAGAAAGCCATTGGATGCAAGTGGGTGTACAAAGTAAAACATAACAGTGATGGAAGTATAAGCAGGTACAAGGCTAGATTGGTAGCCACGCAGACATATGGCATTGATTATGAGAAAACTTTCAGCCCAGTTGCCAAGATGGCAACAGTGAGAGTTGTGATAGCAGTGGCTACGTCAAAGTAATGGTCTTTATATCAGATGGATGTAAACAATGCATTCTTGCATGGGGATTTGCAGGAAGAGGTGTATATGTTGCAGCCACCTGGTTATGAGGATGTGAGTCACCCCGAGCATGTTTGCAAGTTGAAGAAAGCCTTGTATGGCTTAAAACAAGCACCAAGAGCATGGTCTGACAAGATTTTTGAATATCTTGTCATCATGTAGCCAATGCAGATTTCTCGCTGTATGTGAGACACAGTGATAGAGGGGTTGTGCTTGTTGTCATCTATGTAGATGACCTGATCATTACAGGGGACCATGACGAAGAGATATTTGATGTAAAGATCTTGCTTAGAGAGAAGTTTGAGATGAAGGATCTGGGGGAGCTCAGATATTTCTTGGGCATTGAGGTGATTAGGTTACCACATGGTATTGGATTACTGTAGAGACAGTATGGCTTGGACATGTTGTCCAAGTATGGTATGACAGGCTGTAAGCCTATCTTAGTGCCATTGGATCAGAATGGCAAGTTGAGTGCACATTCATGAGAGATTTTGCAGGATCCTACTATGTATAAGCGCATAGTAGGAAGCTTGATCTACATGACGATCACCAGGCCAGATTTGAGCTATGCTGTTGGGTTGGTGAGTCAGTTTATGCAGGTTCCTCGGAAGCCACATTTGGATGCATTGAGACGCATACTGACATATGTGAGGTCTACTTTGCATTGTGGACTATTTTACGAAACTAGGACAGAGATATGTGTACATGGGTACAGAGATGATGATTGGGCTGGTAGTATCTCAGATAGAAGATCTACTAGTGGCTTCATGTTTTCTTTGGGGAGTGCTGCTGTGACTTGGAGCAGAAAGAACATTAGAAGAATTCGGAGCTCATTTTGGAGCCCTGTAAGAAATTCACTATTTTCTTATTTATCTTGCTCTTAAACTATGTAAAATAGTCACAACAGGTCCAAAATCGTCAGTTTGAGGCAATAAATATACTGTTGCTCACAAACAACGAGGTCTTATCATTAAAAGCTTTGAGAATATACCTTTTTCATAAGTTTGGCTCACACGTATGAACGATTCTTCTGTTAGTATTAGATAACTAATATCTCTCATTTCGAATTTAAAAATGTTTAGCGCCTTCTTCAACTTTCAAACAAAATAATATATAGTAAGAAAGAATACATCGCATTGTTGCGAAACATGGCAGAAGGAGAAACCAGTAGGAAACAAATTCATCATTTCCATGTCTTGGAACAACAGTATGCATTGATATTGAAGAACCAAAAGAGTTTGCATCTATGCACTCGGCAAGGAGACATGCTGCGGAAAGGAGGTTTGCAGCATATAGACTTGTGGTGTGACAGAGGCATCTATCCAACATGCATCATTAGAAATTCAACACCTCCATTCTCTAATCCAACAACTCCATTGAAGTTTGTAGGTAATGGAGTAAATGGATTGTATGGATACGTCTCAGCTCAATGTGCTAATGCAAATATGTACAAGAATTTATATCTACGAGAGGAGGCAAACAAAAGGCAAGATAAGATAGAGTGTGTGGCATTGAAGCAACTTCTAGAAAATGAGAAGGAAGAACATAAAAAGACAAAGGCAATGCTACTGAAAGCGAGGAGAAAAGGCATTGTATTAGGAGAGAGACTACGGAATAGAAAAATCCAGAACATTGCAGTGTTTTCTAATGCTAGACTCTTTCTGTGTCCAAACAGCATATTATCTATAACCATCTTCCATTCTTTGTAAAAAAGTATGGATGCCCTACAATCTGGTCTACACAAGGAATGGAAAAATCACATTACATGGCCCGTAATGCTTTCTTTAGACATACACAACATTTTGGAGGAAAACAAAAAGGCAACAGCTTAAAGGAAGTTTTTCAATGGTTTTATTGGTTTTATCAAGGCGTACTTCAAAAGATCGAAACCAAGAGAAAGGTCAATGCATCTCAAGTCAAGATAGCCTTTCAAGTAGCTCAGAAGCAGAGAAGACAAAAAATTTTAGAGAGTTCAAATTCAGTAGAGAGACATGCTGAATGGAGAAAATCAAAGGTCTTTGTAGATCACAAATGGGTGGATAGAATACAAGTGTAAATGTTGTGTATCTCATAATCTCATAATTGAAAACACTTCTCAAATTTTGATGCATAGAAATACAGAATGTGTGTTTACAATTCCTTTGTGGTGGATGCAGAAGAATACAAGTGTAAAAATTGTGTACCACATAATTGAAAACAGTTCTCAAATTTTGATGCATAGAAAATACAGAATACAAAGATATAGCAGAAATAAATTGTTGTTCTATGCTAAATATACAATGACAATCATCTTATAGCTTGGAGTCTTCATCAACATACCAAACCAATTGATTGGTTGGGGACCTCTACATTGATTAAAGAATCAAGCAATCTAGGAGGTAAAGTGTGGTTTATGGTCTTTTTTTTCAAAAATCTCCAAATGTTCTCTCTTCTCAATTCCTCTCTCAACTCCTCTCAAGCTTGAGAAGCATTCAATTGAATGACTTTTTAATACAATTGAAGTTCTTTAATGAATTGTAGTGATAAAACACATAAATTTTTATTTATGCTTAAATAAAATATTTTTTTAAAGCATGTCTCTCTTTCCCCCAAAGAATGGTCATTCCTATGACCTATTCTATATTCAAATGAAGCTTCTCATGAAGCAATTCTCTAATCTAAAAGTAATTTCTAGTAAAATTGAGGCCAAATAAGTGGCTTTTTAATGCTTTTATGTTATTTAATTCATGGAAAAATTAGGAATCAAGTCCATAATTGGATATTGATCCAATTAATGGTTATTCTATTAAATGATATTACTAAACTTTATGTATTGAAAATTATTGAGAATTATCAGTAATAGCAGCGAAGCTATGGTAAAATTTTTAAAAAATTAACACATAGATCATTTTCATTCATAATATGAAAAGAGGACTTCCTACCATATTATAGGATTAATCATCCTAGATTAATTGAATGATTCTCATTATAATCATGAAAAAATAGATTTTTATGTTTATACACAAATAGTTAAGTAGAAAAAAGAGAAATTTCTAGTAATTCATTTTTATCTTAAAAGAGTAATCCCATGACAATGGAAATCCATGTTTTCCAATGAAGTAAGATAAAATTGAGATGCTAAAATAATGTATATTTTTATTAAAAATTAAAGAAGAATTTTAGTTAAATTTATCTTTTTGCATAGATAAATTTAAATGATAAAAGAGGAATTCCCACCATATTGAAATTCAAATATTTAAATGAGGAAAGTGTAATTCCTAGCATATTGAAATTAATGGGTATTTTATTTGAATTCAAAGATGAATTTTAGATAAATTTATTTTATCTATGAGAAATATTTAAATGGTAAAAGAGGAATTCCTATGACATTTGGAATTCCATCATTTAGATGGAAAAAGAGACATTCCTAGTATATTGAAATTAATGGATATTTTATTTAAATTCAAAGATAAATTTTAGATAAATTTATTTTATCTATGAGAAATATTTAAATGGTAAAAGAGAAATTCCTATGACATTTGGAATTCCATCATTTAGATGGGAAAAGAGAAATTCCTAGCATATTGAATTAATGGATATTTTATTATGAGAAATATTGATGATAAAATAGAAATTCCCATGACAATGGAATGCAAATAATTAAATACAAAAAAAGAGAAATTTCCATGGTATTTGAGATCCAAGAAATTAAATGTAAAGAAGAGAAATTTTTAGTATAATTCAATTTATGATTATTTATTTATCAAAAGTGAAAATATAGGTAGAATTGATTTCTGTAAATCCCATGAATTGTTTGTATTCAAAAGAGAAATATTGAATATAATTCAATTGAGGAATTGAGAAGGAATATAGAAATAGTCATTCGAGAAAAGGAACCTTTAAATAGGCCAAGCAATTTTGGTAACAATTTAGAAAAAGTCCCATTATCGGAATCAAACTAGAAAAAGCTACTAAATGAGAATAGCATGTGATAAGATGTAAAATGGATGCGATAAGATGTGAATGGATGTAATAAGATGTGAATGGATGTGATAAGATGTAAATAGGATGTGATAAGATGTAAATAGGCTGTGATAAGATGTGAATGGATGTAATAATATGAAAATAGAATGTGATAAGATGTAAATGGGATGCGATAAGATGTGCATCAGATGTGATAGGATGAAAATAAGATGTGATGTAATGGAAATGGATGTGGATGTGTATGTGCAAGAATGGATGTGGATGTGTATTTGAAAGAATGGATGTGGATGTGTATGTAAAAGAATGGATGTGGAAGAATGGATGTGGATGTGTATGTGAAAGAATGCATGTGGATGTGTATGTGAAAGGATGTGATGTCGATGTGAGTGAATGGATGAGATGTAATGTGATGTGAATCAGGATGTGAATGAATGAGATGTGATGCCATGTGATGTGAGTCAGGATGTGAATGAATGAGATGTGATGTCATGTGAATCGGATGTAAGTAAATGATATGGGATGTGAATGGATGAGATATGATGTAATGTGAATCGGGATAAGAATGAATGAGATGAGATGAGAAATGAATGTGATGTAAATTGAGATAGATGTGAATGAATGATATATGATGTAAATGAATGAGGTGTGATGGGATGTGAATATGGGTAGATGCGAGTGGATGAGATGTGATGAGGATAAATCAGGAGAGATGTGATGAGATGAAAAATGATGTGATTGGATGAGAATAGGAATACATATGAACTGGATATGGATTATGTAATGTGGACAGATGCGGAACAATGTAAAAGACGAGAGTTCATTATAGAAACTGTATTTATGACTTGTTTTTAAATGACTGTTTTACTATTTTATGTCAATAATGCTAGGGAAGCATTTTGACCGTCTTGAGAATGAGGTCGTGGAGACCTAACTGATAAAGTTGCAATAGCTAATGGAGAGTCAACGGAGGACGTCTCACGTGTAGCAAGGTCGGTCGAGGTCTTGACCAGCGTCAGTTCGATTTAAATGGTGAGCTTCTGATACGGTGGATGAGGGACCAAGGAAGCGGCCTATGAGTGAAGTGCTAGGTGACTTGCGAAGGATCCTAGAGGGTGCTGAACATACGGTGGTTGGGCTCTGGGTCACCAAAGATACCCACATGTGCGTCAGGGAAGATGTTGGAACAAGAAGTAAGAGTTGTTTTCTGAAACCGGGCATGGATCTGGTTGATTGACCTTGCTGGTCCTCCTCAATGGATGAGTCCATGGCTCTTTTATATGGATCTACTAGTTGATCTTGCTGATCTTCAACAGAGATTCCATCTTGATTTTTATAAGTGAATATATTGTCGGGAACTATGAGCTAGGAACTATCGAAAAGGCCCCTGAGGGACAGGTGGTGAGCGTTCTAGTTGCCAATGATACCATAGGTACACCGATAAAGGAATGATTAGAAATTAGGATTCAACCGGATATTTTGGAGGATTATGATCAGTGACACTATGGTTTCATTAAATGATTGATTTAAAGATAGCTGAATCTGTAAAAAAGGCAATTTCGTATTCGGTGTGTAAGTGGTGTGACTGGCATTAAATTTGCATGAATATCCGGCTAGGGGACCTGGGAACTCTTTTCCCTGGTACCCGGGATAAAACCTAACCAAATTCCTAATTGGATCCCATCACTACAGTGGTTGGGCAGTTGGTTTACCCATGGGACTAGGCTGGACTAATGGATCCGTAAAATAAAACTCAATTATGTCATAGTACAAGCTGTGCCTCTCGGCGATGGGAAAAAAACGTTGGTTTCTATGATCCAAGTGCAAGTTTCTTCCTTGATCTGACCAAGTGACTCACAGGTTCGATCGGATCAGTTTGGTTAGTAATGACCCTGACTATGTTAGAGTACAAATCCTGGAGGAATCGTCCGTGCTTTCCGGTATGGGAAAGCTTTTTCGGGTTCGGTTTTTAAAGAACCAAGGGATTAGTCTCTTGTCCCGATATCTGTGGACGAGGCCTCGAGTGAGGGATCCTGCCGCGAGCAAGAAGTGCTACTTTCGCTACTAGCACCCTCGAATCCGTTGCACCGAGGGGTTAGGGATCTTTCAACTGCTGGTATCAGAGCGAATTGACTAAAGTGGATCAACTGAAAAGCCAAAAATGTCAAAAATTTGTGAATTCACAGTAAAAGGTTGTAACTGTGTGATAAAATTCATACAAATTGATATTCAGAATGAAGATTCATAAAATTGAAAGTGGGTCTTCACATGAAGTACCGCAATTGTATGGAAATCCCTGACTTGCTTGAGGCCTAGTCATGATGGTATTTACCTTATAATTCCAAGGACCGTGACTACCCGTATATAACTGCAGCTTTTTATTGGCAGTATATACGAGTAAATCTAAGACCTTGAAATTATAAGTAAAAATGCTATCCAGATGATGAATTTGAATGTGGTTGATATGATTTTCAAATTCTGGTTGAGAATTGATGAGTTGATTTGGATTCTGATTGAAAAAAAAAAGATGATTCTTGAATTTTGGTTGAAAGGCGATCAGTTGAACAAAGCCACAATGAGGATGAATCGGACGAGTCCCTGTGATGATGTTTGTAACTGGAATGACGATAATGACTTCAGCAAATCACTACGAGATTAGTGGATTGTGCTGATAGATTGCTACTGTTAACACTTGACCTAGTGGATCCAGTTAAGGGATGACAAATTAAAAACCTGCATACCTGAAACTTCCATGGAAGAATGTTCAAATGAAATTTTTCGATCTGATAGACAATTATTGTGTTAAGAATATGAATGATATGTTCTGAATGATTTGTTATCTAATAATGAGTTTTATATAAGGGATCTTTATCCCATGATTCTGTGGAGAGCTGACCAATCTAAAGAACCCCAGAATCAGCTGGATCCAAAGTCGGATTTGAATTGTAAATAAAAGGACTTAACAAGAATTTTCGTATTGATAGGATCATGGATCGAGGTGATCGTGGTAGGAATGATAACCCCCAACTCAATGAGGAAGAGCTCGACTTGGATGTTCGTAAAACTCTTCATAGATCGCAGCCTGGACCTTTCAAGGGTCAAGGGGAAAACTTGGGCGAGACTGTGGAGAAGTGGATCGAAGTAATGGAAGAGTACTTCGATGTCACCGGGTACAATGAGAAGCGCAAAATGGATCTTGCAAGGTTGAAGATAGTAGAAACAACCAGAGTAGCAACCACTGCAAGACAAACCGTGTGGCTCAAAACACTCAAACATGGAATGATCTCAAAATTTACCTAAGAAAGAGATTCTATTCTCTCGGCTTTTTGGAAACAAAGATGAACGAATTCTTAGAGGTGAGCTTTCGGTACGGTGGATGAGGGACCAAGGAAGCGGCCTATGAGTGAAGTGCTAGGTGACCTGTGAAGGATCCTCGAGGGTGCTGACCATACCGTGCTTAGGCTCTGGGTCGCCGAAGATACGCACACGTGCGTCGCGGAAGATATTGGAACAAGGAGTAAGAGTTGTTTTTCGGAACCGGGCATGGATCTAGTTGATTGACCGTGTTGGTCCTAACGGATGAGTCCATGGCTCTTTTATATGGATCTGTTGGTTGATCTTGTTGATTCTCAATGGAGATTCCATCTTGATTTTTATAAGTGAATATATTATCGGGTACTATGAGCTAGGAACTATCGAAAAGGCCCCTGAGGGACATGTGGTGAGCATTCTGGTTGCCAATGATGCCATAGGTACACTGATGAAGGAATGATTGGAAATTAGGATTCAACCGGATATTTTGGAGGATTATTATGAGTGACACTATGGTTGATCTTGCTGGTCTTCAACGGATGAGTCCATGGCTCTTTTATATGGATCTGTTGGTTGCTAATCCTCAATGGAGATTCCATCTTAATTTTTATAAGTGAATATATTATCGGGTACTATGAGCTAGGAACTATCGAAAAGGCCCCTGAGGGATAGGTGGTGAGCGTTCTGGTTGCCAATGATGCCATAGGTACACCGATGAAGAAATGATTGAAAATTAGGATTCAACCAGATATTTTGGAGGATTATTATCACTGACACTATGGTTTCATTAAATGATTGTTTTAAAGATAACTAAACTGTAGCTAAATCTGTGAAAAGGGCAATTTCATATTGGGTGTATAAGTGGTGTGACTGGCGTTAAATTTGCATGAATATGTGGCTAGGGGACCTAGGAACTCTTTTTCCTGGTACTCGAGACAAAACCTAACCAAATTCCTAGTTGGATCCCATCACTGCAGTGGTTGCCCGGGGGACTGGATGGGGTTAGGCTAGATTGATGGATCTGTAAAATGAGACTCAATTTTGCTATAGTACGATAGATGAAGTAAATCCAGGATAGTTATTGTTCTATGGAAAAAGAATCAACGGCTGTGCCTCTCGATGGAGAAAAAAGCATTGGTTTCTATGATCCAAGTGCAAGTTTCTTCCTTGATTTGACCAAGTGACTCACAAGTTCGGTCAGATTAGTTTGGTGAGTAATGACATTGATACATTAGAGTACAAATAACTTGGAGGAATCTCTCGTGCTTTCCGATAAGGGGGAAGTTTTTTCGTGTTCTCGGTTTTTGAAGAACCAAGGGATTAGTCTCTTGTCTGGATATCTGTGTGGTGGACGAAGCCCTGAGTGAGAGATCTTGCCGTGCACAAGAAGTGCTACTTCCACTACTAGCAACCCCGAATCCATTGCGCCGAGGGGGCAAGGATCTTTCAGTTGGTATCAGAGCAAATTAACTAAAGTGGATCAACTGAAAAGCCAAAAATGTCAAAAATTTGTGAAGTAAGAGTAAAAGGTTGTAATTGTGTGATAAAATTCATACAAATTGATATTCAGAATGAAGATTCATAAAATTGAAAGTGGGTCTTCAGATGAAGTACCGCGATTGTATGGAAATCCCTGACTTGCTTGAGGCCTAGTCATGATGGTATTTATCTTATAATTTCAAGGACCGTGACTATCTGTATATACCGAGGGTATAACTGCAGCTCTTTACTGGTAGTATATACGAGTAAATCTAAGACCTTAAAATATAAGTAAAAATGCTATCCAGATGATGAATTTGAATGTGGTTGATATGATTTTAAAATTTTGGTTGAGAATTGATGAGTTGATTTGGATTCTAATTGAAAAAAAAAGATGATTCCTAAATTTTGGTTGAAAAGCGATTGGTTGAACAAAGCCACAATGAGGATGAATGGGAGGAGTCCCTGCGATGATGTTCGTAAGTGGAATGACGATAATGACTTTAGAAAATCACTACGAGATTAGTGGATTATGCTGACAGATTGCTACTGTTAACACTTGACCTAATGGATCCAGTTAAACGGATGACAAATTAAAAACCTGCATAATTGAAACTTCCATGGAAGAATGTTCAGATGGAATTTTTGGTCTGATGGACCATTATTGTGTTACGAATATGACTGATATGTTTTGAATGAATTGTTATCTGATAATGAGTTCTATATAAGGGATCCTTATCCCATGATTATGTGGAGAGCTGACCAATCTAAAGAACCCCAGAATCAGTTGGATCTAAAGTTGGAGTTGAATTGTAAATAAAAGGACTTAACAAGAATTTTCGTATTGATAGGATCATGGATCGAGGTCATCGTGGTAGGAATGATAACCCCCAACTCAATGAGGAAAAGCTCGACTTGGATGTTCGTAAAACTCTTCATAGATCGCAGCCTGGACCTTTCAAGGGTGAAGGGGAAAACTTGGGTGAGACTGTGGAGATGTGGATCGAAGCAATGGAAGAGTACTTCGATGTCACCGAGTACAATGAGAAGAGCAAAATGGCTCATGCAAGGCTGAAGATAGTACAAACAGCCACAGTAGCAACCACTGCGAGACAAAACATGTGGATCAAAACACTCAGACATGGAATGATCTCAAAATTTACCTAAGGAAGAGATTCTATCCTCCCGGCTTTTTGGAAACAAAGATGAACGAGTTCTTAGAGTTAACCCAGGGGAGCAGAACTATTGAAGTATATCACCAAGCATTCTCTCTCCTCCTAAAATACTCACCACCACTGGATGAAGAACAGTTTACGGCCAGGTTTATTTGGGGATTGAACGAACCTTTGAATATCCTAGTGAAGAATGCCAAGCCAGTTTCCATGGCTGAAGCAGTACGGATGGCGAAGGATTTTGCCAATTTCTTTGATGTCAAGGTCCCGCGAACCATCACCTTTCAAAAGGTTTTTAGCTCCAGAAGGTGATTCCAACCTTCCACCGTCTAAGAGATATAAGGGTCAAGCCCAGGATATGGGAAGTTCAAGAATGGAAGAAATGTTCTTTTCCTGGAACTCAATCCCTTGGAATTCAACTTCAGAAGTTCCACCCTTGAACAAGGGAGTGAAATGCTATAACTGTCAAGGATTTGAACATCGTAGTATGGATTGCCCAACTCCTTTTGGAACAAGGTTTTCAGGGCGCGAAAATCAGAGATCAAGATTTCAGACTCCAGCTCCTTCCTTCAAGGGTAATCACGTTTCTTTCCGCCAAAATAAGGCTTGTTTCTGCCAAAATCAGAGAAATCCTAGAGGTAAACCCTCTAACCAACCCGCAATTTTAATCCAAAGTAATGCAAAGATCTCCGCCTCTCAGAATAGGGGAAGTCAAAGAGAGATGTTCCCAAACCGGCCATCCATTTCCAAGGTAGTAACGCTGGAAGTGGTTGAAGAAGAAGAAGAAGAAGATGAAAGAGATCATACTCCACCTACGAGGAGATGAGGACATCTCGCGTTTTTTAAGTAGGGTAGGATGTAAGATTCCTCCCTCCAGCTTTTGAGGTGTGTACAGGTATAAGAACCTCCACTTCTGATCTTGTAATTATTCTCCTCTTTGAAATAAAAGAAAGATTCTGTTTTACCCTGTTCTGACCTGGAGAGGAAAATGTCTAGAGAGAGGTAATCCAAAAATTGAGATATTTTTTGATATAAAAATCCTCCTAGTGTCTAAAATGGTTTCCCTTGAAACAGAAATTCAAAAAGAATTTTCCAATGTGCATTTGGAATTAATTGAAAATAAGTATAAAGGACCTTAGCCTAAGGCTCTAGATTTTCAGAAATTTTTGGATTATGGTCCAATTAAGGTTTCTATGGACCCATAGGATCAATCCAAGTGTGGGGAGGAGATAAATCTAATTTATAAAAGAAAAATACCCAAAAATGAGTAAATGACCAATTAAGCTGAAGAGTTGACTGAGTACAAGGTTTATTAGTAAAAAACTAGGAATAATAATAAAAAAATAAGATGTTTTGGGTATAATGATTCAATTTTGACACCTTGGTAAGGAGAAAGGGGCTCTTCAAGGAGGTGTCTATTTAACATGTGTAGCGGAGTTTTAAACTCAAAAATATTGTGATATTTTTATCTCTCCTCTCTCCTAGATTATACCAAATCAAAAGGGAGCCAAACTAGGTCCAAATCTCTCCTGGATAAAAATATTGTGATATTTTTATCTCTCCTCTCTCTTGGATTAAACCAAATCAAAAGGGAGCCAACAAATCTTGTCTAAATTCAACCAAACTGAACCTAGAAAATTCTAGAAACTAGTTGGACTTGGTTAGAGGCCTCCCTCACCTATAAATAGAAACTAGTTGGACTTGGTTAGAGGCTTCCCTCACCTATAAATAGATCCTTAGCCCTTTGTAAAAAAATATGAGAACTATACCATGCGAGTATTATACTGAAATAATGATATTTTCTATTATCCTCTACAAATTGGAGAGATTGAAGTTTCTCTCTCTCTTCAATCTTCCTTGGAGTCTTCATCAACATACCAAACCAATTGATTGGTTGGGGGCCTCTACATTGATTAAAGAATCAAGCAATCAAGGAGGTAAAGTGTGGTTTATGGTCTTTTTTTATAAATCTCCAAATGTTCTCTCTTCTCAACCCCTCTCAAGCTTGAGAAGCATTTAATTGAATGGCTTTTTAATACAATTGAAGTTCTTTAAGGAATTGTAGGGATAAAACACATAAATTTCCATTTATGCTTAAATAAAATATTTTTTTAAAGCATGTTTCCTTCTTTCCCAAAGAATGGTCATTCCTATGACCTATTCTATATTCCAATGAAGCTTCTCATGAAGCAGTTCTCTAATCTAAAAGTACTTTCTATGCTTGTCAAATCGAGGCCAAATAAGTGGATTTTTAATGCTTTTATGCTATTTAATTCATGGAAAAATTAGGAATCAAGTCCATAATTGGATATTGATCCAATTAATGGTTATTCTATCATATGATATTACTAAACTTTATGTTTTAAAAATTATTGAGAATTATCAGTAATAGTAGCGAAGCTATGGCAAAATTTCTTAAAAATTAACACATAGATCATTTTCATTCATAATATGAAAAGAGGACTTCCTACCATATTCTAGGATTAATCATCCTAGATTAATTGAATGATTTTAATTAAAATCATGAAAAAATTAATTTTTATGTTTATGCATAAATAGTGAATTAGAAAAAAGAGGAATTTCTAGTAATTCATTTTTATGTTAAAAGAGTAATCCCCATGACAAAGGAAATCCATGTATTCCAATGAAGTAAGAGAAAAATTGAGATGCTAAAATAATGTATATTTTAATTAAAAATTAAAGAAGAATTTTAGTTAATATTATCTTTTTGCATAGATAAATTTAAATGATGAAAGAGGAATTCCCACCATATTGGAATTCAAATATTGAAATGAGAAAAGTGTAATTCCTAGCATATTGAAATTAATGGGTATTTTATTTAAATTCAAAGATAAATTTTTGATAAATTTATTATATCTATGAGAAATATTTAAATGGTAAAAGGAAAATTCCTATGACATTTGGAATTCCATCATTTAGATGGGAAAAGAGAAATTCCTAGCATATTGAAATTAATGGTTATTTTATTTAAATTCAAAGATGAATTTTAGATAAATTTATCTTATCTATGAGAAATATTTAAATAGCAAAAGAGGAATTCCTATGACATTTGGAATTCCATCATTTAGATGGAAAAAGAGAAATTCCTAGCATATTGATTTAATGGGTATTTTATTATGAGAAATATTGATGATAAAAGAAAAATTTCCATGACAATGGAATGCAAACAATTAAATGCAAAAAAGAGGAATTCCCATGGTATTTGAGATCCAAGAAATTAAATGGAAAGAAGAGGAATTTTTCAATTTATGATTATTTATCAAAAGTGGATAGAATTGATTTCTGTAAATCCCATGAATTCTTTTATCCAAAAGAGGAACATTGAATATAATTCGATTGAGGAATTGAGAAGGAATATTGAATATAATTCAATTGAGGAATTGAGAAGGAATATAGAAATAGTCGTTTGAGAAAAGGAACCTTTAAATAGGCCAAGCAATTGGTAGAATTTTAGAAAAAGTCCCATTATCGGAATCATACTAGAAAAAGCGACTAAATGGGAATAGCGTGTGAAATGGATGTGATAAGACATAAATAGGATGCGATATGATGTGAATGGATGTGATAAATAGGATGCGATAAGATGTAAATAGAATGCGCGATAAGATGTGAATGGATGTAAGAAGATGAAAATAGAATGTGATAAGATGTAAATGGGATGCGATAAGATGTGATAGAATGTGAATGGATGTGATAAGATGAAAATAAGATGTGATGTAATGGAAATGGATGTGGATGTGTATGTGAAAGAATGGATGTGGATGTGTATGTGGAAGAATGTGATAAGATGTGATGTAATGGAAATGGATGTGGATGTGTATGTGAAAGAATGTCGATGAAGGAATGATTGGAAATTAGGATTCAACCAGATATTTTGGAGGATTATGATCAGTGACACTATGGTTTCATTAAATGATTGATTTAAAAATAGCTGAATCTGTGAAAAAGACAATTTCATAGTGGTTGGTGTGACTTGTGTTAATTTTGCATGAATATCCAGCTAGGGGGCCTGGGAACTCTTTTCCCTGGTACCCGAGACAAAACCTAACCAAATTCTTAATTGGATTCCATCACTACAGTGGTTGGGCGGTTGGCTATCATAAAACGAGACTCAATTCTGTTATAGTACAATAGATGAACGGATAGTAATTGTTCTATGGAAAAAGAATCAACAGCTGTGCCTCTCGATGGGGAAAAAATGTTGGTTTCTATGATCCAAGTGCAAGTTTCTTCCTTGATCTAACCAAGTGACTCAAAGGTTTGGTCGGATCAGTTTGGTCAGTATAATGACCCTGACTACGTTAGAGTACAAATATCCTGGAGGAATCACCCGTGCTTTCCGATAGGGGGAAGTTTTTTCGAGTTCGATTTTTGAAGAACTAAGGGATTGTCCGGATATCCGTGGGTGAGGCACCGAGTAAGAGATCCTGCCATGCGCAAGAAGTGCTACTTCCGCTACTAGCACCCCCGAATCCGTTGCACCGAGGGAGCAGGGATCTTTCAGCTATACTGGTATCAGAGCGAATTGACTAAAGTGGATCAACTGAAAAGCCAAAAATGTCAAGAATTTATGAAGTAACAGTAAAAGGTTGTAATTGTGTGATAAAATTCATACAAATTGATATTCAGAATGAAGATTCATAAAATTGAAAGTGGGTCTTCAGATGAAGTACCGCAATTGTATGGAAAACCCTGACTTGCTTGAGGCCTAGTCATGATAGTATTTACCTTATAATTCCAAGGACCGTGACTACCCGTATATATCGAGGGTATAACTGTAGCTCTTTACACTGGCAGTATATATGAGTAAATCTAAGACCTTGAAATTATAAGTAAAAATGCTATCCAGATGATGAATTCGAATGTGGTTGATATGATCTTAAAATTATGGTTCAGAATTGATGAGTTGATCTGGATTCTGATTGAAAAAAAAAGATGATTCCTGAATTTTGGTTGAAAAGCGATCAGTTGAACAAAGCCACAATGAGGATGAATGGGACAAGTCCCTGTGATGATGTTCATAATTGGAATGACGATAATGACTTCAGCAAATCACTATGAGATTAGTGGATTGTGTTGACATATTGCTACTATTAACACTTGACCTAGTGGATCCAATTAAGAGATGACAAATTAAAAACCTGCATAACTGAAACTGCATAACTGAAACACTTGACCTAGTGGATCCAATAAAGGGATGACAAATTAAAAACCTGCATAACTGAAACTTCCATGGAAGAATGTTCAGTTGGAATTTTCAGTCTGATGGACCATTATTGTGTTAAGAATATGAATGATATGTTCTGAATAAATTATTACCTTCTATATAAGGGATCCTTATCCCTTGATTCAGTGGTGGAGAGCCCATTTACATCATCTTATCACATTCTATTTTCATCTTATTACATCCATTCACATCTTATTTGCATCCTATTTACATCTTATCACATCCATTCATAGCTTATCGGCGGATCCTATTTATATGTGATCACATCCATTTCACATCTTATCGCATCCTATTTACATCTTATCACATCCATTTCACATGCTATTCCCATTTAGTAGCTTTTTCTAGTTTGATTCCGATAATTGAACTTTTTCTAAATTTGTACGAATTCCTTGGCCTATTTAAAGGTTCCTTTTCTTGAATGACTATTTCTATATTCCTTCTCAATTCCTTCTCAATTCCTCAATTGAATTATATAAAATATTCCTCTTTTGAATAAAAGAATTCATGTCAAGGTCCCACTAAAGCACCATCACCTTTCAAAAGGTTTTTAGCTCCAGAAGGTGATTCCAACCTTCCACCGTCTAAGAGATATAAGGGTTAAGCCCAGGATATGGGAAGTTCTAGAATGGAAGAAATGTCCTTTTCTCGGAACTCAATCCCTATAATTCAACTTGAGAAGTTCCACCCTTGAACAAGGGAGTGAAATGCTATAACTTTCAAGGATTTGGACATCGCAGTATGGATTGCCCAACTCCTTTTGGAACAAGGTTTTCAGGGCGGGAAAATCAGGGATCAAGATTCCAGACTCTAGCTCCTTCCTTCCAGGGTAATCAGATATCTTTCCGCCAAAATCAGAGAAATCCTAGAGGTAGACCCTCTAACCAACGCAGTTTTAATCCAAAATAATGCAAGACAGGGGAAGTTAAAGAGAGATGTTTCCGAATTGGCTGTCCATTTCCAAGGCAGTAACGCTAAAAGTGATTGAAGAAGAAGGAGAAGATGAAAGAGATCATACTCCACCTACGAGACGAGGACATCTTGCATTTTTTAAGTGGGGTAGGATGTAAGATTCCTCCCTCTAGCTTTTGAGGTGTACAAGTGTAAGAACCTCCCCTTTTGATCTTGTAATTATTCTCCTCTTTGAAAAATAAAAGAAAGATTTTGTTTTACCATGTTTTGACTTGGAGAGAGAAAATATCTAGAGAGAGATAATCCAAAATTGAGATATTTTTGGATATAAAAATCCTCCTAGTGTCTTAAATGGTTTCCCTTGAAACAGAAATTCAAAAAGAATTTTCCAAGGTGCATTTGGAATTAATTGAAAATAAGTATAAAGGACCTTAGTCTAAGGTTCTGGATTTTCAAATTTTTTTGGATTATGGTTCAATAAAGGTTCTTATGGGCCAATAGAATTAATCCAAGTGTGGGGAGGATATAATATTAAATTATAAAAGAAAATTAACCAAAAATGAGTAAATACCCACTTAAGATGAAGAGTTGACTGAGTACAAGGTTTATTAGTAAAAAACTATGAATATTACTAAAAAAAAGAGATATTTTGGGTATAATGATTCAATTTTGACACCTTGGTAAGGAGAAGGGGGCTCTTCAAAGAGGTGCCTGTTTCACATGTGTGGTGAAGTTTTAAACTCAAAAATATTGTGATATTTTTATCTCTTCTCTATCCTGGATTAAACCAAATCAAAAGGGAACCAAACTAGGTCTAAATCTTGTCTAAACTCAGCCAAACTGAACCTAGAAATTTCTAGAAACTAGTTGGACTTGGTTAGAGGTCTTGTTATATGTACATTATGTGTATATAACATAGCACACATAATGTTACATTATGTGTGCTATGTTGTATACACATAATGTACATATAACAGGTCTCCTTCACCTATAAATAGATCCTTAGCCCTTTGTAAAAAAATATGAGAACTATACCATGCCAGTATTATACTGAAATAATGATATTTTCTATTATGTTCTAAAAATATTCTACAAATTGGAGAGATTGGAGTTTCTCTCTCTCTCTTCAATCTTCCTTGGAGTTTTCATCAACATACCAAACCAATTGATTGGTTGGGGGCCTCTACATTGATTAAAGAATCAAGCAATCTAGGAGGTAAAGTGTGGTTTATGGTCTTTTTTTTAAAATCTCCAAATGTTCTCTTTTCTCAACCCCTCTCAAGCTTGAGAAGCATTCAATTGAATGGCTTTTTAATACAATTGAAGTTCTTTAATGAATCGTAGTGATAAAACACATAGATTTCTATTTATGCTTAAATAGAATGTTTTTTTAAAGCATGTCTCTCTCTTCCCCAAAGAATGGTCATTCTTATGGCCTATTCTATATTCAAATGAAGCTTCTCATGAAGCAATTCTCTAACCTAAAAGTAATTTCTATGCTTGTCAAATTGAGGCCAAATAAGTGGCTTTTTAACGCTTTTATGCTATTTAAATCATGGAAAAATTAGGAATCAAGTCCATAATTGGTTATTGATCCAATTAATGATTATTCTATCATATGATATTACTAAAATTTATGCTTTCAAAAATATTGAGAATTATCAGTAAATTAGCAACGAAGCTATGGTAAAATTTCTGAAAAATTAACACATAGATCATTTTCATTCATAATATGAAAAGAGGACTTCCTACCATATTCTAGGATTAATTATCCTAGATTAATTGAATGATTCTCATTATAACCATGGAAAAATTAATTTTTATGATTATGCATGAATAGTTAATTAGGAAAAAGAGAAATTTCTAGTAATTCATTTTTATGTTTAAAGAGTAATCCCATGACAATGGAAATTATTAGTAAAAAACTATGAATATTACTAAAAGAAATGAGATATTTTGGGTATAATGATTCAATTGTGACACCTTGGTAAGGAGAAGGGGGCTCTTCAAGGAGGTGCCTATTTCACATGTGTGGTGGAGTTTTAAACTCAAAAATATTGTGATATTTTTATCTATCTCCTAGATAAAACCAAATCAAAAGGGAGCCAAACTAGGTCCAACAAATCTTGTCCAAATTCAGCCAAACTGAACCTAGAAAATTCTAGAAACTAGCTGGACTTGGTTAGAAGCCTCCCTTACCTATAAATAGATCCTTAGCCCTTTGTAAGAAACTATGAGAACTATACCATGCCAGTATTATACTGAAAGAATGATCACAATCCTCAAAATCTCTGGTTGAATCCCTATTTCCAATCATTCCTTCATTGGTGTACTTATGGCATCATTGGTAACCAGAACGCCCTTTGTAAAAATCCTCTACAAATTGGAAAGATTGGAGTTTCTCTCTCTCTTCAATCTTCCTTGGAGTCTTCATCAACATACCAAACCAATTGATTGGTTGGGGACCTCTACATTGATTAAAGAATCAAGCAATCTAGGAGGTAAAGTGTGGTTTATGGTCTTTTAAAAAAAAATCTCCAAATATTCTCTCTTCTCAATTCCTCTCTCAATTCCTCTCAAGTTTGAGAAGCATTCAATTGAATGGCTTTTTAATACATTTGAAGTTCTTTAATGAATTGTAGTGATAAAACACTTAAATTTCCATTTATGGTTAAATAAAATGTTTTTTTAAAGCATGTCTCTCTTTCCCCCAAAGAATGGTCATTCCTGTGACCTATTCTATATTCAAATGAAGCTTCTCATGAAGCAATTCTCTAATCTAAAAGTAATTTCTATGCATGTAAAATTGAGGCAAGTGGCTTTTTAATGCTTTTATGTTATTTAATTCATGGAAAAATTAGGAATCAAGTCCATAATTGGATATTGATCCAACAATTAATGGTTATTCTATCAAATGATATTACTAAACTTTATGTATTTAAAATTATTGAGAATTATCAGTAACAATGAAGCTATGGTAAAATTTCTGAAAAATTAACACATAGATCATTTTCATTCATAATATGAAAACAGGACTTCCTACCATATTATAGGATTAATCATCCTAGATTAATTGAATGATTCTCATTATAATCATGGAAAAATTGATTTTTATATTTATACACAAATAGTTAATTAGAAAAAAGAGAAATTTCTAGTAATTCATTTTTGTGTTAAAAGAGTAATCCCATGACAATGAAAATCCATGTTTTCCAATGAAGTAAGAGAAAATTGAGATGCTAAAATAATGTATATTTTAATTAAAAATTAAAGAAGAATTTTAGTTAAATTTATCTTTTTACATAGATAAATTTAAATGATGAAAGAGGAATTCCCACCATATTGAAATTCAAATATTTAAATGAGGAAAGTGTAATTCCTAGCATATTGAAATTAATGGGTATTTTATTTAAATTCAAAGATGAATTTTAGATAAATTTATTTGATCTATGAGAAATATTTAAATGGTAAAAGAGAAATTCCTATGACATTTGGAATTCCATCATTTAGATGGAAAAAGAGACATTCCTAGTATATTGAAATTAATGGGTATTTTATTTAAATTCAAAGATGAATTTTAGATAAATTTATTTTATCCATGAGAAATATTTAAATGGTAAAAGAGGAATTCCTATGGCATTTGGAATTCCATCACTTAGATGGGAAAAGAGAAATTCCTAGCATATTGAATTAATGGGTATTTTATGAGAAATATTGATGATAAAAGAGAAATTTTCATGACATTGGAATGCAAATAATTAAATACAAAAAAAAGAGAAATTCCCATGGTATTTGAGATCCAAGAAATTAAATGGAAAGAAGAGGAATTTTTAGTATAATTCAATTTATGATTATTTATTTATCAAAAGTGAAAATATAGGTAGAATTGATTTCTCTAAATCCCATGAATTGTTTGTATTCAAAAGAGGAATATTGAATATAATTCAATTGAGGAATTGAGAAGGAATATAGAAATAGTCATTCGAGAAAAGGAACCTTTAAATAGGCCAAGCAATTTTGGTAAAAATTTAGAAAAAGTCCCATTATCGGAATCAAACTAGAAAAAGCTACTAAATGAGAATAGCATGTGATAAGATGTAAAATGGATGCGATAAGATGTGAATGGATGTAATAAGATGTGAATGGATGTGATAAGATGTAAATAGGATGTGATAAGATGTAAATAGGGTGTGATAAGATGTGAATGGATGTAATAATATGAAAATAGAATGTGATAAGATGTAAATGGGATGCAATAAGATGTGGATCAGATGTGATAGGATGAAAATAAGATGTGATGTAATGGAAATGGATGTGGATGTGTATGTGAAAGAATGAATGTGGATGTGTATGTGGAAGAATGGATGTGGATGTGTATGTGGAAGAATGGACGTAGATGTGTATTTAGAAGAATGGACATGGATGTGTATGTAAAAGAATGGATGTGGATGTGTACGTGAAAGAATGGATGTGGATGTGTATGTGAAAGGATGTGATGTTGATGTGAGTGAATGGATGAGATGTAATGTGATGTGAATCAGGATGTGAATGAATGAATGAGATGTGATGTGATGTGAATGAATGAGATGTGATGTGATGTGAATCAGGATGTGAATGAATGAGATGTGATGTGATGTGAATCGGATATAAGTAAATGATATGGGATGTGAATGGATGAGATATGATGTGATGTGAATCGGGATAAGAACGAATGAGATGAGATGAATGTGAATCGGGATAAGAACGAATGAGATGAGAAATGAATGTGATGTAAATTGAGATAGATGTGAATGAATGATATATGATGTAAATGAATGAGGTGTGATGGGATGTGAATATGGGTAGATGCGAGTGGATGAGATGTGATGAGGATAAATCAGGAGAGATGTGATGAGATGAAAAATGATGTGATTGGATGAGAAGAGGAATACATATGAACTGGATATGGATTATGTAATGTGGACAGATGCAAAACAATGTAAAAGACGAGAGTTCATTATAGAAACTGTATTTATGACCTGTTTTTAAATGACTATTTTTAATGTGGACAGATGTAGAACAATGTAAAAGACGAGAGTTCATTATAGAAACTGTATTTATGACCTGTTTTTAAATGACTGTTTTACTATTTTATGTCAATAATGCTAGGGAAGCATTTTGACCGTCTTGAGAATGAGGTCATGGAGACCTAACTGATAAAGTTGCAACGGCTAACGGAGACTCAACGGAGGAGGTCTTGCGTGTAGCAAGGTCGTTCGAGGTCTTGACAAGCCTCAGTTCGATTTTCGATTTAAATGGTGAGCTTCTGATACGGTGGATGAGGGACCAAGGAAGCGGCCTATGAGTGAAGTGCTAAGGATCCTAGAGGGTGCTGAACATACGGTGGTTGGACTCTGGGTCACCAAAGATACCCACACGTGCGTCAGGGAAGATATTGGAACAAGGAGTAGGAGTTGTTTTCTGAAATCGGGCATGGATCTGGTTGATTGACCTTGCTGGTCCTCAATGGATGAGTCCATGGCTCTTTTATATAGATCTGCTAGTTGATCTTGTTGATCTTCAACAGAGATTCCATCTTGATTTTATAAGTGAATATATTGTCGGGTACTATGAGAGCTAGGAACTATCGAAAAGGCTGGTGGTGAGCGTTCTAGTTGCCAATGATACCACAGGTACACCGATAAAGAAATGATTGGAAATTAGGATTCAACCGGATATTTTGGAGGATTATGATCAGTGACACTATGGTTTCATTAAATGATTGATTTAAAGATAGTTGAATCTGTAAAAAAGGCACTTTCATATTCGGTGTGTAAGTGGTGTGACTGGCTAGGGGGCTTGGGAACTCTTTTCCTTGGTACCGGGGACAAAACCTAACCAAATTCCTAATTGGATCCCATCACTACAGTGGTTGGGCGGTTGGTTACTCATGGGACTAGGCTGGACTAATGGATCCATAAAATAAGACTCAATTATGTCATAGTACGAGTTGTGCCTCTCGATGGGAAAAAAAACGTTAGTTTCTATGATCCAAGTGCAAGTTTCTTCCTTGATCTGACCAAGTGACTCACAAGTTTCTTCCTTGATCTGACCAAGTGACTCACAAGTTCGGTCGGATGAGTTTGGTTAGTAATGACCCTGACTACGTTAGAGTACAAATATCCTGGAGGAATCGTCCGTGCTTTCCGGTAGGGGGAAGTTTTTTCGGGTTCGGTTTTTAAAGAACCAAGGGATTAGTCTCTTGTCCCGATATCTGTGGACGAGGCCCCGAGTGAGGGATCCTGCCCCGCCGCGAGCAAGAAGTGCTACTTTCGCTACTAGCACCCCCGAATCCGTTGCACCGAAGGGCCAGGGATCTTTCAGTTGGTATCAAAGCGAATTGACTAAAATGGATTAACTGAAAAGCCAAAAATGTCAAAAATTTATGAATTCACAGTAAAAGGTTGTAACTATGTGATAAAATTCATACAAATTGATATTCAGAATGAAGATTCATAAAATTGAAAGTGGGTCTTCAGATGAAGTACCGCAATTGTATGAAAATCCGTGACTTGCTTGAGGCCTAGTCATGATGGTATTTACCTTATAATCCCAAGGACCGTGACTACCCGTATATACCGAGGGTATAACTGCAGCTCTTTATTGGCAGTATATACGAGTAAATCTAAGACCTTGAAATTATAAGTAAAAATGCTATCCAGATGATGAATTCGAATGTGTTGATATGATTTTCAAATTCTGGTTGAGAATTGATGAGTTGATTTGGATTCTGATTGAAAAAAAAAAAGATGATTCTTGAATTTTGGTTGAAAAGCAATCAGTTGAACAAAGCCACAATGAGGATGATTGGGATGAGTCCCTGTGATGATGTTCGTAATAACTGGAATGACGATAATGACTTCAGCAAATCACTACGAGATTAGTGGATTGTGCTGACAGATTGCTACTGTTAACACTTGACCTAGTGGATCCAGTTTAGGGATGACAAATTAAAAACCTGCATAACTGAAACTTCCATGGAAGAATGTTCAGATAGAATTTTTGGTCTGATGAACGATTATTGTGTTAAGAATATGAATGATATGTTCTGAATGAATTGTTATCTGATAATGCGTTCTATATAAGGGATCCTTATCCTATGATTCTGTGGAGAGATGATCAATCCAAAGAACCCGAGAATCAGTTGGATCTAAAGTCGGATTTGAATTGTAAATAAAAGGACTTAATTTTCGTATTGATAGGATCATGGATCGAGGTCATCGTGGTAGGAATGATAACCCCCAAATCGATCAGGAAGAGCTCGACTTGAATGTTCATAAAACTCTTCATAGATCGCAGCCTGGACATTTCAAGGGTGAAGAGCTCGACTTGAATGTTCATTAAACTCTTCATAGATCGCAGCCTGGACGTTTCAAGGGTGAAGAGAAAAACTTGGGCGAGACTGTGGAGAAGTGGATCGAAGCAATGGAAGAGTACTTTGATGTCACCGGGTACAATGAGAAGAGCAAATTGGCTGTTGCATGGCTGAAGATAGTAGAAACAGCTAGAGTAGCAACCACTACGAGAGAAATCGTGTGGATTGAAACACTCAGACATGGAATGATCTCAAAATTTACCTAAGGAAGATATTCTTTCCTCCCGGGTTTTTGGAAACAAAGATGAACGAGTTCTTGGAGTTAATCCAAGGGAGTAGAACTATTGAAGTATATCACCAAGCATTCGCTCTCCTCCTCAAATACTCACCATCGTTGGTAGATGAAGAACAGCTGATGGCCAGTTTCATTCGGGGACTGAACAAACCTTTGAATGTCCTAGTGAAGAATGCCAAGCCAGTTTCCATGGCCAAAGTAGTGTGGATGGCAAAGGATTTCGCCAAGGCCTTTGATGTCAAGGTCCCACCGAAGCAACACCATCACCTTTTAAAAGATTTTTAGCTCCAAAAGGTGATTCCAACCTTCTACTGTCTAAGAGATATAAGGGTCAAGCCCAAGATATGGGAAGTTACAGAATGGAAGAAATGTCCTTTTCTCGAAACTCAATCCCTTGGAATTCAACTTTAGAAGTTCCACCCTTGAACAAGGGAGTGAAATGCTGTAACTGTCAAGGATTTGGACATCGCAGTATGGATTGCCCATTTTCATTTGGAACAAGGTTTTTAGGGCGAGAAAATCAGGGATCGAGATTCCAGACTTCGGCTCCTTCCTTCTAGAGTAATCAGGTTTCTTTCTGCTAAAATCACAGAAATCCTAGAGGTAGACCCTGCAACCAATCCGCAGTTTTAATCCAAAATAATGCAAGACCACCGCCTCTCAGAATAGGGGAAGTCAAAGAGAGATGCTCCCAAATCGGCCGTCCACTTCCAAGGCAGTAACGTTGGAAGTGATTGAAGAAGAAGAAGAAGATGAAAGAGATCATACCCCACCTACGAGATGAGGACATCTTGTGTTTTTTAAGTGGGGTAGGATGTAAGATTCCTCCCTCCAGCTTTTGAGGTATACAGGTGTAAGAACCTCCCCTTCTGATCTTGTAATTATTCCCCTCTTTGAAATAAAAGAAAGATTCTGTTTTATCTTGTTTTGACCTGGAGAGAGAAAATGTCTAGAGAAAGGTAATCCAAAATTGAGATATTTTTGGATATAAAAATCCTCTAGTGTCTAAAAATGGTTTCCCCTAAAATAGAAATTCAAAAAGAATTTTCCAATGTGCATTTGGAATTAATTGAAAATAAGTATAAATGACCTTACCCTAAGGGTCAAGATTTTCAGAAATTTTTAGATTATGGTCCAATTAAGGTTTCTATGGGCCAATAGAATCAATCCAAGTGTGGGGAGGAGATAAATCCAATTTATAAAAGAAAAATACCCAAAAATGAGTAAACACTTAAGATGAAGAGTTAACTGAGTACAAGGTTTATTAGTAAAAAACTATGAATATTACTAAAAGAAATGAGATATTTTGGGTATAATGATTCAATTTTGACACCTTGGTAAGGAGAAAGGGGCTCTTCAAGGAGGTGCCTATTTAACATGTGTGGTGGATTTTTAAACTAAAAAATATTGTGATCTTTTTTCTCTCTCCTCTCTCTTGGATTAAACCAAATCAAAAGAGAGTCAAACTAGGTCCAAATCCTGTCCAAATTAAGCCAAATTGAACCTAGAAAATTCTAGAAACTAGTTGGACTTGGTTAGAGGCCTCCCTCACCTATAAATAGATCCTTAGTCCTTTGTAAAAAACATATGAGAACTATACCATGCCAGTATTATACTGAAATAATGATATTTTCTATTATTAAAAATCCTCTACAAATTGGACAGATTGGAGTTTCTCTCTCTCTTCAATCTTCCTTGGAGTCTTCATCAACATACCAAACCAATTGGCCTCTACATTGATTAAAGAATCAAGAAATCTAGGAGGTAAAGTGTGGTTTATGGTCTTTTTTAAAAAAAAATCTCCAAATATTCTCTCTTCTCAACCCCTCTCAAGCTTGAGAAGCATTCAATTGAATGGCTTTTTAATACAATTGAAGTTCTTTAATGAATTGTAGTGATAAAACACATAAATTTCCATTTATGCTTAAATAAAATATTTTTTAAAGCATGTCTCTCTCTTCCTCAAAGAATGGTCATTCCTATGACCTATTCTATATTCAAATGAAGCTTCTCATTAGGCAGTTCTCTAATCTAAAAGTAATTTCTATGCTTGTCAACTTGAGGCCAAATAAGTGGCTTTTTAATGCTTTTATGCTATTTAATTCATAGAAAAATTATGAATCAAGTCCATAATTGGATATTGATCCAATTAATGGTTATTCTATCATATGATATTACTAAACGTTATGTTTTCAAAATTATTGAAAATTATCAGTAATAGCAAAACGAAGCTATGGTAAAATTTCTGAAAAATTAACACATAGATCATTTTCATTCATAATATGAAAAGAGGACTTCCTACCACATTCTAGGATTAATCATCCTAGATTAATTGAACGATTCGCATTATAATCATGGAAAATTTGATTTTTATGTTTATGCATAAATAGTTAATTAGGGAAAAGAGAAATTTCTAGTAATTCATTTTTATGTTAAAAGAGTAATCCCCATGACACTGGAAATCCATGTATTCCAATGAAGTAAGAGAAAAATTAAGATGCTAAAATAATGTATATTTTAATTAAAAATTAAAGAATGATTTTAGTTAAATTTATCTTTTTACATATATAAATTTAAATGATGAAAGAGGAATTCCCACTATATTGGAATTCAAATATTTAAATGAGGAAAGTGTAGTTCCTAGCATATTAAAATTAATGGATATGTTATTTAAATTCAAAGATAAATTTATTTTATCCATGAGAAATATTTAAATGGTAAAAGAGGAATTCCTATGACATTTGGATTTCCATCATTTAGATGGGAAAAGAGAAATTTCTAGCATATTGAAATTAATGGGTATTTTATTTAAATTCAAAGATGAATTCTAGATAAATTTATTTTATCTAGAGGAATTCCTATGACATTTGGAATTCCATCATTTAGATGAGAAAAGAGAAATTCCTAGCATATTGAATTAATGGGTATTTTATTATGAGAAATATTGATGTCACGAGAGAATTTTCCATGACATTGGAATGCAATTAATTAAATACAAAAAAGAGGAGAAATTTTTAATATAATTTAATTTATGGTTATTTATCAAAAGTGGAAATATGGATAAAATTGATTTTTGTAAATCCCATGAATTCTTTTACTCAAAAGAGGAATATTGAATATAATTCAATTGAGGAATTGAGAAGGAATATAGAAATAGTCGTTCGAGAAAAGGAACCTTTAAATAGGCCAAGCAATTGGTAGAAATTTAGAAAAAGTTCCATTATTGGAATCAAACTAGAAAAAGCTACTAAATGGGAATAGTATGTGAAATGAATGTGATAAGATGTAAATAGGATGCGATAAGATGTGAATGGATGTAAATAGGATGCGATGTGATAAGATGTAAATAGGATGCAATAAGATGTGAATGGATGTGATAAGATGTGAATGGATGTAATAAGATGAAAAAAGAATGTGATAAGATGTAAATGGGATGCGATAAGATGTGTATGAGATGTGAATGGATGTGATAGAATGAAAATAAGATATGATGTAATGGGAATGGATGTGGGGATGTGTATGTGAAAGAATTGATGTGGATGTGTATGTGAAAGAATGGATGTGGATGTGTATGTGGAAGTATGTGAAAGAATGGATGTAGATGTGTATGTGGAAGAATGGACGCGGATGTGTATGTGGAAGAATGGACGCGGATGTGTATGTGGAAGAATGGATGTGGATGTGTATGTGGAAGAATGGATGTGGATATGTATGTGGAAGAATGGACGTGGATGTGTATGTGGAAGAATGGATGTAGATGTGTATGTGAAAGGATGTGATGTCGATGTGAGTGAATGGATGAGATGTAATGTGATGTGAATCACATTACATGTGAATCAGGATGTGAATGAATGAGATGTGATGTCATGTGAATCGGATGTAGGTGAATGATATGGGATGTAAATGGATGAGATATGATGTGATGTGAATCGGGATAAGAATGAATGAGATGAGATGTGATGTAAATTGAGATAGATGTGAATCGGGATAAGAACGAATGTGATGAGATGTGATGTAAATTGAGATAGATGTGAATGAATGATATATGATGTAAATGAGTGAGGTGTGATGGGATGTGAATATGGGTAGATGCGAGTGGATGAGGATAAATGAGGAAAGATGTGATGAGATGAAAAATGATGTGATTGGATGAGAATAGGAATACGTATGAATTGGATATGGATTAAGTAATGCGGATAGATGCGGAACAATGTGAAAGACGAGAGTTCATTATAGAGTTCATTATAACCTTTTTTTAAATGATTGTTTTATCGTCTTATGTCAATAATGCTGGGGAAGCATTTTGACCGTCTTGAGAATGAGGTCGTGGAGACCTAACTGATAAAGTTCCAACAGCTGATGGAGAGTCAACCGGGAGGACGTCTTGCGTAGCAAGGTTGGCCGAGGTCTTGACCAGCCTCAGTTTGATTTAAATGGTGAGCTTTCGGTACGATGGATGAGGGACCAAGGAACGGCCTATGAGTGAAGTGCTAGGTGACCTGCGAAGGATCCTAGAGGGTACTGACCATACGGTGCTTCGGCTCTGGGTCACCGAAGATACCCACACATGCATCGAGGAAGATATTGGAACAAGGAGTAAGAGTTGTTTTATGAAACCGGGCATGAATCTGGTTGATTGACCTTGCTGGTCCTCAACGAATGAGTCCATGGATCTTTTATTATATGGATCTGTTGGTTGATCTTGCTGATCTTCAACGGAGATTTTATCTTGATTTTTATAATTGAATACATTATCGGGTACTATGAGCTAGGAACTATCGAAAAGAGGGACAGGTGGTGAGCGTTCTGGTTTGCCAATGATGCCATAGGTACACTGATGAAGGAATGATTGGAAATTAGGATTCAATCGGATATTTTGGAGGATTATGATCAGTGACACCATGGTTTTATTAAATGATAAATTTAAAGATAGCTGAATCTGTGAAAAAGGCAATTTCATATTGGGTGTGTAAGTGGTCTGACTGGCGTTAAATTTGCATGAATATCTAGCTAAGGGGCCTAGGAACTCTTTTCCTTGGTACCTGAGACAAATTCCTAATTGGATCCCATCAGTACAGTGGTTGGTGGGTGGTTGGCTAACCCATGGGACTAGATGGGGTTAGGTTGGACTGATGGATCCGTAAAATGAGACTCAATTCTGTTATAGTACGATAGTTGAAGTAAATCCTGGATAGTAATTGTTCTATGGAAAAAGAATCAACGGCTGTGCCTCTCGATGGGGAAAAAAACATTGGTTTCTATGATCCAAGTGCAAGTTTCTTCCTTGATCTGACCAAGTGACTTACAAGTTCGGTCGGATCAGTTTGGTCAGTAATGACCCTGACTATATTAGAGTACAAATATCTTGGAGGAATCGCCCGTGCTTTCCGGCAGGGGGAAGTTTTTCAGTTTTTGAAGAACCAAGGGATTAGTCTCTTTTCCTCCGGATATCTGTGGGCGAGGCTCCAAGTGAGGGATCCTTTCGCGCGCAAGAAGTGCTACTTTTGCTACTAGCACCCCCAAATTCGTTGCACCGAGGGGCAGGGATCTTTCAGCTGGTATCAGAGCGAATTAACTGCAACCCAAAATCTTACTCTAGGATAGATTGTGGAAGAGTAGAGATTTCACAAGAATTGATTCAACCATAAAAACCAATGCTTTGAAAGCTTCAACTAAATCAAATTAATTGAAATTCAAACACTTAACAAAATTAAAATACTTAGCTCAATAGACCATGTTGGGTGCAATCTTCCCCCCTCTTGTGCGTGGCCTTTTCCCACACAAGAGTATTTCTTTATTAACTTTCTTTCCACCAAAATTAGGCCATAGCCCCCAAAATATACAAAATGTGCTTTTAGAGAGCACGGCACTCTTCTTTTACAAAAATAGAGTTTATAATATTGGGACTAGGGTAAAGCCATGGGCTTTAATAAATTCCACATTATAAATGTATCTTTCCTAAAGTTCAAAATGGAAAAATCATTTGCTAAGGTTGCAAGCTACTATGCTTGCCAAAAATTAAATGTGATGAACCAAGACATTTCTTCCAAAGTAAACTCTTCATTTTCCATAGTCTTCATCACCTGAAAATATAAGCCCAATTAATAATTAAATTAATCCCACAAATATTAAACACGCACAAATCATAACTAACTCATGACTACGAGGCATAAGTACCCCAAGAATCACCCTGCCATACAAACCTAACTGAAATAATCATAGATGGCCTCAAACATACGTCATATACCGCACGTATTAATATTTATAGTGGTGTCACCCACGATATTAACCTAGCCAGCATGACGCAAGAGTAACCTAGGCATCCCCAAATTACTAAAGAGGGGATAAATAATATTTTTCTAGAGGACTTAAAATATATTCTCATGGCATCCCTCTTGCTTGAGTTTGCAATTGTCCTCAATTGTGGATTTGTTGGGTTTGAAAAGAATGAAGAATTTTAGGGTAAACTCGAAAAAATTTCTCAGGCATCCATTTAGCATCTTCTTGAGGATGATTCTTGAAAGTCAAAAGATACTTGAAGTATTGATTACCTGTTCTTGTTGTTGTTATCTCTTGATCAATGATAGCATCAAGAACTAAGACTTCTTCCTCTCCTTCAATAAGAGGTGGTTCCTCATATGTTGGGTGAGTATGAAGTGTTCCTCGAAAGGGTTTCAAGAGATGGATATGAAAAGAATTGTGGATATTCCAATTAGATGGAAGCTCTAGTCTATAGGCCACATCATTAATCTTTTGAAGGATTTTAAATGGCCCATAATATCTAGGCGCTAGCTTAATGCAGGGAATTTTTCCACACTCTTTAATCGCCATTTTTCAATTCTCAAAAGTATATAATCACCTTCTTGAAATGAAAAATCTTTACGCTTCCTATTTGCTTGAGATGTATACTTCTCTTGAGCTCTCGCAATACAATCACGCACTTCAGAGAAAATGCAATCAAAGTCTCTAACATATTGGTCGGCAGCTTCAATCTTATGGGAGAGTCTAGTAGCCGGAATAGGCAAAGCTCTACCATAGATAATCTCAAATGGTGCTCGACCAGTAGTAGCAGAACGAGGAGTATTATTATAAGCAAATTGGAGTAAGTGTATGTACTTATCCCATGCACTAGGTTGTTGGGAAACATAGGCTCTAAGCATATCTAGGATAGTGCTATTTGTTTGTGACTTTGGTCTGTCCATTCGATTCCGGATGGAAAGCCGTGGAAAAATCTAACTTAGTGCCTAAGTTTGAGAAAAGAGCAACCCAAAAGTGACTACAAAATTTAGAGTCTCTATCAAAAACTATCACTTTGGGTAGTCTATGATGAACAAAGATTTGCTTGACAAATATGTTCGCGGCTTGCTGAGAAGTTAGTGTCTTTTTACATGGAATAAAATAGGCTTGCTTACTAAACATGTCCACTATTGTCTAAATCATGTCATGATGACTGGAAGTAGTAGGAAAACCAGTAAATGAAGTCCATAGACACTTGTTCCCAAGGTCTATCTGGAATGGGTAGAGGCATAAGCAATCCTAAAGCTTTGCCTTTCTAGCTTTTGATTGCTTGGCAAATGTTACATTCAGCTACAAATTTAGCTACATCATTCTTCAAATGAGGCCAAAAGAATTCTCGAGAAACTACTTAAAGTGTTGCGGAAACTCCTCTATGTCCCACAAATGGTGGTTGGTGCATCTCTTCCAAGACAAGTTGTCTATAAGGTTGAGCAACACACAATCTTTTTGCAAAGAAAAGATAGCCATCATTATGAGATAAACTTCCTTGAGGTGTCCAATTGTTTTCACATAATTTGATCCATATTTTAGAAAAATCTGGATCAACTTCATAAGTTTCTTTCATAAGTACAAATGGTTCACTTTCAATAATGGAAATGTTGTTGATATTTGGTCTTCGACTCAAAGCATCGGCAACAACATTTTCTTTTCCAGGTTGGTATTAAATCATAGGTTGGAAACTTTGAATGAAAGATGCCCATTTGATGTGCCTATTTGAAATAAGGGGTTGTGTAAGCAAATGCCTAATGCTTTGTTGATCTGTCTTGATAAGAAATTCACAACCCATTAGGTAATGTTTCCAGATTTTCAAAGCATGCACTACTGCTGCTAATTCCTTGTCATATGTGCTATAATTTTGCTCTGCAGGCTTAAGCTTTCTACTCTGATAAGCAATAGGATGGTTGTCTTGCATAAGAATAGCTCCAAATCCTTTGCCACTAGTATCAGTCACTACTATAAAGAATGGTCTTTGAAAATCAGGTAGTGTTAGAACTGGTGCTTGTGTTAAAGCATTCTTGAGTGTTACAAAAGATTTATCTTGCTTTTTAGTCCAATTGAAATTTGTAGCTTTCTTAAGGAGTTCAGTCAAAGGATGAGCAATATAAGCAAAATTCTTGACGAACTTCCTATAATAACTACATAGGCCAAGAAAAGATCTAAGGTCATGTATGTTTCTAGGCGTAGGCCAAGAAGCTATACACTCAATTTTCTTAGGATCTACACGAATTCCTTCAGCCGACACTATATGACCTAAGTATTCAATCTCTTTTTGAAAGAAAGAACTCTTTTCAGGATTGACATACAATTCATTTTCTCTCAAAAGGTTGAACACTTGTTCCAAGTGTTGTTCATGCTCTTGTCGATCCTTGCTGAAAACAAGAATGTCATCAAAGAACACTATAACAAAACTTTAAAACTTAAGGAATATGTGATTCATCATACGGCTGAAAGTAGCTCGAGCATTGGTCAAACCAAATGGCATAACCAAAAACTCATAATGACCAGTTTGTGTTCTAAATGCAGTCTTGAATATGTCAGATTTAGTCATGCGAACTTGATGATTCCCAGACTTTAGGTCAATCTTGCTAAAGACCTTTGATCCTCTAAGCTTGTCAAGAAGATCATCTACCTTAGGAATAGGATATCTGTTCTTGACAGTAATCTTATTCAATACACGATAGTCTACATACATTCGGAAAGTTCCGTTCTTCTTCTTAACAAGGGACTGGAGCTCCAAAAGCTGAACTACTAGGTCGAATAAGGCCTCTCTCTAGCAAGTCTTCGATTTGGTTTTGGATTTCTTTTTGCTCTAAATTGTTGACTCTATAGGGAGCTTTACAAGGCGGAGAATTTCCAGGCAATAAGTCAATACTATGATCCTCAGGCCTAGACTTAGGTAATCCTGGAGGTAGATCTTCCATAAAACAGTCACTAAATTTGGAGATAAAAAGATCTAACTTTGGACTTTTGGATGTGTCAGACTCAGCATCAAGATGGTTAACCCATACCATATAAGTCTTGTCTCTTTTTCTTAGAGCTCTCTTTGCTTGAGTGTGACTCAACAAAGGACTCATTTCTCCTTTGACTAGACATTGGAGGAAAATATTTTCATTGTCCTTCCTTAGACAAATGCTATGAGTGTCATAGTCTATAATAGGGTTGTACATGTGTCTCCAAGGCATACCCAAAATTATGTCTACCCCTTGTAAAGGTGCAACTAAGAAATCCCTCTTTTCTTAAGGGCTTGATGCATAAATCCAAACCTTTCACCTCTTGCATGCAGTTATACTTTGTTCTAGTAAATGCTGCTTTGACTTTATAGTGCGTAAGTGAATGAAGATTTAATGCTCTAAGTGCCTTTTCAGAAATGAAATCATGTGTACTACCATCATCATGCAAAATAACAACTTCATGTCCATTTATTGTTCCTTTTATTTTAAGCAAAGAATGAACATGAGGTTTACCTTCTTGTTTTGAGTAGTCTGGATCGGAATTACCCTCTTGCTTGAATGATTCTTCTTCATTGTTGTCTTCTTCAATCATATTGACTCAGGTGGCTGCTGTTGGTGTCAAACTCTTGGTACGCTCCGGACAATTCGGGGCTATGTGTCCTTCTTTGTGTGGCACTTGAAACATTTGATAGGAGGTGCCTTCGGTTTTCCACCATTGACTTTCTTATTGGTACTCATGTTGCCTTTGACCTCGTCCTTGCCTTTGTCATAACCTGGTTTATACATCTTCTTTGGAGCATAAAAAGATTTAGTAAATGGTTTAGAAGAAGTACCCTCATGTGCTTTAATCTCTTTAGGAAAACCATTTTTGCGTTCGGAATTAGTTGCCAAAGATATTGCAGTAGATAGTGAATGAGGTTGAAACATATTCACATCGGCTCGAAATGAATTTCCTCTTTTGGTCCTTCTTGCTGACTCTCTCCACAACCTGCACCTGTAATAAAGTATTCCAAAACTTTTCTACATACTGTGACATAGTTTTCTTTTCAAGTTGATGCAAAGTGTCCCATTGATGCCTAACTTTAGACTTGAATTGTGAGGGTAAAAAGTGCTTTTTAACCAGCTGTTGAAATCTTTTCCAAGAATTTGGCTTGTCACGACCTTGCTTTATTACACTCCACCATAAAGCTGCGCTGTCTACTAAATGATTGACTGCACATTTAATCTTATCGCTCTCTGAAAATTTTTATCCTGAAAAATAGTCATCTAGTTGACTAAGCCAAGCTAGAATGACCCTAGCATCCTTCTTTCCGTCATAATTTTGAAATGTGAAAGCTTTCCGACTAATCTTGGATTCTTTTTGTGACCTTTGTGCTTGCAATGTAGCATTTACAGTCCTTTGGATAGTGTCATATTCGTCATCAAAAGATAGCGAAGAGTCACGCTTGCCTGCGAAGGATCCTAGAGGGTGCTGACCATACGGTGCTTGGGCTCTAGGTCACCGAAAATATCAACACGTGCTCTCTTCTACAATTTGATGTTGTAAAGAAAGGAGTTGCTCTTGAATTGATGGCGAGATAGGAAAATCTGCCATAGTGCTTGTGCAAATGATGTAGATAAATAAAATTTTATTTTATTTGATGTAAATAAATAAAGCAAATATAAGTAGTTATCTTGTTTTTCTCCCGCAATTTGATCTTGGTTGAAGCTGTGAACAAAGACGGTGTTCAATGGCTGAATTGAATTCTCGTCGCTTCAAACGAATCCCGAGCGATTTCGTGTGATTTACGAGACTTGGGCTAGTCGAATGGTCGATGAAACAATTTTTTGCACTTTGAAACCTACTAAAACAGTCCTGTAAACCTTGCCCAATCTCTGTAATATTTTTTAAAATTTTTTAGAAATGATTTTGGAAATTTTTAGCCTTTTCTAGGCAATTTTTAAGCCTTTTAAAACCTGTAAATCACTTTTCTGCACCCAAAAATTTCAAAATAGGAAACCTTTTTGAATTTCTCTTCAAATTTGAAAATAGGAGGAGTAAAAGCTCAAAAAAGTGATGTGACTTGCATGGGGCTTGGGAAAAGTAAGATTAGATTAAGGGTTGATTAAGCTTATGGAGATTAAGGCTTTGGGATTTTTTTAAATCAAAACCATGCGCCGATTTGCACCGACAGGCTGCCCGCATTGCGCTTATGTCCTCATGAATTTTGTGATTTTTTTTATGGCTTTTCCATAGATAAACATGCTTTGTCCATTATAGATTTGCTAGTGCTTGAAGCTTTCTGATTTATGAGAAAATCATGTGAGGTTTCTGGCTATGGGGATTTCATCCATGCGGTCAGATTTTGATTTCTCTGAGTATTTAGAAAAACCACTTTTTGATAGAGAGGCGTGGTTTTGCAGGGTGGTGAGTGGGTTTGTGAGTAGATCTAGTTTTGAATTTTTGACTTTTGGGTAAAGACCTACAAAACACTCTTCTGTCCAATGGATAAATTCCTGCACTTTCTTGATTTTTGAGAAGATGAAGCCCTTTCCTACCTTCTCCACAAATCTCCTAGCCCAAGCTCTGATACCACTGCAACCGAAATCTTACTCTAGGATAGATCGTGGAAGAGTAGAGATTTCACAAGAATTGATTCAACCATAAAAACCAACGCTTTGAAAGCTTCAACTAAATCAAATTAATTGAAATTCAAACACTTAACAAAATTAAAATACTTAGCTCAATAGACCATGTTTGGTGCAATCTTCCCCCCTCTTGTGCGTGGCCTTTCCCCATACAAGAATATTTCTTTATTAGCTTTCTTTCCACCAGAATTAGGCCATAGCCCCCAAAATATACAAAATGTGCTTTTAGAGAGCACGTCACTCTTCTTTTACAAAAATAGAGTGTATAATATTGGGACTAGGGTGAAGCCATAGGCTTTAATAAATTCCACATTATAAATGTATCTTTCCTAAAGTTCAAAATGGAAAAATCATTTGCTAAGGTTGCAAGCTAGTATGCTTGCCAAAAAATAAATGTGATGAACCAAGATATTTCTTCCAAAGTAAACTCTTCATTTTCCATGATCTTCATCACCTGAAAATATAAGCCCAATTAATAATTAAATTAATCCCATAAATATTAAACAAGCACAAATCATAACCAACTCATGACTACCTGCTGTGAGGATTACTGCTATTACTTAGTATTTCATCCACTATCTGTGTATTTAAGACTGAAACTGAAAGTAAACTCGAGAGACTTGAACACAGATGTTTTGATTGATTGATTGAAACTATGATACAACAGGCTCCTTATATAGGAGTCCAAGAGACACGAATGAAAAGACACATTCCATGACCAATAGTTATGACTCTAGGTGAAGAGACACATCCTTTGGACGAATAGCTACAACCATTGGATGAAGAGTTGCAACCTTAGAGCAAAGGGGTGTGACCAGTCGTCGAAGGAGTGTGGATCTTGATGAAGAGGCATGTCTCTAGAGCGAATAGTCGTGACCATCCGAGTGTAGGGGTCCTCTGTAATCATGTCACTTCAGTATCTGTAACCATGAGGAGACTGTGTATAATGAACCATGTCACTTCAGTATCTGTAACCATGAGGAGACTGTGTATAATGAACTAAGTCACAATCGTGACATTCCATTTAAAATAAAAGCCATGTGATTAAATGAGAGTCGGTCGTCTGCCAAAGAATTCTTGGAGGAGTTGAGGATATTGTTGCATTTCTTCATCTTTCTGCCAAGGAGAATCTGACTCATCCAAGTCCATCCACTTAACAACCAAGAAATTCTGTAGTAATCTTCCGTCTTGTTTCTTTCTGAACGAACGTCAAGAATCTTCTCAGGAACAAGAATAATGTGATCATCTTCAATCTCAGGAACATAAGAAGATAACTCCAGAATAGATGAATCTCCTTGTATGTATTCCTTGAGCCAAGAGATGTGAAATGTCGGATGAATTTTTCCCCAAGATGGTGGAAGATCCAACTTATAACTGACAACTGAAATCTTCTTTATAACTTTAAATGGACCATAGAAACGCGGTCGCAACTTCGGAAAGACTAACTTTACTGTCTTATATCGATGCGGTGCAACATAAAGCAAAACCAAGTCACCTTCTTGAAACTCAGTATGCCTTCTGTGCTTATTCGCATACTTCTGATACTTCTGTTGAACATGAATCACTCTCTCGAACTTGCACAAGAATATCTTGCATTTCTTGAATCAACTGATCTGCTAATGCCACCTTGTGTTGAAGAACAAAGTTTGTAGGCACAAGCGGAGTGTGACCATATGTTGCTTGAAAAGGAGTCATTCCAGTGACTGAATGCGAAGAATTATTATAAGCAAACTCCACAAGAGGCAAATATTCTTCCCAAGAAGCTAATCTTGTCTGAATATAATGTCTAAGAATTTCTTCCAAAATTTGATTTACTCTTTCTGTGTGTCCGTCTGTCTGAGGATGATAAGCAGAACTGAACAAGAGATTTGTACCAAGAGATTTGAATAAAGAAGTCCAAAAATGTCCAGTAAACTTCGGATCTCTTTTTGAAACAATAGATCTTGGCAATCCATGAATTCTGAAAATATGCTGTACGAACAACGCTGCAAGATCTGGAGCAGAAACTGTCTTCTTGCAAGGAATAAAATGTGCCATTTTGGAAAACCGATCAACCACTACTAAAATTTGAGCATTGCCTTTCTGCGAACGCGGCAAAGTAGTGATGAAATCCATGCTTATGCTTTCCCATCTTTCCTGAGGAACTCGTAAAGGCTGAAGCAATCCTTGAGGAAGTTGTCGTGAAGCTTTCATAATTTGACAAGAGTGACAAGCTTTAACAAACTTAATAACATCCTGTTGCATCTGAGGCCAAAAGTATGTTGCTGATAACAGACGATGTCTTGTTAATTCCAGGATGAGCTGCAAAGGGTACTTCATGATGCTCTTGAATAAGGAGTTTCCGCAAAGATGCATTGTGAGGAACACAAATGCGATCTAAGTAATAAAGTAAATCATCTGCAATTGTATATGCAGCAAACATATTCATTTCTGCAACAGTAGGATGAAGATATTTGAGAGCTCGAAAGACATCTCCAAAGTCTCTATCTGTCAAATACTCATACTTAAAACATGCAGGAATCTCCATCTGCACATTTGAGATAGCAAAGTTTGTAGCTCGAGGCATGCAGCTCAAAGCATCTGCTACCACATTCTGTAATCCAGGAACATAGAGTATCGCCATGTGAAAATTTGCCAAAAATTCAACCCATCGTCCTTGACGAGGATTCATCACTGGCTGAGTAAAGATGTAAGTCAAAGACTGATGATCTGTCTTGACCACTGAATCTGCACCAAGAAGATAATGCTTCCACGTTCTATAAGCATGAGCAATTGCCAAAAATTCCTTGTCATAAATGGGATATTGCATTTGAATAGCCGAAAATTTATGACTATCAAAAGCAATAACACGATCATTCTGCATAAGAACGCCTCCAGATGCTCTATCCGCCGAAGCATCTGTCATGACGTCAAACAGCTGAGTTGGATCCACAATAGCCAAAACAGGCGTAGTTGTCAATGCATGCTTAAGATCATTAAAGGACTTTTCAGCTTCAAGTGACCAGTGTAATTTATCCAACTTTGTAAGGGCCGTCAAAGGAGTAGCAATATCTGAGAACTTGTGAACCTTGGTGTGGTAAAAATTTGCTAATCCCAAGAAAGATCGCACATCTGAAATTGTAAGTGGCAAAGGCCAATCAACAATGACCTTTATCTTCTTAGGATCAACTGCAATACCATGTCCAGAGATGATGTGTCCAAGATATTCCACATGATCTTTGAAAAACTGACTCTTCTTCTTGTTGATGTACAAGACATTCGTACGGAGTACATCAAAGGCAATCTACAAATGCTGCTTTGTGATCTGCTAAAGTCTTACTGAAGACCAAAATGTCATCCAGATAAACAATGACAAACTTATCCAAGTAAGGACCAAAGATGTCATTCATCAAAGTCATGAAAGTAGCTGGCCCAAAAGGAATGACCAAGAATTCATAATGTCCATACTTTGTTCTGAAAGCTGTCTTATACTCATCTCCAATTCGAATCCTGATTTGATGATAGCCTGACTTTAATCTTCGAAAATACCTTCGCACCAAGCAACTGATCAAATTGCTCATCGATGCGAGGCAAGGGAAACTTATTCTTGATTGTCTGCACGATAATCAATGCAAAGTCACATAGATCCATCCTTCTTCTTGACCAATAAAACTGGAGCACCAAAAGGACTTTTGCTTGGACGTATATGACCTTTATCCAACAACTCTGCCAATTGTCTTTGAATTTCTTGAGATTCTGAATAAGAAACTCGATAAGGAGCTCGAATTGGCAGTGGTTGTCCAAGAATTAGATCAATCGTATGATCTACAGAACGTCGAGGAGGCAATGTCATTGGCAGCTCGTCAGGAAATAAATCCTTATAAGGTTGAAATAAGGGCTGTTGTAAATAAGAAATATCTAATGGCGAGGATTCCGATTGGTCAACTATATTGTCTTCTGCTTCTTGCAACATAACTAAGGTAGAAGTGCTGTCGCGTTTACGCAGTAAGCATTTGACTTGCATAGCAGAAACCACAGTAATCGGCTTAGAATTAAACAGACCTCGTAATTCCATTTCTCGATGATTATGCTAAAGTCGAATGGAATGATCTCGAAATCAAAGGATCATACTCATATAACCAAGACTATCCAAGGATCATGTCATAGTGTGACAAAGGCATAATAGAGAAATTCAGCTGATCTTGATAATCCTGAATTTGAAAATGCAACTGCTGAATCCGTTTACTGCAATGCAAGAAAACCATCTGCAAGTTCCACTTGGAAAACTTCTGCACTCTACTGAGTAGGTAATCGCAACTTGGTGATGAGAGTAGTTTCCACAAAATTAGTTGAGCATCCACTATCAACAAGAACATTGATAGGATGCTGGCCAATAAATCCTAATAAGCTCAAAACTTGATTGGAAAGGTTAACAGGCACTAAAGTATGGTTGTGGGCATTTAACATTAAAGCACTGGACAACTTTAGAAACTCGCACTGCATGAACCACCAGCTTGCCTTTTTCTGACGCCGCAGAAGGATGATGATGTCCATGTTCACCTTCTGGGAAACATTCCATGTTGGAATTCTGGCGAGAATTACGCTTTGGGCACACATACCACCTGTGTGGTCCATTGCAAATTGTGCAAAGACCTGGAGGGTTGTCTTGAGAGGTTGAAGGTGCCGATGTAGAGGCTTGCTGACCTGCTGAGGTATCGCGGTGAAAATTGCGGCGATTGTTGGGTCGGCGACCTTGCCAGTTGTGTCCTCGATTCCAATTGTTGTTGTTGGAAGAGGATCTTGTTTGTGAGGCTGCTGCCTGACCTGAAAATCTAGGCCGAAAGGGCTGTTGTTGCCGAGTAGATTGCTGACTAGAGGATTGGGGATATTGAGACTCAGGTTGAGATAAATTTCCTCTGCGATTGTGCTGGGAGAAACGAACACTGTTTGAGGACCGATTGCCAAAGAAGGATGTCCTGGGTTGTCGTCGTAGATCTCCAAGGCGCTCTACATAGGCAATGGCAGTATCTATGGTGAGAGGGTTAAACTTCTGCACATCTTCCTGTAAGTTGGGTTCAAGCCCATCGATGAAGCTGTGTAGCTTGTCAGTGGGGCTGAGGCTCTCAATTTCCAGAGTTAAACGTTGGAACTCTTTGATATACGCGGCTGAGGATCTTGTTTGCCTCAAGCAGTGGAGAGCAGACCGGGCATGGTAGTCCGCACTGGCAGGTTCAAAGGCCTTGCAGAGGGCGCACCGGAATTTATCCCAGGAAGGAGTGTGCTTACCATCTGCAACACGTCGTTGCCACCATAGAAGTGCTGTATCCTTGAGTAGTGAATTGGCTAAAGCCACCTTCTTGCTTTTGACCAAATCGGTATTGGTCAAATATACCTCCATTTTGAATATCCATTGGTCAAGCACGCGCTTGTCGGGCGACCATTATAAGGGGCAGGCAGTTTGACATCGAGTTTCTTTTTTTGTGCAGCAGTAAATATTTTATAAAGAAGTTGGAGTTCTGCATTGTTTACCTCGGCAGTTGGATCTGGTTCATCTTCATTTTCTGCTACCAAAGTCTCTGAAGAAGATGGTTGTGGATCACTGGCTGGTGTGCGTGCTGGATGGGGCCGCTGCAACTGGTCGAGTCGTCTGCTGATGGTAGAGAGACTTGTCGAAAAAGTCTGCTGAAGTGTCTCCATCTGATCGCGTAATGATGTAATGGCCTGCATTTGCTCATCTTGCTGGCCCTCTGTTGAGATTCAAGCTCGATGTCAGTGTGAGCCAGCTATGCTATGTGCTAGCAGATTAGGTAGGAACATGTGTGAGACATAAATGACCTCGTGTCCAGCTGGTCGTAGTGTGTGGACATTAGCTAGGGTTAGTAGAGTGTAGACACAACTCATTGTGTGTTGTGTGGATTATGGATTAGTGCATTATGCTTTGTGTGAGAGTGGACATGGCTTCCCTCTATGGTTAGGGTTTGTAATATACATTAGGGTTTGCTCCTGTGTGTGTGTCTCCTCTCCCTCTACCGTTCTTTCAACATGGTATCAGAGCCTTGTGCTGTTTATTAGGGTTTATGAGTGAGTGAAGTGAAGAGGGAGAAGAAGCTGTGAAGAGAAGCTGTGAAGCTTGCCATTGGAGCTATGAAGCTTGGAGCACACCAAATAATATCAGATCTGAGAGCTTGGCCTACCGAGTAAGGTCTTCTAAACATCCTTGAGCGGATTGCAGGTGATACAGGCAAAAGCAAAGCAAAATAGAGCAAATCAAAGCAAAGAAAAATTCTGGTTTTTGAAGCTTTCCATTAAAGCTTGGGAACATTGATGTATGGTGGAAATACATGTAAATCTGGCAAAGCAAACATGTATGTGACAATGAGGGATGTAATGGCAACTTCTATGCAAGCCCCATTGTGATTTTGGAGCATTTTGGAAGCATTTGAATGTATGAAAATCTCTGGTTTTTTGAGCTCTCACAAAACAAAGAAAAGGAAGCCAAAAATTGATGAAATTGGAGCATGTATTTGGTAAAAATCAAAGCATTGATGGGTCACACACTTACCTAGGAGTGTTAGGGACTTGATTACATCATCAAATAGCATTACAACTCTTCCCAAAGCTCTCTACAGCAGGCGGCGCTGAATTTACAGAGAAACAGAGCAGATTTTGTTCATATTGCCTACGAGGAGATCAAATTCTCATTGGGTACTTGGTTCCTTTCATAATTGCTTTAGAAATTGGATGCTATACACTTTGGAGAAGAGGGCTATGTGATTTGTTTGGTCAATTATGCCTAATTGAGTTGGGAATGAGCTGATTAAAACAGGCTGTCCACTGGTTGACAGAGCATTTTAATTGAGCAATTAATCCTTGGTCTTTTACAATTGGACAAATTCCTCTTACATGGAGTTGATGGACACTAATGCTAAGCAAATGAATGCCTGGTTTCTCAATTTGGACAAATATTGAAGGAATTAGAGCAAATTCTCTACTGGTTTTTCTGGTTTTTTTGGTTTTTTCCAAAAACAGAGAAAGGGGTTTTTAAAAATTGATATGTACACATGCCAGATGGTGTTGATACTCAACATTGAGGTTGATTAGGTGTCAATGCAAGTTGCCCATACTTGATTGCACCATTACATTGTGATTTGGAGCCTTGGAAGGCGTGTCAATTCAGGGTATCCCGCACTGCGTGAGTCAATTCATCTTGGATGATTACAGGTTGATTTTCTACATTAAATTTGGAGTTTGTTGGCTACCTTGGAGTATCTGGAACATTCATTGGAGAGTGATTGAGCTGAGGAAGGCTCATTTACAGATTTGAAGTGTGCGGAAGGTGTACGCATTGAGCAACATGTCGGACAATCCAGTTCAGATTGTTGGTGAAAAGCTGGATAGGAAGAACTTCCAGGCATGGAAGTACAGGATAAAGAGTTTCTTGAAAGGGAAAGGATTTTGGAATCTCATTACAGGTGCTGAGCCTGAGCCTGAGCTACCTCAACAACCTACACAGCAGCAGCAGCTTATTGCTCATAAGCAATGGTCAGAGAGAGCATTCAAAGTGCTGCATTATTTGTCTATATGTATTTCTGATGCTATGCTCATACACATACAGGATGCTGAGAATCCCAAAGATGTCATACTCCACCTACGAAAAGGACATTTCTTTCATTCTTGAACTTCCCATATCCTGGGCTTGACCCTCATATCTCTTAGACGGTGGAAGGTTGGAATCACCTTCTGGAGCTAAAAACCTTTTGAAAGGTGATGGTTCGGCGGGACCTTGACATCAAAGAAATTGGCAAAATCCTTCGCCATCCGTACTGCATCAGCCATGGAAACTGGCTTGGCATTCTTCACTAGGATATTCAAAGGTTCGTTCAATCCCCAAATAAACCTGGCCATAAACTGTTCTTCATCCAGTGATGGTGAGTATTTTAGGAGGAGAGAGAATGCTTGGTGATATACTTCAATAGTTCTGCTCCCCTAGGTTAACTCTAAGAACTCGTTCATCTTTGTTTCCAAAAAGCCGGGAGGATACAATCTCTTCCTTAGGTAAATTTTGAGATCATTCCATGTCTGAGTGTTTTAATCCACATGGTTTGTCTCGCAGTGGTTGCTACTCTGGCTGTTTAAACTATCTTCAGCCTTGCATGAGCCATTTTGCTCTTCTCATTGTACTCGGTGACATCGAAGTACTCTTTCATTGCTTCGATCCACATCTCCACAGTCTCGCCCAAGTTTTCCCCTTCACCCTTGAAAGGTCCAGGCTGCGATCTATGAAGAGTTTTACGAACATCCAAGTCGAGCTCTTCCTCATTGAGTTGGGGGTTATCATTCCTACCACGATGACCTCGATCCATGATCCTATCAATACGAAAATTCTTGTTAAGTCCTTTTATTTACAATTCAAATCCGACTTTAGATCCATCTGATTCTAGGGTTCTTTAGATTGGTCAGCTCTCCACAGAACCATGCGATAAGGATCCCTTATATAGAACTTATTATCAGATAACAATTCATTCAGAACATATTAGTCATATTCGTAACACAATAATGGTCCATCAGACCAAAAATTCCATCTGAACATTCTTCCATGGAAGTTTCAATTATGTAGGTTTTTAATTTGTCATCCGTTAACTAGATCCATAGGTCAAGTGTTAACAATAGCAATCTGTCAGCACAATCCACTAATCTCGTAGTGATTTTCTAAAGTCATTATCGTCATTCCACTTATGAACATCATCACAGGGACTCCTCCCATTCATCCTCATTGTGGCTTTGTTCAACTGATCGCTTTTCAACCAAAATTCAGGAATCATCTTTTTTTTTCAATTAGAATCCAAATCAACTCATCAATTCTCAACCAAAATTTTAAAATCATATCAACCACATTTGAATTCATCATCTGGATAGCATTTTTACTTATAATTTTAAGATCTTAGATTTACTCGTATATACTGCCAGTAAAGAGCTACAGTTATACCCTCGGTATATACAGGTAGTCACGGTCCTTGGAATTATAAGGTAAATACCATCATGACTAGGCCTCAAGCAAGTTAGGGATTTCCATACAATCGCGAGACTTCATCTGAAGACCCACTTTCAATTTTATGAATCTTCATTCTGAATATCAATTTGTATGAATTTTATCACACAATTACAACCTTTTACTCTTACTTCACAAATTTTTGACATTTTTGGCTTTTCAGTTGATCCACTTTAGTTAATTCGCTCTGATACCAACTGAAAGATCCTTGCCCCCTCGGCGCAATGGATTCGAGGTTGCTAGTAGCGGAAGTAGCACTTCTTGCGCACGACAAGATCTCTCACTCAGGGCTTCGCCCACCCCATAGATATCCGGACAAGAGACTAATCCCTTGGTTCTTCAAAAACCAACAAACACGAAAAAACTTCCCCCCTATCGGAAAGCACAAGTTATTTGTACTCTAATGTATTAGGGTCATTACTCAATCTGACCGAACTTGTGAGTCACTTGGTCAAATCAAGGAAGAAACTTGCACTTGGATCATAGAAACCAATGCTTTTTTCTCCATCAAGAGGCACAGCCGTTGATTCTTTTTCCATAGAACAATAACTATCCGGGATTTACTTCATCTATCGTACTATAGCAAAATTGAGTCTCATTTTACGGATCCATCAGTCTAGTCTAACCCCATCCAGTCCCATGGGTTAGCCAACAACTGTAGTGATGGGATCCAACTAGGAATTTGGTTAGGTTTTGTCTCGAGTACTAGGAAAAAGAGTTCCCAGGTCCCCTAGTCGGATATTCTTGCAAATTTAACGCCAGTCACACCACTTATACACCCAATATGAAATTGCCCTTTTCACAAACTTAGCTATCTTTAAAACAATCATTTAATGAAACCATAGTGTCAGTGATAATAATCCTCCAAAATATCTGGTTGAATCCTAATTTCCAATCATTCCTTCATCGGTGTACCTATGGCATCATTGGCAACCAGAACGCTCACCACCTATCCCTCAAGGGCCTTTTCGATAGTTCCTAGCTCATAGTACCTGATAATATATTCACTTATAAAAATTAAGATGGAATCTCCATTGAGGATCAGCAAGATCAACCAACAGATCCATATAAAAGAGCCATGGACTCATCCGTTGAAGACCAGCAAGATCAACCATAGTGTCACTGATAATAATCCTCCACCAAAATATCCGGTTGAATCCTAATTTCCAATCATTCCTTCATCGGTGTACCTATGGCATCATTGGCAACCAGAATGCTCACCACATGTCCCTCAGGGGCCTTTTCGATAGTTCTTAGCTCATAGTACCCGACAATATATTCACTTATAAAAATCAAGATGGAATCTCTGTTGAGAATCAGCAAGATCAACCAACAGATCCATATAAAAGAGCCATGGACTCATCCGTTAAGGACCAACACGGTCAATCAACCAGATCCATGCCCGGTTTCCAAAAACAACTCTTACTCCTTGTTCCAATATCTTCCCCCACGCACGTGTGGGTATCTTCGATGACAAGGTATGGTCAGCACCCTCTAGGATCCTTCACAGGTCACCTAGCACTTCACTCATAGGCCGCTTCCTTGGTCCCTCATCCACTGTATCGGAAGCTCACCATCGGAAGCTCACCATTTAAATCAAACCGAGGCTGGTCAAGACCTCGGTCGACCTTGCTATGCGAGATGTCCTCTGTTGACTCTCCATCCAGTTGTTGTAACTTTATCAGTTAGGTCTCCACGACCTCATTCTCAAGACGGTCAAAATACTTCCCCAACATTATTGACATTTAAACAGTAAAACAGTCATTTGAAAACATCCACCATATCGGAAGCTCACCATTTAAATCGAACCGAGGCTGGTCAAGACCTCGGTCGACCTTGCTATGCGAGATGTCCTCTGTTGACTCTTCATCTAGTTGTTGTAACTTTATCAGTTAGGTCTCCACGACCTCATTCTCAAGACGGTCAAAATACTCCCCCAACATTATTGACATAAAATAGTAAAACAGTCATTTGAAAACAGGTCATAAATACAGTTTCTATAATGAACTCTCGTTTTTTGCATTAATCCGCATCTGTCCACATTAATCCGCATCTGTCCACATTACTTAATCCATATTCAATTCATATGTATTCCTATTCCAATCACATCATTTTTCATCTCATCACATCTCTCCTCTTTATCCTCATCACATCTCATCCACTCGCATCTACCCATATTTACATCCCATCACACCTCATTCATTTACATCATATATCATTCATTGACATCATATATCTCATCCACTCGCATCTACCCATATTCACATCCCATCACACCTCATTCATTTACATCATATATCATTCATTGACATCTATCTCAATTTACATCACATTCATTTCTTATATCATCTCATTTGTTCTTATCCCGATTCACATCACATCCCATATCATTCATTTACATCCGATTCACATGACATCACATCTCATTCATTCACATCCTGATTCACATCACATTATATCTCATCCATTTAAAGGTTCCTTTTCTTGAACAATTATTTCTATATTCCTTCTCAATTCCTCAATTGAATTATATTCAATATTCCTCTTTTAAATAAAAGAATTCATGGGATTTACAGAAATCAATTCTACCCATATTTTCACTTTTGATAAATAATCATGAATTGAATTATACTAAAAATTCATCTTCTTTCCATTTAATTTCTTGGATCTCAAATACCATGGGAATTCCTCTTTTTGCATAATTATTTGCATTCCAATGTCATGGGAATTTCTCTTTTATCATTAATATTTCTCATAATAAAATACCCATTAATTCAATATGCTAGGAAATTCTCTTTTCCCATCTAAATGATGGAATTCCAAATGTCATAGGAATTCCTCTAATACCATTTAAATATTTCTCATAGATAAAATAAATTTATCTAAAATCCATCTTTGAATTTAAATAAAATACCCATTAGTTTCAATATGTTAGGAATTTCTCTTTTCCCATCTAAATGATGGAATTCCAAATGTCATAGGAATTTCTCTTTTACCATTTAAATATTTCTCATAGATAAAATAAATTTATCTAAAATTTATCTTTGAATTTAGATAAAATACTTATTAATTTCAATATGCTAGGAGTTACACTTTCCTCATTTAAATATTTGAATTCCAATATGGTGGGAATTCTTCTTTCATCATTTAAATTTATCTATGCAAAAAGATAAATTTAACTAAAATTCTTCTTTAATTTTTAATTAAAATATACATTATTTTAGCATCTCAATTTTTCTCTTACTTCATTGGAATACATGGATTTCCATCATCATGGGGATTACTCTTTTAACAGAAAAATGAATTACTAGAAATTCTTCTTTTTTCTAATTAACTATTTATGCATAAACATAAAAATTAATTTTTCCATGATTATAATGAGAATCATTCAATTAATCTAGGATGATTAATCTTAGAATATGGTAGGAAGTCCTCTTTTCATATTATGAATAAAAATGATATATATGTTAATTTTTAAGAAATTTTGCCATAACTTCGCTGCTGCTATTACTGATAATTCTCAATAATTTTGAAAACATAAAGTTTAGTAATATCATATGATAGAATAACCATTAATTGGATCAATATCCAATTATGGACTTGATTCCTAATTTTTCCATGAATTAAATAACATAAAAGCATTAAAAATCCACTTATTTGGCCTCAATTTGACAAGCGTAGAAATTACTTTTAGATTAGAGAACTGCTTCGTGAGAAAAGCTTTATTTGAATATAGAATAGGTCATAGGAATGACCATTCTTTGGGGAAGAGAGACATGCTTGAAAAAAACATTTTATTTAACCATAAAGAGAAATTTATGTATTTTATCACTATAATTCATTAAAGAACTTCAATTGTATTAAAATGCCATTCAATTGAATGTTTCTCAAGCTTGAGAGAGATTGAGAAGAGAGAACATTTGAAGATTTAAAAAAAAAAGACCATAAACCACACCTTACCTCCTAGATTGCTTGATTCTTTAATCCATGTAGAGGCACCCAACCAATCAATTGGTTTGGTATGTTGATGAAGACTCCAAGGAAGATTGAAGAGAGAGAGAAACTCCAATCTCTCCAATTTGTAGAGGATTTTTAGAGGATAATAGAAAATATCTTTATTTCAGTATAATACTGGCATGGTATAGTTCTCATATTTTTTTACAAAGGGCTAAGGATCTATTTATGGGTGAGGGAGGCCTCTAACCAAGTGCAACTAGTTTCTAGAATTTTCTAGGTTCAGTTTGGCTGAATTTGGACAAGATTTGGACCTAGTTTTGCTCCCTTTTGATTTGGTTTAATCCAGGAGAGAGGAGAGATAAAAATATCACAATATTTTTGAGTTTAAAACTCCACCACACATGTGAAATAGGCACCTCTTTGAAGAGCCTTCTCCTTACCAAGGTGTCAAAATTGAATCATTATACCCAAAATATCTCATTTTTTAAGAAATATTCATAGTTTTTTACTAATAAACCTTATACTCAATCAACTCTTCATCTTAAGTGGGCATTTACTCATTTTTGGGTATTTTTCTTTTATAATTTAAATTTATCTCCTCCCTACACTTGGATTGATCCTATTGGCCCATAGGAACCTTAATTGGCCCATAGGAACCTTAATTGGACAATAATCCAAAAAATTCTAAAACTCTAGACCCTTAGGCTAAGGTCCTTTATACTTATTTTTAATTAATTTCAAATGCACATTGGAAAATTCTTTTTAAATTTTTGTTTCAGGGGAAACCATTTTAGACACTAGGAGGATTTTTATATCCAAAAATATCTCAATTTTGGATTACCTCTCTCTAGACATTTTCTCTCTCTAGGTCAAAACAGGGTAAAACAGAATATTTCTTTTATTTCAAAGAGGGGAATAATTACAAGATCAGAAGGGAAAGATATGCTGCTTGTGGACAGATAATTTTGTGAGATTTGAAGTAGTGGCTAAAGACGAAGCTTTGAAGAGCTTGTTGAAGTGGACCTCATAGTTTTTTGGGTGTTTTCTTGTGGTGTGTTTGTGCCCATGTCTCACACATGTTGAGACACTAATGTGATTTTATCTATCTGAAGCAGACATAGAGTTTGGTTTTTGTCTTTTGTTTTGAAGTGGTGAATGAGTGTGTTTGATTGAGTTCATGGATATGGATTCCCTATGTGTGTCAATCAGATGTCTGGGAAGCTAGTGTTGACTTAGTCAATCAAACAAGAGAGAATACATAGTTAGCCAAGGTGAGCTGAGGATTAGATATAATTAGCTGAAAGTGTAAAGGGCTTGGTTTGGCCTATCTAGGTTTAAGGGAAGTGGTCTTTAGAGGTCTGTCAATAGAGTCAGTCAAATGGGCTTGGTTTGGCCTATCTAGGTTTAAGGGAAGTGGTCTTGAGTCATGTATGACTATTAGAGGTCCCCAGTCAGATGTCTGGGGAGCTAGTGTTGACTTAGTCAAAATCAAACAAGAGAGAATACAGAGTTAGCCAAGGTCAGGTGAGGATTAGATATAATTAGCTGAAAGTGTAGAGGGCTTGGTTTGGCCTATCTAGGTTTAAGGGAAGTGGTCTTGAGTCATGTCTGACTATTAGAGTTCTGTCATCATCAGTAGAGTCAGTCAAATGGGTTAGTGGGCTGAAAAGTGATCTAGAGTCAGCTGTGTGTCAGTGCTGTCAGGCTGAGAGTCTATAGTGTTGGATCCATGTTTGGTTTAAGTATTTTGAGGGTCTAGAAGTATAGTGTTGGATCCATGTTTGGTTTGAGTATTTTGAGAGCCTATAGTGTTGGATCCATGTTTGGTTTGAGTATTTTGAGGGTCTAGAAGTGTCAGGTGGACATAGAGGAGAGGAAGCCTAGGTCAGCTGAATCAACTGAGTCAGTTTGGTGGGGAATAGTCAATTTGGAGTCAGGTGTGAGTCAGCTAATTAATGTTAGCAAAGTATCTTTGATGCAAGATCTCTTTGAGATTAGTGTAGCGTGAGGATCAAGCAGTGTCAGAGGACACGTGGGTTAAAGTTTCTCATTTTAGTTGAGTCAATTGAATCAGTTGGTTTTGATTCCGACTACTTAGTTTTCTTTTTCAATCAGTTGGTTTTGATTCCGACTACTTAGTTTTCTTTTTCAATCAGTTGGTTTTGATTCTGACTACTTATTTTCTTTTTTAATCAGTTGGTTTTGATTCCGACTACTTAGTTTTCTTTTTCAATCAGTTTGTGTTGTTATACACACAAAAATCTTTTTGCTGGCCTAGAGATAAAAAAAATAGAAGCATCGTATCATAGACATTATGAGTTTACAAGGCCAATGTTAGATATTTCTTGAAAGAAACTATGCATATGGCATCTTGTCCAAATCAATTCTTATTACATGGGCAAGATGATGAGAATGTCGGTGGTGGGTGGAGCTTTCATGCTACACAATACTTTTGGTGAAAAGGGATCAATGATGATTATAAAAGGGTTATTCATATAATTTGGTGGTTACGAGAGTATGCAAGGGATTGGTATCAAAGACAAGATGATAGCATCCGAGAAGATTGGGAACTTCTTCAACAAGAACTAGTGGACAAGTTTGGCTTTGCAAAAAGGCGAAAAATATTGTGGGTGTAATTTAAATAAGTGAAACAAGAAGACCGAGAGACCCTTGAAGATTATGGAGACAGAGTTGTGTTGATATGGGATCATTTGGTAGCAATGTTTGATGATTTGGACCACTCCCACTTGTTGACCATTTATGTTCAAGGTTTGCTTCCACAAATTCAACAATATATGCTTCCTTTTTGGAGTTCAATCTTGCAGGGCTTGATGGTGCTCTTCCACAAATTGTTTCTTTGAAAAGTTGTGTCAGGTATCATAGTAGCAGATGCCTATGTTTATGCTTTGGATGTGTTTTCCTTGCATGCCAGTCATTTTGACACTGAGGGCTGCTTTTTGTTTCTAACAGATGCACATGAAAAAGAAGGGGATAGCTTGCCTCTAAGCCTATGCGGCAGACCAAGTAGTAGAGGGATGCAAGATGATTGGGATTTCTTCATGGTTCTAGATGATCTTCTACAGGGCTATGACATATTTTCAGTTTCTAATGCAATGCTTGAGACTTGTGATGCCTTTGCAGGAGAATCTATTGCCTACTTTGATGTGGGCATGCCTAGTGGTAATGCAATGCTTGAGACTTGTGATGCCTTTGCAAGAGAATCTATTGCCTACTTTGATGTGGACATGCCTAGTGGTGATGCAAATGAGTTCTTGAATGTAAAGATGGATGGAGTTTTTTCTTGTGAAAAGGAGTTGCATTTGATGCCTATGATGACATATTTGGATGTGGATCCAAAAAAGTACAGGAGGGTGGGTGTAAGAGACCACATTTTCTTCAATTGTGGTGACAGGGCTTATTTCAGGTGTTATATGCTTGGGTTTACCAACCTATTTTATTGTGCTAGGAGCTTATGTCGATGATATAGGTGGGCCAATTGATTTTGGAGGTTCAACATAGGTATGTGGTGCTATCAATGTGAGCTAGATGCTTCTATGTACGCTTTGGACTTATGATGGACTTATGATGGAGGAAGACTTGGTGGATATGTATGGATTCCCTTATCCTATTATTCAAGTATGTGTTGGAGCTTGGTCTTTGATCCAGGTGGTGCAGTTTGTCTTCTATTGTCTATGCTTAAGCCATTGGAATCAGGAGGACTTTGAGTTGAGAAGTGGATGCCACAGTGTGGGAGTCTTTGATCTAGGAGGGACATTAATGTCATTGGCAGAAGGCATGAATGCCTTACTTTCAAGGGGGATGGCTAATATGACATGGTTTTTTCCTCCTTTCCAATCCATCTCCTCGTGGTCCCAAACCCTGGGAGCCCCTCTCAAATTAGTTCCTTAGGGAAGCTCTACAACGTTGACACAAGCAAGGTTATGAGGATGTGCGGCGCTAAGGAGGACACCAAGTGTGGTGGTTTGGTTATTGCTCTTAGCCCGCATCGGTCTGGGTTCAAATTAAAGGGTTATCCAACCAAAGATGGATTCAAAAGTCAACTACGAGCTATAAACATACAATGCATGGTTCCAAAGCATGTGCTCACAAATAAAACTAGATAGTGACTTGTAGTTACCACCACAATTGCTTTTTAACGGGCGTCTTGGCTGTAAAATACTTGCAAAGTTTTACAATGCTCACCAAAAATTACACTAAAGTACAAAAAAGCTTGCTATACCTCACCAAATCCATCAATTTAGAAGGGCAAGGGTGCCTGTCATCAAAAATCAAGCAAGGGATATCAAATAGTACACTGCAAATTACAAATACCAATGCATAGTCCAGAACATTGCTAAAAAGCATGTATTATGTGGGATGCTTTTATTGGAAAAAGGTAGTCAATTATGTAATATTTCACAAATTTTCATTTGACTACGAACTTTTTCCCCACCTTGTCTATTGCTCTAAGTAGCAATGCCTCTTCTTCAAGCGGTAGTAGATCAGCTCGTTCCCTTAACTCGTTGAGCATATCCAGCTCCGGCTTGTGGATATAGTCATGCACAGTTGGGTCAATGGCCTCAATGTCAGGGTTGAGGTCTTGATCCACACTTAGTTTTTCCATCTTCAGTAATAAATATCCTGATAACACTCTCAAACGATGTACTTTGGCATGTTTAAGCATGGTGTTGAGTTTGAGTACTAGTTCCTCCACTGCCTCGGGAGGCGCTCTCTCCATGCTTTCCTTGCTGGAGCTTACCAAGCTGACAAGCGCTCTTACGAAAACTAGAGATCTGTAATTAGAAGGAAAAAAAAAAAGGTTCGACAATTGTTTCTAGAACTTTACAATTTTAGTTGCATAAGTTTTTTATATGCAGAGATATTTTATTGAATTAACTTGATGGTGCACTGACCGAGAGTTGGATGGCTCCACCCTGTCCATCAGAGTGGCCAGAACTGTGGTGTTGTCGCTGCCCATGCTCTTCAACACCATACGAGCATCATGCTTGGCTAGGGCGTTGAAGCTTTCGGCCGCTGCCCAGCCCACTTGCCCAGGCCCCAGCTTATCCGCCAACTTGGTGAGCAATGGTGTGGGCAGCCACTTGACGTACCGCAGCTTCTCCAGTGCCCAGAAGCTCACCACATTGGCTGCTGCTTGCTGCACAAACGCGTTATTATGATCTAAATAGGTCTGCAAGAAATCAACCCCTTGGCGATGGGCTTGCATGTAATGCAAGAGCTCACTGTAGTGCTTCTGCACAGTAGGCGGTTGGACATTCCTTTCAAACTGCTTCCCCAACACCTTAAAGGCGAAATCAAAAAATTCAAAATCCTCTGCTCGAACGATGCCGTTTTCCAACGTTTTTTGCAGGATCTCATCATAATAGCTTTGGATGCTTTGTTCCGTCTTATCAAACAGGAGGATAAGGAACAAGATTGAGGAAACCACAGCTGCTAAGCCTACGGCAGCGTTGATGAGGGCCAGGATGTAGAAGATCTTGAGAGAGACGAGGAGATTGCGTACATCAGAGTCCACTACCCTTAACAACCTGATGATGGGCAAGACAATGCTGGGCGAGATGAAGATTGTCTGGGCGATTTGGGAGAGCACTCGCACTTTTCTCGCCAGGCTGGGCTGCTTGTCGTCTTGCTTAAGACGGGCGGGGTCTTGGGTCAGCCTTACCAGGGCTTTCCTTGTAAGCCTGCTGAAGAAGATTGCAAAAGCTAGTCGCCCGGCTTCGAGAAGCAGCAAGGCGGTCACAATGCGGAAATCCGCAGGGTCCAGGAGGGTCACAAAGCCCCCCAACAGAACCACGGTAGCCCAGGTGAGATTGCAATAAGCCAAAAACTTGCAAAAGTTCTGCAGGGCTCCTACCCCCGACGCTCCCCACCTTGCCTTTTCCAACTTCTTCTCGTAGGCATCGATCACATCAGACCTCCTCACAGTGCTAATTGCGATTCTCACACCTTGGTGATCGGGGTGAATCTCCCCCTCCATGATGCAGGGGGCAACAGTTGAGGCATAGAGGTGCAGCTGAGCGCGGCTGAACCTATCAAAGTCCAGTCGTCCATGCTTGCCTACCTATCCAATTGACAAAGTCCAGTCGTCCATGCTTGCCTACTTGACCAATTGATATTTTGCATGGCTCCTACCCCCGACGCTCCCCACCTTGCCTTTTCCAATTCCTTCTCGTAGAGGCATCGATCACATCAGACCTCCTCACAGGGCTTGCGATTCTCACGTCTTGGTGATTGGGTTGAATCTCCCTCTCCATGATGCAGGAGGCAACAGTTGAGACATAGAGGTACAGTCCAGTGGTCCATGCTTGCCTACTTTATCCATTGATATTTTGCATAACGATTGATATTTTACCATACAGCCTGTAATATGAAACATGACGTGCTTGTCCAGTCGTCCACGCTTGCCTATTTTTTATTATGGTTCCAGCCTCCCTCCCCAACATCCCATCAACAGTTCGTCTTTTAGCAAACAAGTATCCCTCCCCAACATCCCATCAACAGCTGGCTTAGTCATGACCATTTTACCAACAAGGAGCTTGCTTTTTGAAGTTCACACATATGAGTGCATGGTGCATGGGCATTCATGCAATGGCCAAATGGAAAAGGGAGGCCAGCCGGGTATGAGTGCATGGTGCACGGGCCAAATAAAAATTGATCATTAACATACAATGGAAATAGAGTCAGAATTAGCTAATGCATTAATAACAACATTGATCAAGTTTTCCACTCCCTCCACTATATATAATGTCAAATACTCATGGCACTTGATTATCAAGATACTTTACAAAATCTACAGTTTGCTATTTCTATGCTTGATGATTATTTTTTTCTTGATGGTTGAGCTTGATAATTTATTTTTATATACAACCTAGTTTCATTCACCCATATTCATAACTAATCTTATAGCATTATAACTTTGAGCATGTCCATTATCTGTTATATTTGACATTATAGCATCACCAATTTATCGCCTTGGATGTTATCTCCTTAGCATTCTTGTCTTTGAAATTTTTAACATATTCTTTATCTCCTTGAAGATCATGACTTCTTTTGTCTTGTTGCGCATCCTTGCCTCCTTCACACTTTTGAAGAAATATGGTAGATTTATTTATGTTGAAATCCACTTCATTGCTAGTTTTCAAAGTTGATTTGAATTGATCTCCTTGCTCAACATGGTGTGGTTCAGTGCACATCATCTCCACCTATAGAAACACTTTAAACATTTGCTTGGAAATAGACACGAATACGTAATCTTAAGTTATACAAACATTGATTTTTAGTTAGTATATAACACCTATTTTTATCTCTTGGTGTCATCATTTTTAGAAAATGTTGGAGTCTTTGTGACCTACAAAGCCAAATTTGATTTCAATCATGATGAAGGCTTGAAACCACAATCACCACATGGTAAATCTTATACATAGAATCCAAAACATAAGGTCAAACCATCAATGAAATCACTAATCCATTACTATTTAGACAAATCATAAAAAACATCACTTGATAATTATTTATGGTAAGGAATATAAGGCACATTCTTCTTAGGGCTTAACCTTGCGCTTGAGCCCATGTTACAATATATTTTTTATGTAGGGTGTATCATTCAACTCGATTAAATTTTAGCCTTTTTTTTTATATTGACCCAATGGGTTGTGTCCCACCATGACCTAAGTCTAAACTATTCAACTCAAGAGATATGCTCAAACTTAAGTTTGAACCTCATCCTATCATTGTAAAATAAGAATCATTATAACATTTATGACATCTCTAGAGGACAACTAGATAGTACGATACCAAGACATTGCAAGTTGTTTGTAAAACATTTTCTAGAAAGGAAATGAATGTTTTGAGGTCAAAGTTTAGGAATTTACAAGTAATTATTGAATTAAAGGAACACACAATACATTAAATTTAATAAATTCCCTATATAGAAAAATGTTTGAAGTGTCTATGGACATTTGTAAGTTCAAAATGTTAATTGATTATTCTATGCTTGATCAATAGACACATTAAGCATGAGAAACGAACATGTAATGATCATTTTGATCTACATAGATTAACTTTCATTATTGGCTTTTATACAGCCGTACACATCAATCACTATGTTTCCTAATGCCCTTTGCATATCTATGTTTGTCATAGATGATTCAAACAATAGTTTATCTCCAGCTCTCTCAAAATAATATAAGCTTCCTAATGGTCTACATTGTCCAACTTCACAAAGTAGGTCACTGACATGCAGACCTTGTTCTTCACGTGGTTGTCCTCCACAATTCGCTTGATTATTACAAATCAATTTAGTTTCTACCAAAATTTGACTTGGTCCATCTACAAATATGTATTTGCTAGCTCCCATTAATGATTTTTATAATGTCTTGATGATATTGATGAAAATATAACAACGAACACACCTTGCACATCTAGTAGTTCATTTGATTTTTCTCTCTCTACATGATTGTTTTTCATTTTAACAAATTCATTTCTAGCATCTAAAACAAAAAGAGCAAGTTGTTTATCTACTAAGACACTACCAGGTGTTAATCCATCAACATTAAAAAGATGCAATTGCATGCTGGAGTTTTGACCTCAACATTTTTTGATATTGACTATGAGAATAGTCAACAATGGGCTTAATTGAAATATGTACCCATTGTACTTTGATCTAGAAGTAACTACACTTGAGAGATATACATGCTTGAATGAGATGTAAAAGATATGATCATCATGCTAGAAATACATGAGATCCAAATATCATTTTTCTAGGATCCTACTTTAGTCTTCATATAAAAAGGTATTGTTAGTACACCCCTTCATAGATATTCCCTTTATGGAAGATGATTGTCTACTAAGCACATTAATACCTTTTGGTGTTGATGTTGTAGTATCAACTTCCTTATATTCTAGGTGATCATGACTTCCTTCATGTACTTGATCCTTAGCATGGGAAGCTAACTCCACATAAACCATTTCTTCATTGCCACCTACAAAACAACATAAGCAACATTAACTTGGATACTAACTTAAATTATAAACATGGATATAAGTATCTCTAACTTTTGTTTGGCATCTCCTCTTTGCAATGACTCTCCTTCCTCTTCATCTTGGGGTCCATCGTCATCATCCTCATTTCCATCTTCTTCTTTATGGCCAAAAATTAAATCATCATCCCCTAATGTATTTATACTTGCAATGTCTACCTCATTAAGGTCAGGGGTCTCTTTCAGCCTCTATTTTCTCTTCAATTTTCCCAACTTTTATACACCACTCAGTTAGAGATGCATCTTGCTCCACCAAATTGGAGCATATCATCTCCAATGATCTTGCCTCAGCATCATCCATAGTGATGACAATACATTTTCTTTTTGTAAGGATACATTCCACAAGCACAACTCCTTCAATCAATACATCAATGATATATTTGTGCCATGTACAAAATACCATGATGAGAGATCTGATGAACTCACGATTTTTGATATCACAACAACTAAATCTGACCTTCTTCTCCTCTTGTTGGATTGAGGATAGACTTCATGAAATGTGAACTTTGTGAGCTTAGTTGAGGACCTTGTTAATTCTTTTCAAGGTGTCTACCTTACTTATGAAAAGGACCATAACTAAAAAGCCATTAGGGGGCATTTGAGTATAACAAGAGCCTTGTAAGGATCCCTAATTTTAGGGAATTAAGACTAATTTTATTGAGCCTTAAGGAGATAAAGGTCATAATGAAGCCTACTTTTGGGCCTAAAAGTAGGGGGTCTCTATAATTTTCAAACTAGGCTTCTCTTTCTAGCTATTAAAACCCCTACTATCATAATCATTGATATCTATACCTTCAACCTTATTTACTCCACTCTTAATGGATTAACATGCCACCTCACAAGCACAAGAGAGAAGAAGAAGAGAGTGTATGCAAGGGTTGAATCCTGTGATTTACACTTGGCTAACCCTATTAGGGTTAACTCCCCTATGTGAGGCCGCTAGGGCTCACTCTACACTCTATTTGTGTCACCCAAAGAGAGATCCAAGCAAGCTAGGTAGGAGCAAGGGGGAAGGAGATATGGAGAGCTCAACCTCTACCTCATGCCAATCGTATGCAAACAAGACAAGATGGAGAGCAATGAGAAGGGAGTGAAGGAGAGAAGGGAGAGCAACACCATTCTTATGCACATACACCAACAATCACAAGCAAGCAAGCAAGCCAACATAAGCGAGAGAGAGAGAGAGAGAGAGAGAGAGAGAGAGAGAGAGAGAGAAGGCAAAACTCAATTGAGACAAATGGGATTGTCCCTTTTCATATTTCATAAAATGTCTTATATCATGAGCTCATATTTACAATGTACGACTGCCCAATTACAAATGGGGGCCCAAAACTAGTCTTCCTAGTTTATCTAGCTCTATGTACATCAATTTTGTATGACCGGCATTAAACAAGCCGTAAGCTCGGTCATCCCATGTCTCATTTACAATTGGCACTTAGCACAGTTACAAAAGATGAATTACAAAGGAGGTATAGTAGCCACGTGAAAGGTCATGTTACCAGAGTGGTTAACATACCCCCCTCCCGATTGCAAGTCTATCCTTGGAACTGGTCAAAGAAGTTATCTATAGTAGATAAAGTGCGGACGAAGTCCCATCGTGAGGTAGGAGTGGGAGGGACATGATGGAAGACGTGGTAGCTCGTCCCAGAAGGTTGTCTCCATCCTTCAAAGGTCTGGAGCCACTAAGAAGGCATCTACATGACTCGTTCATAGTAGCCGAACAACTGCTTGAGTGTGCGCCCGTTGTTTATGTCAAATGCGAAGCCTTGGGATCCCTCAAAGTAATGGTCCCATGTTGGGAAGGACTCTAGCAAGGTAATGATGAGGTTGAAGAATCGTATCATGGAAGTCACCACACGCGCTGAGTCGAGGACTTGGTCATAGCGGCGGATGAAGTCGTGGTAGCACTTGACCATGGATTCTTCAGTACATGGATGTTGTGGTGGCAAGGGCATAAGCCATGGAAGTTGAATTGCAACTTCATGTTCTTCTGTTACTCGCCGTGGAACATCTTCCAGGTCCACCATCTTCGAATGGGAAGATAATCCGGGCTGATCCTCAGTGCGCAGGGTGTGTTACAGTAGATGTCCTAGATGAAGGGTTTGCTGAGAAAGGGCCATTCACCAGGAGGACGGCTGCTCTCCCATGAGATCGAATGTTATGGGATGAGAAGCCGACTGGTGGCCGGTAGTATTAGCCACGGATTCTAGGTGGGTGATCACACCGCCATGTGATGTGCTTGGCATCGCGGTACGGGCAAAGGACATTAAGGTCGAGGCGGTTGGTGATGTGGGTGATGGGGTGATGTTGGAGCTGTCAACCAAGCAGGATGGCGATGGCATGCTCAAACTTCATCATGCGGTCCAGAGGATCACACCAATTCAAAGGGTTTGGCAGAGGGTCAACTTCCTCGTGCTCAGACGGTGATGGTGGCGGGATCTCCCCTTCTCCAAGTGGTGGGTTGGTGGGTGGCGGAGCCAGTGATGAGGGTGGAGGGGGTGTCTTTGATGAAGGTCTGGTGGTGAGGCTCACGTCTAGAAGAGGTGGGGGTCTAGCGGAGGTGGAGGGGATATCTCAGAATGCTATGTGCATTCCTAAGTTGAGGGATAGTGAAATTGGCGAGGGGGATGTGGGTGATGGGGGTGGAGTGGGAAAGTGAAGGGGGAAAGAAGAAGGTGGGGAACCAAAAAGGGGAAGAGTGGAGGTGATTGAGGGGGGTGGTGGGGGTGGGGGATGTGTGTAAGGAGATGCGAGGAGCCTAATGGGGGAGGAGGGGGTGGTGGGGGTGAAGAAGAGCTTGGGGTGGAGGCAAGTTGCCCTGCCCATCAGTGCCATCATTGTTGTCATCTGGGCCAGCCTGAGGATCATGGAGCATAGAAGAAATTGATTGTGGTGGCAACCTTGGCTCTGTTGTACTCCCATGGAAAGGGTGTCATCAAACTGGCATATGCTAGTGGCCTCCATGATTTCAATCTGGATGAAGCAGCGGTGGTAGAGAATGAGTAAGCCAAGTGTCGAGTAGGGTGGTAGAGGACCATTGAGGAGGGAGAGGTAGGTGTCATGGACAACATGCCAGGCCAATGGTGCTAAGGTACTACAGCACCTGACTCGAGAGGAGGGGGAGATAGGTGTAGGGGCAAATGCCATCTCGTAAAGATAAATCAATGAGATCCGATTGGGACATGGCAGGGAAGCCATATTAAAGTAGTAAGTGTTGAGATGTCAAGCTCAACATGAGTTGACACTCATGAGGCACTTACATGACCATTTGACATTTACATCACTGGTGGGTCTGGTAGAGCTGGCACCGACATATCTTCGCCAGAGATTCTACAGCTGGATGACACCGACTAGTCCACACCTACCCACTCCACTTAGCATGTTCACATTATGGACTGCTTGTATATATTCTATTATGTGTGTTAGTCACTTTATCTTCTTTGTAGACCTCTTTTGTTGTGTGAAAAAGAAGAAGAATTTTCAGCCTCTCACATTGTGTGTTCTCTTCTAGGGTTTGTGTGAGTGTGTGTGTGTACTAGGCAAGAGCTAAGCTCTCTTCTTCCCTACATCTTTTCATGGTTGGTTCATGCTAAGGGCTGAATGAGCGGCAAGCAAGAGAAGCACCGGAAGCAGTACAAGAGTAAGAGCTTCATCTACTCTTTCCCCTTTGTGTTGGCTACTACACCCTTGTCCGGAGCTCTTCGGGAGACATCGAAAAACGAACTCTGTTTGAGGAGCTTTCTTCACAGGAGTGGAAATATAGGCCAACTATATTGTCTATTGGACACTATTTTTTGGGACAAATGCGTTTTGGGCACGTCTGGACCTCCGTTTTTTAGTTCGCATAATGCGTTCACGGACACTGCCAGGTAAGTTTCGATTCTCTACAGAACTCTATTTTTAGAACTGTAGGAAGGACGCTTGGTTGTGGACAGTGTGTGTACTGCAAAGAGGTCTTAAAGTTGCCATCGAGTGTATGTATGCAAATTAAGGTCATTGGTTGTGACAGTTTGGGTGCAGTATAGTACCATATGCAAAGAATACAACAGTTTGCGTAGGTCAAACAAGAGTGCTAATTTTGGTAAACCTGTGTTGTAGACAAGATGTCGAATGATGGAATAAACCAGATTGTTGTAGAGAAGCTTCACAAGAAAAACTTCTATGCTTGGAGGTTTAGATTGACAAATTTCCTGATGGAAAAAGGTTACTGGGACTACATTGAAGGTGAACATGAGGAGGCACCAGAGATACCAGAGATTAATCCAACTGCTACAGATGTAAAAGAATTCAAGGATTGGAATCGAGGAGAAAGAAAATTCATGTATTGGCTTTCTATCAATATACAGGATACTACAAGATGCCAAGTCACCTAAGGAGGCATGGGACACCTTGGTGAAATTGTATGAAACTAACACCAAGGCATGAAAGATTCAGTTGAAGAATGAGCTTCATACTGTAGAGAAGAAAAATATGTCTGTGAATGATTATGCCTTGAATATCAAGGGCATTGTGGAATCCCTTACATCAATTGTTGTTTCTGTTGATGATGATGATGATACGGTGGAAGTGTGTCTACATGGTCTCGGGCCACAATACAAGGCGTTCAAGATGTCTATTCAAACTCGGGAGAGCATTCCCAACTTCATAGATTTGGTGTCAATGAAGAGAAGAATTTGGGTGAAGATCAATAGTCCACAACACAAAACAAAAATAGTTCAGAAGAGCAGTAGGCCTTCTACACAAGTTTAGGTAGAGGAAGAGGTAGAGGTCATGGACGTGGCCAAGGTGGTTGGCCAAACAGGTAATTAAAATTATGGTTAGCCAGCAAGGAATAGTCCCAGGATTTGCAACAATAACACATAGGTGGAAGAGGCCAGTTTAGAGGCAGGGGGATCAACGAGGTCGTGGTAATTGGCAAAGACAGCATAATGATACACGAGGCTGTTTTTACTATGGTAAGCCTAGACATGTGTAGACAGATTGCTATAAGAAATAGAGTGACATGAGAAATGGAAAAGTGCAGCAAAATACCTATGCGTCCTCTAGCAGAAATAATGAGGATAAGGATAGGTTGTTTGTTATGCAACATGTAGTTAATGTTATGTCTGGAAATGATGTAGCAGTATGTAAGGATGATGTATAATATGTTGATTCCGGTGCTTTGAACCACATGACAAGTCATGGTGAGTGATTCAAGGAAATGGAGAGTCTTGAAAGACCAGGTTTTGTTGAAACAAGGGATGACACTACTCATCCGATTGCCCATGTTGGTGATGTGACATTGTCCACATGATGTCAGATGGTAAGGTGAAGTATCTTGTAGATGTACTTCATGTTCCGAATATTACAAAGAATCTTGTTTCAGTTGGCCAGATGATTGAGAAGGGTTTGCAGGTCCGGTTTAACCTTGATGGTTGTTATGTAGTAGACTTTAAAGATGAGTGCAGGTTTGTTGCAAAAGGCAACAGAGTGGGAAGAATGTTTACATTGAATGTAAATATGCCTGAAGTGAGTGTTACAATGTTTACTAATAGTTTAAGAATTGTTTTGCAGATACAGACATTTGGCATAAGAGAATTGGGCATGTAAATGCGAAAAGAATGAAGTCTATGTCGACTAAAGAAATTGTGACATGGCTGCCTAAGTTTAAAGTTGAAGGTATGTAGAAAGTATGTGAAGCATGTCAATTTAGAAAGCAAACAAAGCATGTATTTCCACATGATAGAAATGTGAGCAGGAATGTACTATATGTGCATTCAGATGTATGGGGTCCTCTAAAGACTATTTCTATGGGTGGTTGCAGGTACTATGTAACATTCATTGATGACCACACGAGGAAAGTGTGGGTGTATTTCATGTAGGAGAAGAGTGAAGTATTCACTCATTTTCAAAATTTCTATGGGTGGTTACAGGTACTACGTAACATTCATTGATGACCACACGAGGAAAGTGTGGGTGTATTTCATGAAGGAGAAGAGTGAAGTATTCACTCATTTTCAAAATTTCAGAGTGATGGCAAAAAAATAGATAGGAAAGTATGTGAAGTGCCTAAGGTTAGATGGACGGGGAGAATACTTTTCCAATGAGTTCTCTGAATTCTTGCGAAAGAATGGCATTCAGAGACCATTTACATGTAGATACACTCTGCAGCAAAATGGAGTTGCTAAGCAAAAAAACATGCACATTGCAGAGATAACATGAGCATTGATGGAAGAGAAGAATATGCCGCATAGCTATTGGGATTAGGTTATGTCTACAATAGTTTATATCATGAACTGGACTCCTACTGTAGAGCCATACATGATGTAATGCAAGAGAAGTTTACTAGCAATAAAAAATTTTTGTCTCACTTGACAGTTTTTGGATGTATTGCATATGTGCATGTGCCAGATGAGTTGCATACTAAGCTAGATCCAAAGGTAGAAAATGTGTGTTTATTGGATATTCCCTTGAGCAAAAGGGATATAGATGCTATAATCCTGCTACACGTGAATTGAGGGTAAGCAAGGATGTTGTATTTGATGAGATGAGTAGCTGCTGGTATGCTGCTGAAAAAGATGTTGTTGAAGCTGATGTAAGTGGAAACGTGGTTGCATAGAATGCAAGTCAACAATCATAGTCATTGAGTGGACCAGGAGAGTCCTCATCCAGTGGTTCTGTTGATAGACCATGGAGTGGTAGCCTATGTCATAATACCAGTCCTAGAAATGTAGTTGGTACATTACATAAAGGTAAAGAGAAAAAAGTGGTTAAGCCCCTTAGTATGCCTGAAATTTCTACAGGGCATTCTCTTGTTGATGGAGAGTCTAGTGGCTCGGAGAGATGAGCCTTGAGATGAGGAGCTTGGGATTCCAGCAATGAGGACACTTGGTGTGAAGAAGGCTATGGAAGCCATGAATGCAAAGTTACGAAGATTTCAAAGAGCCAAAAACCATGTGCAGAGGTTTACTTATGATGGTTATGTGTCACATCACTATGCTTATATGGCAAAAGTTGTGCAAGTTATAGAACCCACATGTTTTGATGAGGCTATTGGAAATGTGTGTTGGGAGAAAGCTATGGATGAGGAGATGGATGCATTGTATGGAAACGAGACTTGGGATTCGGTGCCATTTCCTGAAGGCAAGAAAGCTATTGGTTATAAGTGGGTGTATAAGGTGAAATATAACAGTGATGGTAGCATAAGCAAGTACAAGGCTATATTGGTAGCCAAAGGATATGCGCAAACACATGGGATTGATTATAATGAGACATTTTCCCTCGTTGCAAAGATGCTAACTGTGAGAATTGTGATTGTAGTGGCTGCAAGCTAAAGGCTAGTTTTTACATCAGATAGATGTAAAAAATGCGTTCTAACATGGCGACTTGCAAGAAGAAGTGTATATGGATCAACCACCTAGTTTTGAGGATACTGGTCACCCAGAGTATGTATGTAAGCTTTGTAAGGCTTTGTATGGGTTGAAGCAAGCTCCACGAGCATGGCATGACAAGATTTCTGAGTATCTTGTCACTATTGGTTTTCATATGGCAGAAGCATATCACTATTTGTATGTGCGCAAGAGTGATAAGGGTATTGTGATCATCACCATCTAGGTAGATGATCTGTGAGATCCGTGCCCCCTCTGTGGATCGACCTCTGGAGTACTGGCAGCAGCGGAAGTAGAAACCTTGCGCGCAGGGCAGAGCTTCCCACTCGGGGCCTCACCCACCACGAATGTCCAGGGACAAGAGACTAATCCCTCGATTCTTCCAAAATTGAACTCGAAAAAAACTTCCCTCACCTAGAAAGCATAGGCGATTCCTCTAGGACAATCTTCTAACGCAGTCAAGAACCTTAACTATCCTTTGTATTCTAACCAAACCCACGGGTCACATGGCCAAATCAAAGGAGGAACTTGTACTTGGTTCATGGAGAGCAACGCTTTTTTTTCCATCAAAAGAGGCACAATCGTTGATCATTTTCCATAGAACAAGAATTATCCTGTGACTTACTTCAACTATCGTTACTTAAACAAAATTGAATTTTATTATAGGAATCCATCGATCTAGCCTAACCCCATCCAATCCCATGGGTTAGCCAACCGCCCCAACCACTGTATTGATAGGATCCATTATAAGAATTGTTATGTTTTGTCTCGGGTACCAGGGAAAAGAGTTCCCAGGCCCCCTAGCCAGCACTCATGCAAAATTTAAATAGACACACCACTTATGCACCCAATATGAAATTGCCTTTTCTTAGACTCAACTATTTCCAAAGTAGCATTGCAACAATAAAACCACAGTGTTTCCAACATAATCCTCAGTATTCCAATTCCAAGTCCAATTTCCAATCATTTCTTCCTCGGCATACGTATGGCATCATTGGCAACCAGAACGCTCACCACACCTGCTCACTCATCAGGGGCCTTTTCAATATTTGCTATAATCTCATAAAATCCATATGGACTCTCTGTTGAAGATTAGCCAGATCAACCAACAAGATCCATTTAAATGAGCCATGAACTCATCCGTTGAAGACCAGCAAGGCCAATCAACTAGATCCATGCTCGTGTTCAAAAAACAACTCCAACTCATTTTCTTCCTCGTCACACGCGTGGGTATCTTGGGCGACCCAGAGCCCGAGCACCGTATGGTCAGCACCCTCTAGGTTCCTTCGCACAGGTGACCTAGCACTTCACTCATAGGCCTCTTCCTTGGTCCCTCATCCACCGTACCGGAAGCTCACCATTTTAATCGAACAACCAAGGCTGGTCAAGACCTCGACCGACCTTGCCACGCGAGATGTCCTTCTTTGATTCTCCGTCAGATGTTGCAACATTTTCACTTAGGTCCCCCCCACGACCTCATTCTACAAGATAGTCAGAATGCTTCCCCCAGCATTCTTGACGTAAAACAATCCTTTAAAAAAACAGGTTTCATATGCAAATACATTTTCCAACAAAATTTCCATCTTTCCTCATCATTCCACATCCTTTCTTATCATTCATATCATTCCACGTCATTTCTCATTATTTTACATTTTTTTACATCAATTCACATCACATCATTTCTCATCAATACACATCCATTCACATCATCCCACATCAATACACATCAATTCACATCATCTCACATTCATTCACATCATCCCACATCGTTCCCACATTCATTCACATCATCCCACATTGTTCCCACATTCATTAACATCATTCCACATCATTCCCACATTCATTCACATGATCCCACATCATTCCCACATTTATCCACATTGTTTCCGCATTCATTCACATCATCCCACATCATTTTCACATTAGTTCATGTCATTTTTACATCATCCACACATCATTTCACATCATCCACATCGATGCACATCAACTACACATCAATCCACACATCCCACACATCACTTCTCATCACTCCACATCATTCCACACATCACCCACATTATTCCACTCATCACTACACATCACCCCACATCACTCGACATCATTCGATCCTTAGTCGAACTTCCACAAACAAGATGGTCTCTTGAGCGAATCAGGTTTGATTATCAACTTTCCTTGATCTAGTTATCAGAACTCTTGTTCCATAATCAACCAGGTTAAAAGTACAGTTACTCTACTTTTCATACTGACAGAACTTTCTAAGTCTCGGCCAATTACTTGGCTTAGTTAAAGGTAACTTTTTCTCGACTCAATTCCATAAAATCTAAATTTTCGTTCACTTTTGGATCCTCGATCCTTTTAAGGATTCCAGATTCCTTTCCTAGGGAATCTAGGAATAAATCAGTCACAAGTATTCACGTTTATCCAACTCAGCGTGTTTCTAGTCTTTTTCTTAGAAATCCTTTTCCCGTTTAGAATGTGCTTAAGATTCTATTTCTCGAGATTCTAGACGCATTCCAAAAGTTAATTATGTTCGTGATTCCTCTTTTCTGATTAAATTTATCCATGTTTTCTCGATACATTCCTATGAATATTTTCACATTCTTATCTCAATTTTTTCAAAATAAAATATGCTTAATATTCTTCTTTTAGTATAAAATATTTATGCACCCAACTAATTCATTTTTATCTAAATAAATTATATTCATAATCATGTCCATAATTCTCATAATTTGAATAAATCTAAAAAATTTATGCATAACCTTCTTTATTTTTATAGTAAATCAATAATGCTTAAAACTCCACTTTTAGCATAAAATTAATTATGCATAAATTCATTCTCTAATGATATAAATTTTTCCATAGCTTTCCCTCATTTTCTATGAAATGATAATGCTCAAAATTACACTTTTAATATAAAAATTATTTATGCATAAATGTCATTTTCTAATGATAAAGATTTTACCATAACTTTCCCATATTTTCTATGAAATGAGAATGCTTAAAATTCCACTTTTAGCATAAAAATTAATTATGCATAAAATTCATTTTCTAATGATAAAAATTATGCCATAGTTTCCCCGCATTTTCTATGAAATGAGAATGCCCAAAATTCCACTTTCAATATAAAATTTAGTTTATGCAAATCCTTCATTTTCTAATAATAAAATTTTACCATAGCTTCCCCACATTTTCTATGAAATGAGAATGCTTAAAATTACACTTTTAGAATAAATTTTATTCTATGCATAAACTCATTCTCTAAGGATGAAATTTTTGACAGAGTTTCTCCATATTTTCTATGAAATGATAATGCTCAAAATTACACTTTTAATATAAAAATTAGTTTATGTATAAACCTAAGCTTAAACATAAACATTAATTCATCATAATTCAAGAAAGCATGGTTTTAAGAGAAAAACCCATAAAATAAAATGCTTCCCAACAAGCATGAGGGAGGTTGGGAAGATTACCATTCAAAAGGAGAGAAAAACACCATTGTTTTAGGCTTACCCTTTGTTTTTTGCTTGATTCTTTAGGGAGAAGTGAGGCCCTCAAAGAAGAAGCTTGGCCACCAAGTAGAAGAGGGTAATCTCCAAGAGAAGAAGAGGATTAATGAAGCTCCAAAGCTTCACAATGGAGAGGCAAGGTAGAGAGATACTGGAAACACACTAAACTAAAAATTACACTAGCATAGAGTTACTCTTATATGAAAATACAAAGGAATGGGGGTCTATTTATAGGTGAGGGAGGCCACCAACCAAGTCCAACTAGGATCTAGAGGCTTCCAGCTTCAGTTTGATCCATTTTGGACAAGTTTTGGACCAATTAGGCCCACTTTTCTAATCTAGTTTTGAAAGAGGTGACTGGAGGTCATGAAGGAGGCACCTAGAAGTGAGAGGAGAGATGAAATATCTCAATTTTTTAATTAAAAAAATAGAGTAATCATGAGGATTCTAGGTGCCTCCTTCATGACCTCCAGTCACCCTCCTGAGGTGTCAAAATTCCATTTTTTTAACTAATAAATCCCTATTTTTTTACTATTAAGTCCTGTACTAGTCAACTCTTTATCTTATGTGAGAATTTACTCCTTTTTGGAGGATTTTCTTTTATTCTTGAATTTTTCATATTCCAACACTTGGATTAACCCCATTGGCCCTTTAGAAAACTCTTTGGACCTTAATCCATAATTTTCTGAAAATGGGTATCCCTAGACTAAGAGTCTAATGCACATATTCAATTAATTTCTAATACATATTAGAAAACTCTTTTTAAACTTCTATTTCAGTGGAATTAATCTTAAATAAAAGGGATAACTTTATATCCAAAAATATCTCAAAACTGTATTATCTCTCTCTAGAATATTTTCTCTCTCTAGGCCAAAAACAAAGGAAAACAATGTTTTCTTGCATTCTGAAATAGGGGATGATTACAGGGGACTGAGAGGAGAACTTATACATCTTTTACGTGCTCAGGAGTAACCTTACATCCATTCAGAAGGGTGGGAATGATTACAAGAGACCGAAGGGAAAGTTCTTATATCTTTACATCTCAAAAGTTGGAGAGAGGAATCTTACATGATCTTATTGTTGGGGGTGACAACTTGGATGAGATTGAGCATGTGAAAAGTCTTCTCAAAAGGAATTTTGAGATGAAGGATTTGGGAGATCTGCTCTACTTTTTGGGAATTGAGGTCATTCGCACGCCTGATGGTATTTGGCTATCACAAAGACAATATGTATTGGACATGTCCAAATATGGGATGGCTAATTGTATGTCAATCTTGGTGCCATTAGATCAAAATGTCAAGCTTAGTGCGGATGCAGGTTATGTGTTGGAGGATCCCAGTACAGGATGATTGTGGTGGGGAGTTTGATCTATGTCACGATCAACAAGCCAGATTTGAGTTACATTGTTGGCTTGGAGAACCAATATGTGCAGGTTCCGCGCAAACCACATCTTGATAGTGTGTGACACACACTTCAGTATTTGAGGGCCACTATTGATTATGCATTATTTTATGCAGCAGGTGTACCATTGGAGCTATATGGGTACACAGATATAGATTAGCAGGTAGCATCTTAGACAGGAGATCTACCAATGGATTTATGTTTTCATTGGGGAGTGCTGCTATGACATGGAGCAGCAGGAAGTAGCCCACAGTTGCCTTGTTGAGTACAGAGGCAGAGTATAGAGGAGTTACGGTGGCAGCGTGTGAGGTAGCTTGGTTACACAAGCTGCTTTTGCTGATTTGGGGATGCAAGTGGAGAGAAAGGTTATCATATATTGTGATAATCTTAGTAGTATATAGTTGGTTAGGAAACCAGTTTTCCATGTGTGGACAAAACACATTGAGGTAAATTACCACTTTATTAGGGAGAGAGTCTTGGGTGGCAGGCGATATCGACTTGGCCTATGTCAGCACACAAGATCAAGTCGTTGACATCTTCACGAAGGCCTTGGGAGAGCTGAGAAGCTCCATAGATTTCGAGATATGCTTGGAGTTTATGAGCTGGAGTTGAGCTTGAGGGGAGTGTTGAGATGTCAAGCTCAACATGAGCTGACACTCACGAGGGCGTGGCAGGCGATATCGACTTGGCCTATGTCAACACACAAGATCAAGTCGTTGACATCTTCACGAAGGCATTGGGAGAGCTGAGAAGCTCCATAGATTTCGAGATATGCTTGGAGTTTATGAGCTGGAGTTGAGCTTGAGGGGAGTGTTGAGATGTCAAGCTCAACATGAGCTGACACTCACGAGGTGCCTGCATGATCGTTTGACATATAAATCATTGGCGGGTTTGGTAGTTAGCACGGACATATCTTCACCAGAGATTCTACAGCTGAACTACACTGACTAGTCCACACCTACCCACTCCACTTAGTGTGTTCACATTATGGACCGCTTATATATATTCTATTATGTGTTAGTCACTTTATCTTCTTTGTAGAACTTTTTTGTTGTGTGAAGAAGAAGAAGAATTTTCAGCCTCTCACCTTGTGTGTTCTCTTCTAGGGTTTGTGTGTGTGTGTGTGTGTGTGTGTGTGTGCTTGCAAGAGCTCAATCCCTCTTCTCCCCTGCATCTTTTCAGTAAGCTCCAAGTTGTGCGGGTGGCTTGAAGAGGGTGGAAGGGGAGTTCAAAGAGATCATGAGGGTGTTGGAAAGATCACCGCGGTTTGTGATTGAACCTCATAATGCCAATCCTAAAAAGGCAACCAAAATACAAAACCCAGAGGAGTACCGCTTCCCCTTTTAAGAGGAAGACATACTCTCTATAGAAGAGTCGTTAGAGATAGATTGCACAAATTATGTGGTTGAGAAAGCACGTGAGGAGTTCAATAATTCCCTTACAAAATTAAAGCAGACTCTCAAAACCTCATTTGGAGGAATACTCTTCTCATGGTGAAGCCAGCATAACATTAGCACTTTAAGAGCTCAACATGAGTTATACCAAGACGTAAAGAGCTCCATAGAATAGGACTGTAAGGATTCACAAGTTTCCAAATAGATCTCAATAAGAACTATCAGAGGACCAAGTGTGCCAGTGTACACATTGACTACTCTTGAAAAAGCTGAGAGCTAAAAAGAGGATGAAAGTGAATGGGAATATGAAACCGAAATGGGATCTGAAGCTAAAACAATAACTGAAACATCCATGGTTCCTCTAGAAGATTCTATCATGGTATGGTTAGATTTCCCTACAAGCAATGATGTTAAGCACAAACACACGTTGATTAGCACTCGAGCTAGTCATAACATCATGATAACAATAGACACTTGGGTATCATTGGGACAACCTAAACTCATCCCTACAGATAATGATCTTGCAAGAGGAGACAATGGAAAAAACATTGAAGTTCCTAGTTACTTCAGCTATGCTACTCAAACAATCGGTGAAGATGTGGAATTTACATTCCATGTTATCCTAGATTCCCTTGAGTATGATGTCATCCTTGGTGGAACTTGGATACATGACTCGTATTCAATCAATGAATCCATGCAAACAGCCACCTTAAACACTCCTGCAGGCATTGTACAATTGCTATTGTGGGAAGAGACCTTGGAGGAGCTGGAGCTTCCAACATATCTTACTGAAAAGATCCCTAGGATTCTGGTTGGATTGGAACTTTCCAATAAAATCACCATAGCTCAAGCATAGCTTTATCCAACATGAGAACACAATCTCATGACCCTCGAGTTATGGGATTTATTAAGTGAACCAGCCACTCACAGCTCATCCTGAAAGAATTCCCTTTACACAAGACTTGAACATGCCATGTTTGGGGTACTTTGAACATACAATGTATATTGAAACTAACCCTCTTACTTGCAAGTTTTTTGTGGTTATGTGTTGGAAGTAGATTTGATCTTGGGGCGTAAATGGACTATTGCTGTCTAAGCACCACTATGCTTTGCTAGCAATAGACTCATCATGGTGGTCAACTACAAAAAGTTGACAATACCATACTGCAAGGAAGAGGATCCAACTTTAATGGATTTCTATGATGCCTCTTCCAACGAAAATCTCTCTACACAATGACCCACCATCTGCATCAAACGACCGACTCCGATAAAGCATCTACTCCTTCAATCCCATCCTCACCAACAAAGTTCGATGCAAAAACCTCACAATCAACAACTATTCCTGAAGAAGCCCCCCCACGCAACCATTTATCTCTAACAATAAACTCAAAGGAAAGGCCCCAGAGCCTCTTCATCAACGACAAACCTCACCAAAGGAGACAACCACATGCTCGAAAGCCTCATCATCAATAACCGCTCCATAAGAGACTCGAACCTCTCATCAACAACGCCCATAAGTCTCAAATCTACAAACTCAGTGCCAACTAATGTGAAGGCTCACAACCTTCCCCTTCAACAACCAAAAAGAAAAATCCACCAAGACAACCAAATTCAAGGTATCTTAATGGTATCAAGATATGGGTGGAGAAGCAACTACTTATAACTCAAGGCTACTACAAAGGTGCCAACCAAATTTGGGTTCCTTGATAGTCAAAGCCTCTTCCTCAATGTAATACTTAGAGGCCAAGGAAAAATAAAAGTACTCCACAACACCGTCCGCAAAAGCCTATGTGAGTTCCTCAAAGAACTCCATAAAGTCAACAAGTGTGGGTACCAAAAAGATTACTGCAAGCATAAGGGTACTACCAAGGAAATACCAACACTTGGATTTTCAAGCACATCACAAAGTCCCCTGTGCTTGCACAAAGAAGGAAACCTCAGCCCCAAATGCATCATCCACCAATTTATAATGTTCATCAAATATGGGTGCATGTGCATGTGCTTCAACAATAAGGATACTATGATGGTAATCCCATCATATGGTTGCCAAAATCGAATAACGTAAAGAAAACCTCACCACCACTGACTTTAACCCCAATAGCTTCACCTAAAGTTTGACAAGAATGGAGGCCCAAGCAACACCAAGCAAGTCACTCAAACACTCTCGTGCATTCAACACCTACACAAGAGCTTGTGTGTTCAAGCAACCCCAATGGTAACCAACCAGCAGTCTTACCTACCACCTCGACAACATTTGAGCCAAAAATTCAAGAATCAATTCCCACGTCTACAACGGAGACTTATGAACGCATCAAAGACAAACTCACAATGCTCTTTTCACCCCTCTGGATGTGAAGCGTAAGTGCAAAAGCTACGTGGCAGACATAGGAACCTATCCTCTCAAAAAGGAGAGTAGCCACCACAAGAACATGTTGGTCACAAGTTGGTAGCAAAAAATAAAAAATAAAAACAGAAACACAAGGAAGTCACACCTATGGCCTACCTAGAAGTGGTAGAATATCACAAGAAACTCCCAAGAATCTTGAATAGCCATTATATTTTGTTAAGCTTATAGCTTACTATTCTTTTGGCTATGTTAATGTAGCAGCCACTCCATGAGTACATATCCATACTCATGCACTGGAGGACATTTGCACCAAAGCCTCACCATCGACAACTTCCAAGTACATCTCTGGATAGGGGGTCATGGTGGGCAAAATCTTGGTACATATCCATACTCATGCACTGGAGGACATTTGCACCAAAGCCTCACCATCGACAACTTCCAAGTACATCTCTAGATAGGGGGGTCATGGTGGGCAAAATCTTGGTTAATAGTGCAACCCATCGCCTAGAATTTTTCTTCAAATTATAAACCTCTCCAAACGATGCTACCATCTTCACAAATCATTGATCTCCAATCCTTAGTGAAGATATCTATATTAGCCTTGCAAGTCGACGTAATTCTTTCAATCCTCTCCAACCAGTGGGGCGACTTCAACAGAGCAATTCAATAAGAGTCTATATGACTCGATTCTTGTACTTCATGTATATTTGATTTATAAGAGTACTTAAATATATATATAAAAACATAAAAAGCACATGGGTAGAAGCATGCAAGAAAAGGTCCTACTCAACAACATTTGACAAGAATTCTGCCATACAAAGGGACTTCATTGAAGGCCAATTTCTTCAAATGATGAATGTCGCTTCAATGAATCAAATGAGGAACTGAGAATCACCATCTCGTTCTGATGATTATGTCTACATTCCTCGAGATCCTTCCCTCTTCTCTCCTATTATTAACATCTCTTAGTTTCTCCACTAACACAAGTCACATGTAACCTTCCTTATGATTGCCAAAAACAAAGAGAGCAAAAAATCCCCAAAAAAAACATGCTCACACAAATATAAAAATGCAATCACTCGCAAAAACCCCATCCCCCATCCCGTTAGGAATTCCCAATAAACCACTAACCTTTTCATTCAATAACTAGCTTTTCTTATTCCTTTCGGAGGAGCAAAGACCATTGAATATCACTCCACATCAAAGCCATCGACTGTTGGAATTAGGGTTGCAGGAATGCACACACAACTTCAAGAAGATGAGGAAGCTTGAGCACAACACAGTAGTGTATTATGAGTGCCAAAAATGAAAGATAACAAGCCCTAGAAGATAATGGGCGTATATACAATGCACGGGGGAAAAAACCTCCTAGTGAGGGAAAAAGTGCCCCGGCGGTCCTAAGTGTGTTCACACACATCACTACTATAATATGGTAACAAATCCCCCCTGGAGTGATGCGGTGAACAAGAGCTAGCACTCATGTATAGGGAAGTGTCTAGCTATGTGGACGAATCCACAAAAGGGAGTAAGCCCAAAGCTTTGCGAAAAGCTTCGAACTTCTCACGAGGCAGAGCCTTTGTGAAAAGGTCTGCAAGGTTATCCTGTGTTGGCACATAAGCCAAACTGATCTCTCGTGCAGAGAGTCTCTCCCTGACATAATGGTAGTGCACCTCAATGTGCTTCGTACGAGCATGGAACACTGGGTTCCGCGCAACTGCCAATGCGCTCTGACTGTCAGTGAAGATGGTGGTGGCAGATGGCTGCCCAACACCCAAATCAGCCATAAGGCGTCTGAGCCACACACACTCAACCGTAGCTGTGAAAGCTGCCCTGTACTCAGCTTCACAACTAGAAGTGGCCACAGTAGGCTGCTTCTTGCTCAACCATGATATGCATGAGCTTCCAAGCATGAAGCAAAAACCACTCGTGGACACGCGTGTGTCATAACAACCAGCCCAGTCAGAATCTGAAAAAGCATGTAAATCTGGCGGCAATGATCCCCCCTTGGGATAAAACAACCCAAGATGCCGAGTACCACTCAAATAGCGAAAGATACGCTTCACTGCCTGCCAATGCTTAATGCCTGGGCTATGCATAAATCTGCTCACCTGTGAGACTGCAAACTGAATGTCTGGCCTCGTAATGCATACATAAATGAGGCAACCAACAGCTGTCTGATAGAGTGTGACATCAAAGTGATCTCCAGCATCATGAAGACTCAACTTCAAACCTGTCTCCATTGGAGTAGCAATAGGCTTGCAGTCTTCAAGGCCAAATCTCCGCAACAATGTTTCAATATACTTTGTCTGACACAAAGCAATACCTCCATCACACTGCTTAAATTGTATCCCCAAATAATGATGCAAATGCCCCAAATCTGACATCTCAAAAGAGGCATTCAAATCAGCCTTAAAATCAGCAATATGACTCTCATTTGGTCCTGTGAGCAGCATGTCATCGACATAGAGAGCAATGATTAGATGTACACCATCCACACGTTTAGCATACAAAGTGCTTTCTGTTGGACTATTCTGAAACCCATGTGCAGTCAAATATGCATGTATTTTTTCATACCAAGCTCGTGGAGCTTGCTTTAAACCATATAAAGCTTTTTTTAACCTGCACACTTTGTTTTCCTGCCCTCTTTGAACAAAACCACGAGGCTGCGATACATACACCTCCTCATGCAAATCTCCATTTAAGAACGCAGTCTTTATGTCCAGCTGATGTACATTCCAACCATTATGAGCTGCTAATGCACAGATGCTACGAACAGTGGTCATACGACATGTGGGAGCAAAAGTCTCATCAAAATCAATGCCCTTCTCTTGAGCATAACCTTTTGCAACAAGCCTAGCCTTATGGCGATCCACTGTGCCATCAGGCTTACGCTTCAATTTGTATACCCACTTAGTGCCAATGGCCTTCTTGCCAGGGGGCAAGTCACATAAGGACCATGTACCATTCTTCATAATAGCATCGTATTCTGCTTGCATAGCAGCCATCCAATTTTCTGAACTTTGTGCCTCATCAAATGAAACAGGCTCACTTTCATCGCACAGACTAGAAACAGCCAATGCATAACAATCTGACGCATAAGAGGCACCATGAGAGCCAGAACGAGTGCGACTAGACAAAGGGGCATCCAACTTGCTGTCACGCAAAGTCTGCACCAGCCATCTAGGCATATTCCTAGAGCCCTCAATCTCTTGTCTCTCATCCTCAAGTGCATCATGCACATCTGCATCAGATATAGGCTGATTTGTGCCATCATTTAAAACCTGCATAGGCTGAAAAACTGCCTCATGAGGTATTGCACTTGACTGTGCACCACTGAAAAGAGGCAACAATGTATCATAGACATCACGTGAGCTTATACTTGTCTCCTTAGTACATGAAACCAAGGGCTGAACTGCATCTTCCACAAATACAACATCACGGCTAACCAAAATGCGCTTTGTCTGTGGATGATACAAACGATAGCCTTTGCTCTCAGCACTATATCCAACAAAAATACATTTGACAGCTTTGTCATCCAATTTTCTGCGATGTTGCACAGGCACTAATGCATATGCCAGGCAACCAAAAACACGTAAATGGCCAACAGATGGCTTGCGGCCATGCCAAGCCTCATATGGAGTGACAACCTGTAATGCTTTGGTGGGACACCTGTTTAGTACATAAGTGGCACACATGACAGCCTCAAGCCAAAAACCATGTGGTAGACTTTGACTCTTAACCATACATCTTGCCATTTCCATGAGAGACCTGTTTTTTCTCTCAGCCACACCATTTTGCTGTGGTGTATACGGCACTGTACATTGGTGTTTTATCCCACGCTCAGCCAGAAATGCATTAAATTCTGAAGACATATACTCCCCCCCTCGATCTGAACGGAGGGTGCCCATCTTACTTTCTGACACATTTTCAGCCATAACCAAAAAACGTTTGAAGCACAAAAACACTTCGGACTTTGCCTTCAAAGGATATACCCATGCATGCCTGGTAAAATCATCAATGAAAGTCACGAAGTAAAGGTAGTTTCCAAATGATGGAGTTTGCATGGGACCACAAACATCACTGTGAACAAGCTGCAATCTGCGTTCAGCTCTCACTGATCCATCTTTGGGAAAGGAAGCACGCTGCATTTTACCCAATATGCAGCCCTCACAAACATGCTTGACAGGTGCCTCAAGCTTAGGCAAAGAAGACACCATTTCAGATTTCTGCAGGCGCAGCAAACTTGCAAAATTCAGATGACCAAAACGTGCATGCCACAGTTTTGCATTTGAAATAGCCTGCATATCCATAATAGCACATGCTGAATCCTCTACACATTTGCCATCCATATTGAGCTTATACAGCCCTCGACATAGTGAACCAGATGCTACAATGATGTCACCACAAGAGAGATCATGAACAGTACATCTGTCATCCACAAATTTTACAACCAAACCTGTTTTGGCAAATGCGGAAACTGACAGCAGATTCTTTTTGATCCCTGGCACATACAATGCATCAAAAAGTGTAAAGATGTTGCCATTTGCAACATTCAGCACAATCTGTCCAACTCCTTTAACGGGATAAGAGGAGTTATTGGCACAAGTGACAGTATTCCCTGTGGGAGCAGACTCAAGGAAAGTGAATAAACTGTGCTGCGAGGTGATATGCTTAGTGGCACCACTGTCAAAGTACCATACATCTGAATCTACTGCAGACATACATGTGTCATGCAAAGATGGGTCATAACTGCATTGCGCATTGAATGCCCATTCTGTATCTAGCACAACATTAGCAGATTCATTGTTAGAAGGAGAGGCATCTGCAACAGCCATACCAGCCTCTTTCTTCTTAGCCTCTTTCGCAGCCAGCTTAGGACACGCTTTGATGACATGATCATTTCCCTTACAGTACTTGCAAAATGTCTTCTGTTTGTCACCCTTCTTCTCATCTTTGTCTTCCTTCTTTGGTTGCGCAGCATTTGCAGATTTCTGCTTACTAGAAGAAAAGCCTGCTTTACCTTTCCCGCCTCTCTGACTAGCAACGAAAGCTTGATCTGCGACACGCATAATATTCCTGTTTTGCCTTGACTGGTCTTCTTGCAGCAAAACAGAAACTAACTCCTCAAATGATAAGGCATTGGGATTGCCTTTCATCATCAAGCGAAGAGTGGAAGCAAAACCCTGATAAGAATCTGGTAGACCATTCAAAACTGTCTGCACAAGTGAACTGTCTGACAGGATTTCATCTGCAGAAATGAGCTGCTCTTTGAAATCCTTGATCTTTGTCAAAAAGCTATCCATAGAATCACCTTCGTTCATATGCTCACTCTCCAACTGTTTTCGGAGGTAAGCAACACGAGCCTCATTTCTTGCCTGATACAATGTGGCAAGTACATCCCAAGCATCCTTAGAAGTCCTGCAGGAGCGAATATGTGGGATAATGGTACGTTTGACAGACAGCGCAATCAAGGCATGAGCCTGCGCATCTCTACCATCCCAACGAATCTGCTCTGCTGAAAGTGGTGGTTCTCGAACAGCTGCTACAGCACTTGTGCCTGCACCATCATCAACAGTACCTGTTTCTGATGTGTTTGCAGCATTCCCAGCCACAATAGGACGTGCATCAATACCCTGCACAATGTTCCATAACCCCTTTGCTACCAATACATGTCGCATCATATATGCCCACAATGGATAGTTGGTGCCATCCAACTTATCCTCAGCAGCCAACATGCGGAATACATCATTGTTGTCAGCCATGGCCAATGACTGTACTACTAGATGTAAATGCTGTCTGTAAGAGGAAAACCTGTATAAAATCGACCTGTGCTATGTAGCACAGCCCAAAACAGACGAATGGGCACCTGTCCTGCAGATTTTAATTTTGACAGAAACTCTGCACAGTAGGACGATTTTGCCTGCGCAGTACTTGGAATGCAAAAATGGAGGGCGAAATGACCTCAGATCAAAATTCTGAAATGACCGAGCCCTACGGGCTTTCCCAAAGCATATACTAACCTGCAGACGCTCGTGAAACCTCGTCGCAATCGGAGGAGATGAAGCGGCAGGTGCCGGTGATGCTGCCCGGGAGGAGGAAGCCTGCTCTGATACCAATTGTTGGAATTAGGGTTGCAGGAATGCACACACAACTTCAAGAAGATGAGGAAGCTTGAGCACAACACAGTAGTGTATTATGAGTGCCAAAAATGAAAGATAACAAGCCCTAGAAGATAATGGGCGTATATACAATGCACGGGGGAAAAAACCTCCTAGTGAGGGAAAAAGTGCCCCGGCGGTCCTAAGTGTGTTCACACACATCACTACTATAATATGGTAACATCGACAAAGCTTGTCCATTCTCCCCACACAAAGGTCTTCAACGCGATCACAAGGACATAATTGCCATCAAGAAGGGGGGGATGTTAACCCATTCCTAGGGTTAACAAGAGCTACCACCATTATCTTACATCAAGGATTCAAGGTAGATACACCAAAGGGTCATACATTCAAGATATGAAGCAATGGTGTCCAATGCTACAACTTGGATGCGCACCCATAATGGTGTGACGACGTATTTATGGTAATTTTCGCTTCAAGATTGTGTGGTAGTATGTAGGATGAAGTCCCAAGTGATGTACTTCATGGATATATTATGAGAATAGTCATTGTAATAGAATAAGTCCTCTTATGAGCCTAAATTGCCTGGTCAGCCACACAGTTTAAGTGAGTGTGAACATTTATGGCCATGTATACAAATGAAGTTCTCTCATAATACAACATACTCTCCCATTGTGCAATTGAGTCTTGCTCTTGCTAATGTCTCTCCCTAATGCATGCTAGTGAGTGAGTGTGAGTGAACTGAGGGGAGGGGAGGGACGACTATCCGTAGTGCAACGCGGCAGTGTGACAACGCTTGCGGGAGGCATAGTGAAATTGCTTCTCAAGAAGTTGTAGAGCTTGGAGACCTCAAGGGTTACAAGCTCGGCCATTGCAAAGATTCTCACGACAGTTTGGCTGTCACGTAGGCTGTAACGCCTGTGACCGACGGCAGACCGGATGGCCATATCCGAGGTTCAGTGGGAGAGGACGCCCATGCGGAGTCATGGGCGGCCAGGCTAGTGTGGACGGCAGGCCACACACTATATAGCCTGGGGGATGAGGGGCAATCCTCATTCTTCCTCTATGGCTGGGTGGTGAGCCAGAGGCCGTCCCCTCTTGTGGTAATGCCCGTAGCGGCGTTACGGGAATGTAACACTGGTATCAGAGCGTGGCTCGATGGGATTGTCAGGAGCCCGCGCGTGACCGGGGGACCGGAGCCACTCGATGGTTTTCGACCATTCGTCTCCTTATCCTTATCTCGAATGGAGGGTGTGGAGGGAGGCAGCCATGGAAGAATGGAGGGGAAGAACTCTCTCTCTCTCTCTCTCTCCCCGACACACACACAGCAAGGAAAATCAAGTAAACAATTTTCGTTTTTTTTCTTTTCTGCGTTGAAATCGTTTGAGTTGCAATTCGTTTCAATGAAGCTCCTCTATCTGTGTGTGGGGGAGGTGGGGGGGCGAAGAGCAGCCCCCCTGTCTGCGAAAGCTTCTTTGAAGCTTGGGTGTGGGGGAAACGACACCTGCCCACGAATGCTACTGACACGGAGAAGACCACGTTGAAGGGGGGGGGGGGCGAGGAGCAGCCCCAGCCCCGTTGCTGCATACGCGAAAGTGGGGGAGTCGACCACTTTCGCTGCTGGTGAGGGCCTGCGCCGTTTGAGCCCAGGCTGCGTGCGCGTGCGCGTTGAGGGCCTGCGAGCCTGCTTTAAGTGAAATGATGCCCTGCTGAGGCCCAGCCCGGCGGCCAGAGGGGCCAGCCAGGCGGCCAGGCCAGGCCAGCGCAGGCGGCCAGCGGCGGCCAAGCCAGCGGCGGGCGGCCAGGCCAACCTTGGGCGGCCAGCCCAGCGGGCGGCCAGGGCCACAACCAAGCGCTGCAGGCACCAGCGGCAGCCAGAAAAAAAAAAGGGTTAAAAAAAACCATTTGTTTTTTTTAATATATTTTTAATTATTCATTTTTATGAATAATAAAAATATAGGCGGCCAGCCCTTGATACCGCATATAGGCATGCCCAACGCACACCTGGCAACGGGCGGCCAGCTTGGACACTCCCCACAGGCGGGCGGCCACGCCCGAAGCGGCGAGGGCCGGCCCGGCCCGTTACTTTATTTTATTTTATTTATTTTTTTTAAACAAAAAAAACACAAAACAACGGCACACCCCACGAAACAAACCCAACACGGCCGTCGTGTCGTGTGGTCGTAGTGCCTGTTTTCCACGAGAGAGACCTACTGCATACGGCCGTAGCGCCGCGTGCTAAGAGAGAGACAAATCCCACGGCCGTAGTGCCGAATCCTTCGGAGAAAGCTGTTCTATGGCCGTTGTGCCTAGTGAACACGCTTATGACCGTAGCCCGCAAGAATATGCACAATGCCTGCATCCTCCAATGTTTGGTACCAGTTGTGGACGCATTGGTAGAGTCCAACCCAATCGTTCCGTAGTGCACATGCTTTGCATTCATGGTGTAGTAGACGAATATATGTGCCGTAGCACACTAACCCCCCACCAACACTTGGAGTTATATTTTGGGAGAAGTGTGGCACAGTCGTGCCGTAGTGCACCCTGGCCATTTGTGGCATAACGCACTTGCTCGTGCGGTGCACGTACATCTAAGGGTGCCGTAGCGTGCCCATGTCTGCTGAACCATTGACAGTCTTGCACACACGTCATGTCATGGCATGCACATGTTGGTGTCACGTCGTAAGTGCACTCATACCCACATTGTGCCGTAGTGCACTAGAATTTTTTTAAGGTGGCAAGAGGGAAATCGATGGTAATGTTCTCGCGTAGTTCGAGAAGTATTCGTTGACAATACATAAATACATGATATAAATTCTCTCTGTTAGTGGTTTAACCATGTGGTTTACCACAAAGTAATATGAGAGCAGATCAGACACATTGTTCTTGTTGAAAGTCCACAAGAAGAAGTTCGTGACTCCAATGTGCTTAGACCCAATGAAAAATGTCTACTTGGATGTGGTCCATTGTGACGAACAAATGTAGTCCGTAGAGACACTTTTGCAAGCGCAGTCTTGCCATGGTCATGACTTCTAAAATTGGTCAATGGCATTTAAAATAGCTGGGATTAAGGTCGCGTTTGTCGATTACCTGCTAGTAGCCTTGATCACATGACACCATTAGCAACGTACTCTCTAGACATGACTAGTGTTCGACTCTGGGAGCGTAGCCTCGCCAGATTTCAATTTCCACTTTTGCGAGCGTTGTCTTGCTAGAGTTAAAGTTTTGTTCGGACAAATTTGTGTTTGTTTTGTAGTGACAAACAAATCTGAAGGGGTATAATCTTGAGATGTAATGCTCAATGCCCTTATAGAAGTTGATCGAAGAGAACTGTTCTTAAACTTACTAAGCATGGTTTTCTCTTCTTTTTATTGCCATGCGTCGACATCCCACTGCTCGAGAGTTTGTGGTGATCTTTCGAGGGGGGAAAGAGCCTTTTTATATGTCACATCAATTGATTTGGCGGTAATTTGATGGTATGGGACATCAAATTCTCACGGAATCGATTGTAGTCTTGGTGGAATGGGACGCCAAGGCTTGTGCATGTAACTTGACTCTTTGGCAGGTCTGTATGTACACTTGTCCGTAGTGATAAAGTGTGCAAGATAAAATTTGAACTTTGAAAATTACCAAATATAGCCATAAGTTGGGATGAAACCCAGTTACAAAGTTCGGAGAAGCTCTAGGTGGCAAGACCATGATGGTGTACTAGTGCTAACAAAGTGATTTAGTTCCGGAGTGATCTAAATCTAGAGGTTAGCAGTAAGACTAGTTTGGTTGGACAGTTTCATGCATGGGGGACGCCCTATAGCATTTTGCAAGTGTAGTCTTGCCTATGTTCAACATAAGTGTGCGATTGTGAGCACATTTTAGTTGCTACCATATGAATTTGGGAAATATATTACTTTCCTACATAAGCAATTGTAATATTGCATGACCGGCTATTTTGCTTACAAAGTTCATGTGCGTGTAAACCCTAAGAGTCGTATGACCCCTAGGAAATGAGTGGAGCATTTCTAGGATTTAATAAGGTTTTACATGGCAATAGTGAGTAGTATCTCACTCCAGATGAGCCTGGTTGTTGTTAGTATCGGATCCGACATATGTAGTGTACATAAACTCGGGCTGAGTTAGGATAGGAGGCTAAGCCGGAGAGCTTAGTGGTAAATCCTACTGTATCTGGTGAGTTTTGACTTAACCGGAGTGTTAAGAAGTAAACTCAAAGTCTGGGGCTGAACCGGAGTGTTCGGAGGCAGACATATCTTTTGTTAAATCGGAGAATTTAGCAAAAGATGAGCTTGGGGTAAACCATGGTACCCAGGAAAAAAGCTCTTCACACTAAAATAGTGCACAATAATTTTAGGGTGATAAAAATCCATCTCGCAGGAATGTTTAACAACTTTCCATAGATGATAGATGAAGACCATGTACTTTACGGAGTTAAAGTACATAGGTGGTGACTTCGGCGCCACATTTTTTGTAGGAAGTCACCAGTGGTGTGGTTAGGTCAGCCGAGACTCCACAAGACCTATGCACTAGTTTTTAAGTTGACCTCTATGATAAGGACGTCCAGAAATTCGTGTTGTATACCAGATATTGTACTGCAATGTGCAATGGAGGGGTCAATTTATGTAGTCACTTCTTAGCAGCAAGTGACTTAAGCATCTTGTTATAGATGGTTCTATATGGTACTCCTACTCGGGGGAGGTACGCCATTGGGTACGGAGTTACTCACAGACTAGTATGGAGCTACTAGTGTGATGATAGTGGGTACGTAGTTACTCACTACTAATACATAACTGCTAATAATTAAGATCCTCGAGTGAAAATACTCTAGATCAACATTTTAAATTACCGAACCACAATACATGAGTATCGAGGTACTCATAAATATGTTGACGTTGCTCAAATCGAGGGACCGATTTGTTCGATGGTATGAAATAAGCAAGGAGAGTGGGGTAACTTAAAAGTTACACATCACTAGTCCTAGTGAGTTGTCGAAATCATCCGTAGTTTGATGATCCCCTCTACCTAGACAACATTCAATTTTGCAAGCCCTAGCATTTAATCCGTAGTGATTATGAGTTGGGTGTGAGATATGGTTATGAAGTTCTTACAAGAGTACTCGTTTATTTGCTAGTCATTGGTTATAGCTTGGTAGAATTGCCACCTGTGATGGGTAGGTAGCTTTGCCGCTATAATGAGGAGGCAGCAAATAATGTTCTCATAGTTATACTTCATACCAACACCAAACAGGGATAGGATGAAATTCCTAAGTTCATTATCACGAAGTACTGTGATGTTTGCATTTATATTGAATGTATGATGTAATGATACATTGGGCTTGTGTAATTACCATCAATTATCTAGCAACCTATGGCTTCGCAGAAGCAAGCTCAGTCATTATCTGTGGATTGATAATGTGGTTATTAGTAGTTTGGAATTTTTCTTGATGGATGGTACAACCCATCCAAATGATTCATAAGTGTGTAACCGCTTATGAAGGGTAATAATATGCAACAATGAAGCACTTTGTTACAAGTGTGAAACCACTGATCTGTTGCAAAGCAGTTTATCAATAGTACCACCATATGTGCGTAGACACTATACCACATCTTCGTTGCAAGATGTTTAAAAGTTTCTTGGAAGGACTCAAGAATATAACATATGATATTAAACACGGTCTAGATTTGTTCTTGGACCTATGACACTAGCGCGTATTCCTCTTGACAGTAGAGTTTTTGAGGACAAAAACCTTTCTTGAGGGAAAGGAGGGATATCCTCAAATATCACATAAACTCGAATAGTTGTGTGAATCCAGACAATACTTGAAGGGATGTGTCTGGTAATAGCAACAAAGAGTTGTAAGTGAATGGATGTAATTCCAGACACCCGTAGTGGTGCAAGAATCTTTATCAAACATCTCCACATACTATATGGTCTACTCGCATATATAGTATGGCATAAGAGATAGGAGGTTTGATTGTTATATTTGAATGGAATTTTTAAAACTTACATTTACTCTGAGTTAGAGTGGAGTTTAACCATCCGTAGATTGATGGTAGTTAGAAACTCAACAAAATTCTAGAGCATATGCTTGTGCAAAGATGTTACTCTAAGAGAAAAGTATCTCTCAACTTTGGAACTAATCCTTGTAATGATTAGATTGGCTCTAGTTTATTTCTCCTATGGCCGTAGAGCTTTCCAACGAGAAGTTTTAACAAGTTGGTGATGCAACATGGTAGCGTAGTCTACAAATATCTAGTAGCATAGTCTGAGAACTTGCGCTACTAGAGTGCTCTCCAGTACATTAGCTTCTGTGCTAATGACATGATGCAAAATAAGGCATGAAATTTGCCTTAAGTTTTTGGTTGAAATACCAAATTGGCTTGTGTGAGCATGATCCTGTCTTTACAGAGGTCTAGCGTGCTGTACGCGTACGCACTTTGTCACAGCCGCGCCCACCTTCCTCGCCGGCACGTAATGCTAGTCGGGAGAGACTGGCCGTAGGTGCGACGAGTAGCGAGGCGAGAGTTAGTCCGGAGAGGCTAGCCGAGTCTTCGGAGTATAGTTTGGATAGTCCAAGTGTGGGTCATCCTGGGATTCAGAAGACCTATGCACTAGTAAAAAGACAGTTTTATTGGCCTAGTTTGTTTAAGAACGTCCAGACTTATGTGCTGAAATGCAGTAAGTACCAAGTCAATAAACAGAACGTCTTAAAGTTGGAGGACTACTCCATCCGCTGGAGATTCCTCAAGGGAAATGGGAAAGCATTTCCATGGATTTCATTACCAGTTTACCCAAGACGAGTCGAAGGAATGACTCGGTGTGGGTGGTAGTGGACAGGTTAACTAAAATGGCAAAGTTTATTGCCACGAAGAAAAACTGTAAAAACGCCAGAGTTGGCAAAACTCTTTATTGAACATCTCTATAAGCTATATGGCCTGCCCGCAGATATAGTGTCAGATAGAGATAGAAAGTTCAACAGTCATTTTTGAAGGGAAGTCTTCAAAAAGTTGGATACTACTCTGAGTATGAGTACGGCAGATCATCCGGAGTCTGATGGTCAAACTGAAAGAGTTAACCAAATTCTAGAGGATATGTTGCGTTCTTATGTTAGTAAGAAGCAATCTAATTGGGATGAGTACTTGCCCTTATTGGAGTTTGCCTATAACAGCTCCAAACACTCAGCGAGACTGGATTTACACCATTCATGTTAATGTATGGATTCCAGCCGAGATCTCCGATGGCTGTAGACCTAGAAAAGGAGAAGATTCATTTAAGGTTCATGTTCTACTACACGGTTCATGCTCATTCACACTCGAACTTATCTCTTTAATACTTTGTGAGTGTGTGTGTGTGTGTGTGTGTGTGTGTGTGTGTGTGTGTGTGTGTGTGAGAGAGAGAGAGAGAGAGAGAGAGAGAGATGCTATTAAGGCATGTAGATCTCGAAGTCAGCAAAAATGGAAAGTAATCAAAGAAAGAGATTGCCTTATATTCACAATGAAAACTCATCTCTCTATAATAATTTTCTCTCTCTGGCTTTTACTAGGTAAATGCAAAGATTTTTACGTACTAGTTATGGGCTTTAGGGAGCAATCTTACAAACCTAGAGATAAAGGCCTCAGATCAAGCATCTTTTTATACACATTATACACATTACATTATATGTAGCCTCCACATGCTTCCTGAATCCAAGGGCCAACCAGACCCCATTCTTCCCAATATGCCCCAAAGCATGTGGAATGGTCTCTTTATCGATTATATTCTTCAACCATCCATGTAAACTGCTCATCGCGCTGGGAGGGGGTCACCTTAAAAATATGTAAGTCTACTACGTGTGATTATTAAGGAGGGGTTTTTTAAACCAAGATTTTGAGAAAAAAATAAAAAATCTACTTACATAAGAGGGTTGTACATGGCAAGTTTATAAAGAAAAAGGGATCATTTTATTAAGTCAAAATTCATAGAAAATTGCATTTTTAATACCCTTTGAATGCCGTCTTCCTAAAAGTACACCCCCGAGGAAAACTTATAGTGTCTACACCACTCGAGCTTGCTGATGTGAGGACATGGCCACCATAGAGAGATATGTTAATCACTTTGCATGTTTAACATGGTTTCACCTACCACCAGCTATCATAAGGTGCATTAAGCAATACACATTCATCCCCTTTCAATAGAATACTTGTGAGCTTTCACTCTTCTCTACTCTTATTTGCTTTTATTTTATTAGATTCTTGCATGGTAGATGGATTGCGTACTTGAATAGGTTTTCTTGTAGGTTACTGCATCTCATTAGCTTCTTCTCCATTCACCTTTTATGAGAGAGAACCATCGTGAAGGCCATTCTCTTCTTACCCACCATTTACGTAAAGAAAGCTCTTCCTTCATCCCCATAGCCATAGAGCATTCTGGTGTGACAATGGAGCGAGGAGATGATGGACGAACTAGAATACCCATATTAAGGAGTTACATTTACGGCTCAAAAGAAAAAGACTCAACAATGACACTTGAATCAGCAAGGCTAAGACAAGCTTTTAACTTGAAAAATGGACATCATATTAATTAAGAACAAAGCATTTAGCCCTAAATACAAACTTGTATAGACAAAACTGTCAAGAGGCATTGATAGATACATGAACTATTGCATTTGTATCCACATGCATAGTCTACAACAAAGGGGATTACAATGCAAATTATGAATTGCTCTCGTCTCAAAGTTCCATATAGAACATTACTAATAAGTATATACGTGAAATGTCAAAAGGCATTAATAGATACATGAACTATTGCATTTGTATCCACATGCATAGTCTAAAACAAAGGGACTTACAATACAAATTGTAGATTGCTCTCGTCTCAAAGTTCCATATAAAACAAATATTAGAAAACATAATAAATGTTATTGTGCTATATATGGAGTTGCCAACATCATTCCGTAGGGTGATTTAAATTTAAGGTTCATGTTTTGCTACACGATTCATGCTCATTCACACTCGGACTTATCTCTTTAATACTTTGTGTGTGTGTGTGTGTGTGTGTGTGTGTGTGTGTGTGTGTGAGAGAGAGAGAGAGAGAGTGAGTGAGAGAGATGCTATTAAGGCATGTAGATCTCGAAGTCAGCAAAAATGGAAAGTAATCAAAGAAAGAGATTGCTGGAAGCGCTTGCCCATAGATGAGGCTACTTGGCAATCAATGGAGTATGTTCAACAACATGGTTTATTTGATGGAAGTATCCAATCAACTCATCAAATAAAGAAACCAAAGACTTGAAAGACGATTAACCTCACAAAATACAAACCAAATAACAAATAACTCATCTAAAATAAAGAGAAGAAATTGCTTATCTTCCTGGTTGTTATATGTACCTACCAAATAACAAATAACTCATCTAAAATAAAGAGAAGAAATTGCTTATCTTCCTGGTTGTTATATGTACCTACCTATGGGTTCTTCCTTCCTTTCAGTAGCTCTCACTTGGAAAGCTCTAAACATAGCCGTACAGGCAATCAAAGACTTCTAATCTACCTGCATATGTACCTATGGGTTCTTCCTTCCTTTCAATAGCTCTCACTTGGAAAGCTCTAAACATAGCCGTATAGGCAATCAAAGACTTCTAATCTACCTGCATATGTGGAGATCTCGTGTAGTAACTAGGGATCGAACACAGGTCCACATAGTGAAACCCGACCGTTCTACCAGCTGAACTATACACCCGTCGGCTATAGAATACAAAAGTCTTATGACTAAGCCATTTTTTTACTTTTCTTTCTAAATTAATAAAATTCTATGAGTAAGCCATCGTGTGCGTGGACCCTTGGGTGCGTGTAAACCTCCAGGCTCCAGGCCCATAGCCAAGAATTCGTTCGAATTCACACCCTGCTTTCCTCGACTCCGGACTGCGGGCGGCCGCTGCCGCTGCAAGTACAGAAACGCGACCCACATGGAGCAGATCATTAAATGTTATAATTCGATTTATTATGCGCATGCTCCAAAGCCGCTGCCAGAACACACATAGCAAAGACGGTGGGACCGGGTTTTGGTCGGTTAAATATAAATTCAAAGAACTTTTACAAAATTCCTAGAAGATGATACTCCAAGGTTGTTAACAAATCTATTGTAGGTGAGATTTTGAACCTCTGCGCATCATCTTGCCCAGTTTCCCACCTTTAAACCTACAGCGTAGACTCTCCTTCTCCGCGGGCAGATGCCCTCCCAAGTGCATGGGCACTGAGTGGAGGAGCCCGTCTCTTATCGGACCTCAGATTTCTTCAGCATCACCTGCAAAATCAAACCAAATGCTCAGCAGTCACATTCCCTTAGCTTTACCCTCAACCTCTCATCAAGTCCCTCACTCAAACCCCTTGAAGCCCATTCCAGAAAAACCTTGGAGTGGAGAAGCCATCATAGACGCAGTAATGGATGAAAACACCAGGATGGTTCAGGAACTAAAAGAAGCCAAAGAACAACTTCTAAATATGAAGAACCAGGGACAAATCAAAGATCCCTCCCTCTTGTCAGCAAAAGAATCGACTATTCCATCAACAGCAGCTCAACAAAAAGAGCCAGCCACCATTAACTCCCCTCCAGGTAATAACTCTAACAACACTGTACATGTAAGTTTACCAATAGAACAGGTCAGAAGCAAGGTAGAAGACTATTCACAAAGATGCCTGGTTAGACTACTCTTTGGCCCGAGACCTTCTAAGGAAGCAATGAGAGCATGGATAAGGGAAAGCTGGACACCTCTTGGAATAGAGGTTACCCTAACTCAAGCCCTGGCCAAAGGCTACTACTTTTTTTTATTCAAAGATCCAAGCATGACAATGAAGGTTATTAGCTCAGGGCAATGGATGTATAGGCATCTCCCCTTCTGTTTCATGAGATGGACAAAGGACTTCAATCCTGATGGCCCCAAATCCTCAGCATATCCAGTGTGGGTTGAACTCCCTAACCTCCCTATTCACCTGACTCCATGGATCAAAACCATATTAGCTCCCCTAGGTCAAGTTCTCGGCACCAAAGCTATCTCTGACTACAACCCAGCTTGGCACCCTCAAGTCCTAGTAGAGCTTGATCTGTCCCTCCCTCTCCCAGATGAGATCGCAATAGGGTGTGGTGAGTTCTCTCACACTCAGACAGTTCTCTACAAACACCTACCCAACTCCTGCTTCCACTGTGGGAAGCAAGGTCACCTAATCAGAAACTGCCCCATCAAAAACCCGCAGTTCATCCTACCCCAAGTAGCTGAAAAAAATACCCCCCCTAACCCGAGCCAAGCCCTCCCGAACCCTTGCCCTCCTCCTCCGAATGGAATCCCAAAAGAATCAGAATTCGTGCAAGTCAACAGAAGGAAACCCTCTAACAGACCCAAACCCCCTCAGCCCGTTTTCAAGCCCAATAGATATTCAGTTTTAGCCGCTATTCCAGACCCAGGTGATACAGAAGAAGAAAATGATTGTGTAGAAAGTACCCCTATAAACAAACTGAGGTTAGAGAAGGAAGTCGACAAACCACACGCATTCTAGCTCCTGATAAAAGCTCCAAACCACAAACAGGCAACTCCAATGACATGGAAATAAGCAAAGAACTCAAGAGAGGCAGAGCACACCTGAGAACCACCCCCCTGTCAGCCACTAAAGGAGGCCTTAACAAACCCCCAATCAAAAGATAATGAAAGTTGCAAGCTTCAATGTCAAAGGACTTTCAGATCCAAAGAAAGCTCAACTAGTCAGACAATGGTTCAAAGCCAAAGGTCATCTGGATATCATCACTCTAGTGGAGATAAAGACTACAGGAGAGGAACTGAACAGAAGGCTATACTCCATCTCCCCCGAGCACTTTTGGATATTCTCACTTCATTCTCATGGAAGTGGGGGCCTAGCAGTGGGCATCCATTATGATTGCATCCAAGATCTAAAGGACTTTCACATTGACATCAACAATCAATGGATAGTTGTACTCATGAACAGCTTCACCTTTGTAGGAGTGTATACTCACGGTCCACAGAAACAGAGGATTAGAACCTGGAACTCTCTTCTACGGATACGAGCACCTGTTTTGATTATGGGGGACTTTAACATGGTTGAAACCCTCAAGGACAGATACAACTCCAAAGGACAAACCCTGTTTGGTTCAAAGAAGCAAGCTTGGGAAAAAGTAAAACACAAGTTCAATCTGCAAGATTTGGGGCAAGAAGGAATCTTCTCATGGCAAAACTACTCTACTGGAGAGCTCTCCAGAAAAGCCAGACTAGATAGAGCATACGCAAGTGGGTGAAATTTATTCTAAATACAATAGGTGTGAATGCTCAGTAGACAATACTACATGCATTTCAGATCACTACCCCATCATCACTACAATGGATAATCAAGACAATAGACACAAATCTAGCTGGTTCCACACAGACCCAGCTCTATCTAAACTGCCTCTAGTTCAAGACGAAATCAAATACATCTGGAATTCCTTCTTCAGCAACAATCTTTCCCCAGCAAAAGCTTGGAGTCTGTCAGTCAAGTCTACCCAAAATTTGCTCGAGCAAGTCAGAAAGGAAGTTTCAGCTCACAGATCCAGCAGACTAAAAAATCTCCAAGTGCAGCTTCAAGAACAAGAGTCTTCCACTGACCCTTCTAATGTCAATCAGATCAGAGCCAAAATCAAAAGAGAAGAAGAAATTGCCCTCCAACACACTAAGCCCCTTACCAGGGAATGGTGGGCTGGAAAAATTGACAGGCCATGCCTTGGAATGTTTAAAATGCTGAAGGTCAAGCAAAGGCAAGAGCATATCCCCTTGCTTATAAACAAGAACGGAATCCAGGCTATTAACCAAGAGGAGAACAAAAAACTGCTCACTGACTACTTCCACAGCATCTTCCAGGAAGATGGTCCCCCCTCACCTACCAAGACAGCTGCAATGGAGGCTATCAAAGTAGCCAGACCCAAAACGGTCCCTGCCAATTTAGCCGTTACTTTGGATCAGGACATCTCTCATGAAGAAATCAAAGAGGTCATCTTCTCTCTCAAATCCAATCTTTTTGCAATGTGCTAAAAGGACCCATAATCCAAGTGTGGCAAGAATCCTTGAAATATGGAGCTTTGCCATCTCAAATCAATGAAGACCTTATCAAGCTGATCCACAAAAAAGGCCCCAAGGAGATCATGGGTAACTGGAGACCTCTCACAATGCTCAATAGTGTCTACAAAATCATTGCAAAAGCATTAGCCCTTAGATTGACTAAACACATGAAACTATGGATAACAAAGGAACAAAAAGGGTTTATCAAAGGCAGGTACATTTTGGATTCCATTATTGCCTTATGGGAAGGGTTTGAGTATGCAGAAAAAACCAGCCAGGACTTCTTGTTTATCAAGATTGACTTTGAGAAAGCCTATGACAGAATACAGTGGGACTACATCCTCCAATCCCTCAGAGACATGGGTCTGGGCCCCCAATTCTCTCACATGGTAAAAACCTTATTTGGGAATGCCAAAGCTAAAATTATCATCAATGGAGAACTTTCAGACCCCTTCCCTCTTGAAAAGAGTATCAGACAAGGTTTCCCTTTAGCTCCCCTGCTGTATGCTATAGCTGCAGATGGTCTAAATTGGCTTATGAAGGACAAGATCAGCAAAGGAGATCTGGTTGGAATCAAACTACCCAATGGAGATCAAATGTGCACTCAGATGTTTGCTGATGACACTAACAGTCTTATAGCAAACGATGAAGAGAACATCAAGGCACTTTGGAGTTGTCTACAAACCTACTGTGAAGCCTCAGGCTCCAAAATTAATCACAGCAAAACAGGAATCAAAACCCTCATTGAACCCCCTCCCTCGGCTCCTTGAAACAGGCTGTAACATCATTCAGGATGGTGAGATCTTCAGACTCCTTGGTATTCCCATGGGTTTCAAGGTGTCACTGAGACAAAAATGGCAATGGGTAATGGAAAAAATAGAAAGCAAGCTACTTAGATGGAAAAGGAAGCAACTGTCAATAGCAGGGAGAATTATGGTGCTTAATCATTTCATCATCCATTCTACTATCTATTTCCTCAGCTGCTGGAGGCCCCCTGATGCTGACCTCAATGATTTCACCAAGCTATGCAGAAACTACCTATGGGGAGGGGACCCATGGAACAAGAGCAGACCTAAAGTAAAATGGGACACCTGTACTGTCCCCAAAACCAAGGGAGGGCTGGGGATTAAAGATATACGCCTGTATGCTGACAGAATGGCCTCAAAATGGATCATCAGAGCTCTAGAGAACTCCACTGAAGACTGGGCACAGCTTCTGCTCAAGGAGTCCCCTAGGTTCACTATCACAGGTCACAATAAATGGTGCAATTTACCCATCATCACCATAGTAGCTTCCAAACACCCCATAACCCCTAAAGGGAGCCAACTAGTAACATCCATTTGGAAAGCCTGGTTCAGAATTAAAAGTTTTCTTTCCATCTCACCCAAGGACAACAAAATAGAAGGTATCTTAGCCAACGATTCTTGCTGGTGGTCTATTCTCCCCCTGACCCCCCTTGAACCAGAGGAAGGGAAAATAGCTCTAAATCTTCACAAAAAAGGTCTAGCAACCTGGGCAGATATTTTCAACCCCCACCAAGGTACCTGGCTCACAAGAGAGCAGAACTCGTAGCCAAATTTGACAGTAGAACCCTAGAGTTAGATCTAATCCAAAGCAGAGCAGCTCAATGGAATCAACAGGAAATCTGGAAAATCAGCAGACCTCCATCCTTCAATATCTTAGCTTTTCAATGGATAGAGAACAAACCCCTTCTCCCCATCCCAAATCTCGAAAAAGCTCCCTCAATTCACGTCACGCTCAACCGCAGATGGAATATCAACTGGGATAGGAAAAAATGGTATAACAGTCTCAAGGAGATGTGGAGCTCACACATCGATCCTAAGAAATCATGCCTTGCCTGGTTGGTAGCCTACAGAGCCATATGGACACAGAGCAAGGCTACAAAGCTTCACATCTCCTCAGATCAATGTGCAAGATGCGGCTTACCTGAGGATCACCTCCACATCTTCTACCACTGCAAACACATCTCCAACACTTTCAAAGAGCTACATGCCTCTATTCTAAGGTGGGGTAAAGATGTTAACTGGAAGAATCTACTGCTAGGAGAGAACATAGGATGTTCAACAGCACTCTGGAATGTAATCAGATGTGAGTATCTCTGGCATGCCTGGTTACAGAGGCTAGCAGTTACTTTTGACAACCCCAAAATCAAGGGTCCTCCTCTCTCTCTGTGTTTAATAACAACATGCATTAGGTATTGGACAAAACAAACCCAAGCCCTCTTCAGTTTGGAGAAGAGGTTAATGATCAAGCTCCAAAAGAGAGCCTCAGACTACACCATGGAAAAACTAGAAAAAACCAGAGACAAGATTATTCTCATCCTATCTAAGGACAGATCACTAATAGAAGCAAGCTACAGGCAGGCAATAAGCAAACCCCTCTCAATGCCCAACAGGTGTAGAAGTGGATCGACATGCAGACATGAACCAGGAACCAGTCCAGAGAAGCTGAAAACGAAGCTAAGGCAAAGCGACCTGGCTAGCAGTGGATTGGCACACCAGCGCCAAGTATGAGTCAGCCTGCCTCCAATCATCGGTCCGCTGGTGATGGTTCTCTCAAATGGTCGTGGGAGCTTCCTGCAAGAACGACAGAACAGGTTTTAGCCTGGGCCTAATACAATTTAAAATAAAAAAAGAGGCCCTCAGGCCCCCTCTCGGACACATCCCTGTCCAAAAGTCTTTATTCGAGCACAGGTACACCAATTCTCAGTGGAAGCAAGAAGTCTCTCTCCATTCAAAGAAGAAACCGCTGCTGCTCGGGACCTCTGCACATCATCTTCTCCTGCAAGGCCGTTTTGAGGTTTCAGAAATGAGACATGCTGCTGAATAACAACAATGTAGATGTACCTTATCTATACCGGAGCTGATCCCCAAAAACCGAGCTGGGGTGTCACCAGCAAGGAGAATGAAACTTAAGAGCTAGCTACAAGGCTAATCGAGGAAGATGAAAGGAGTCAAGCCGCTGTGAGAGGTCGCCATCACCCGATCTTGGGCGCCACTAGAGCAGGATGAAGACGTTGCACCCAGAAAAGACTGGTAGCCAACAATAGGTTTTTTTTCTCTTGCATGGACACGTGCAGAAGCATGCATAGTGTCCACGCGTAGGTCATGCGTTGTGCCACGTGTTTACACATGGAGGTCACGTGGAGTATTCGTTGTAATTTTTCCCCTCTCTCTTTCATAATTACATCGGCCTGTTTTTTTTAAAAAAAATTCCTAGCAGATTTTCGAAAACCTAATTTTAAAATTATTTTCAAGAAAATATACTCCCCGCATATAAAAATAGTATTTGGCGGCGATAAGAGAAAAGTTATTTGCCTTGAAAATTATATCTAATAGAACACCAAAACGTTTGTTTTGGGGTCCTTTAATGTAGATTTTACGGCTCAAATGGAGAAAATTTTGCCAAGCCTTGAATTTCAAGACTCAAATGTTTTCAATATTAGTTATAAAACTTATTAACCTATCCATTTTTCCAATAAAAACCACTTGAGCTTGAAGGCCATCCTTTTTTTTTAAAGAACTTGTAAATAAACATTAGAGAAAAACAGTACATAAATCTTTTTATTCGAAGAAGCTTAACTTCTTTAGAAGTCTCAACCAAAAGGAACCATTTATGCACTAACATGGGCTTGATTGAATTATTTTTTTTGGGAACTATAAAGTATTTATATTAACTATTCAATGTCAGACCATCAACATATATCACACCCATACCCGACTTTCTCACAACCTCTATTACCCCACATCCACACTACTTTACTCCTTTTTTATCTCATTTAGAATTTTACAAAGGAAATCCCATCTTTTATCTTCACATAAAAAACTGGATTGATCCCAAGAAATCTGATATCACAGCAGTAAACAAGCCTCCAATACAACCCTGGGGAGATTGTTTTTCCAGCAGCCCTCCGTGTTTTGACCACACCTCAATATAGTAGGTCTTGTGCCAACCGGGTTCTCAATAAAAGGCCACGAAAGTATGATCCACTTGGTTTTCCTTACGGTACCATCTCTGTGTTATGGGCCCAAATCTGGGAGGCCTTTTCTTCTTAATCCAGCATCTCACCTGCATCCAGCAAGACCACATTAGGGAACAACCCCTAGTATGCAGCATGAAGCTCAGCCAAGACAATGGGGACATAATTATGAGATATTCCTCTGTGTAAGTTCTGAATCAGCACATCCAGCTCCACAGACCAGATTTTATTTACATTACAAATAGACCAACACATGCAAATACATTTATACATCAACTCAGAATCCTGTAGTCCTGTACACGTAGTCTTCAAAAACACAATATCATTTCTGTTGGTCCAAATTTTCCATAAATTGCAAGCTCTAATAATGTTAAAAACCAATCCACTGCATTCATCACTAATTGCCCATTTCCCAAGAAGCCAATCCTCCCAAAAAAATTTGCATATTTAAGCCCTTTTGTATCCACCTAGTCATTTTACCCTAGGTGCTCCTTTTAGGGCAGGGCAACAGTCCCAAAACAGGTGCTTACCACTTTCTAGAGAAGACCTGCATCTAGGGTATACACCACTAGCCATGTTTCTTTTTTGCAGCTTATACCCAATGGGAAGTGCCCACATACAAACCTTCCACAAAAAAACATGGAATTTCTCGAGCATCTGAGAGTTCCATATCACATGCCATCTCTTTTTCCAACTTGCAACGCTTCACTTTACATTCCTTATTTTGTTATAGTACATAGCATTAGCCTCTCCCTTCCTCATGGAGTGCATAAATGTCTTTAGTTTTACCATCCTTCAGTTTGACCCCATTGGACCAAGACCAATCCTTGATCCAGACTGAAATATCAGTGGCTGTGGAACATAACTCACTCTGCAGCAACTCCAACACATCATCAAGTCTCTCTCTTTTCTGGTTAGCTAAAACTCCAAGGATAATAGATTTAACTCTTTCCATCCAGCAGCATTACTGTCCCAACAATCAGCTAGGTGTCTAATGCCTTTATTATTTAGGCACTTAGCCACCTAAATATCCAATGCAGCAAGAGGAGGGTCAAACTTGTGAGTCCACCATAACCCGAGTGACATGGAATTCCCAGATAATCTCCCTCCACCATCCCAAACCATAAGGCTCAGATTATCTTTCCAACTGTTGCAAAGAATTTTGTAGAAATCAGAGCATGTAATTTTCAAAGGAGCAACTGAGAACAATTTGTCTATCCAAGTTAAGTTCCCCCATCTCCCTCTGGACAAAACCTCGGTCAGTTCCACCATCTCCCTTATCATCAAGGTCCAAGTGGGGATTTGAGACAGCATCCTAGGTAACATCAAGATCCTTCTAGCATCACAATGGGTGGGCAGATGTATGATACAAATGCCTCCTTCCATTTTTGGGCACTGCCAGCTTCTCCCAAGCCAACCATGCAGGGACTCTTTTCTTACCTACATCATTTCTCCATAAGAAATCCCTGATAGGACCAATAATCTCCTTCCAGTGACACTTCCCAAATTTAAGCACTGGACTTAGAAACATAACATAGGCATTCAACACCACTCAGTTGCATAAATCATTTCTGATATGAAAGGGTACTCTTAAACCTTCCCACTTCTTTAATTTCTCAACAAACCTGTTTATGGCCCACATGACCAATTGTTTATTAGTAAGACCCACCCCAAAGGGAACTCCAAGCAGTCTCACAATGTGACCCTTTTGTACTACCTCCATCCCCATCTCTGAAGATCAAAATCATTATCCTCTGTCAAGCTTATGATCCTAGATTTTAGAGTATATTGCATTTAGAACTTGAGGCATCAACAAAATCCTAAACAATATTCAAGGCCATTCTCACATTGTTGTTCTCAACTTTTAAAAATAATAGAGAATCATCAGCAAAGCGATGAATGACCAATTTCTATTTTAAGCCAATAATCTTGCCTTTCCTACATGCCAGCTCAAGTGATATGATTAGAGGATGAGAAGCAATAGCAAACAGTAGGGGGGCTAAAGGGTACCCCTGTTTGACTGACCTGTTGATTTCAAAGCCCCCTACTATTCTTCCATTAAGAAGTACTTTAGAGTAATCATCCAAGGAAAGAGAATAGATGCAAGTAGCCATTCTGGTACCAAACCCCATTCTTTCCATCACTCTTGCAAAATAAATGACCACTATATCCTATCATATGCTTTCTCAAGTTCTAGTTGCATCATGATACATTTCTGCTGAGTTTTAATGGCCACATCTCTACCCAGTAAAGCAGCGAAGATGTTGTCATATATGGATATGCCTTTAATAAGACCATGTTGTTTTTTGGAAACTGTCTCTTGCAACACAGGGGTAATTCTGATAGCAAGCACCTTAGCTAAAATTATGTACATCACAGTCAGTAAGGTGATAAGCCTCTAATGCCCAAACCTATTGCAAGCAGTCTGTTTAGGAATAAGTTTCACTAATCCTTCTTTAAAGGCCTTGTCCCAGTGATGAAGGCTTTCTTACAAATGTTAGTCACACCACCTCTTTTCATGAGGGCAAAAAGGTTATAAAGAACTCAATTCAAAGACCATCCCACCCAGGAGCCTTCTCCCTACCCAACTTTAGTAGAGCACACCAACACTCATCCATCTTAATATCCCTTTCTAACCATTTAGCTTTATCAGAATCCATTTTCTGATTAAACCCTCAAAGTGTGAGTCACATAAGAAGCCGGTTGACCAAAGAAAACTCTGTCAATTCTTGATGAGGAGGAAAGATATTGGAGACTAAAATATGTATGCCCTAGCTTATCTCTCCAGTGCCCAAGATACCATCTATCCTTAAGTCCCAGACCCCTTCTAAGATCTTCCCACTTCCCTTTTTCCTTCCCTAGTAATATAGTTATACCACCACCACCACCACTTTTTCTACTATATTAAAGTCTCCTAAGATAACACAAGGTACTTGAACATTTACCCCAGCAATCCAATCCCACATGCAACTCCTAACCTTGTGATTGTGAGGCCCATAGATATTCATGATTTATATTCTCTCACCATTAACAATGATCTCTACTATCAAAATCCTTCCCTCTGGGTGATTAGCTATAATGCTAGGGCTAAGATCCCTCTTAACTATAGTCATAACCCCACTAAAGCCTGACTTGATGCTATCGTAAAATATATCCCATTCCCTAAAGCAATTCATCTTTGAAATGTTACCAAAAAGGTTATGTCCCTGAACAACTAAAACAGATAAGTCCGAAGACTTCACTAGATCCCAAAAAATGTTACATTTCTTTTTGTCTCCCTTTCACATTCCAAGTACATCCTTTGAACTCTTTAAGATTCATCATGATAATGGAGTTTCCAGAACCATTTCCACTTCCACACAATCCTCCTCTGACTACTCTGAGGTAGATTAACCTCCTTTCTAGCTTCACTAAGAGCTTTATCAGGACATTGTTCTACCAACAAGGAGTTATCTCTCAAGGAGTGGACTAAAAGGGTTAGAAAAAATAATAGAGTTATGGTTCTCCCCCCTCCCATTCCTCCTACTCTCATAGCTTCTACTATTTAGAGCTTTCCTAGCTTCAGCTTTACTCTGCCTTACATTGGCTCTAGTCTTGACTTTATCCCATCCTCTTTCCTTCTCATTCTCCCCAGTATCTAACATCACTTTCTCCCCCTTTAGATCAACTTTCTGAGACTCAAACACTCCCTTGTCCTTGTCGTTTCCTCCCATATACTCCTCTTTAAGATCCTCTCTTGAGGTCTCCACTGTCGGACAGTCTTTGGCAATATGCCCAAAAGCCCCACACCTGAAACAAGCTCCAGGGAATGCACCAAATTTAAGGCTCAGTTCCAATTTCTCTAATTGACCTAAGTCAACTTCAACAGATTTAGGAGTCTCAATAGATGGATTCCATGTAATACATACATTGTTCCCTTGTTTTCCACCTACCTCATCACCAGGGACAAACAACACTGGGCCAAGAGATTGAGCAATGTCGCGCAAAGTCGTCTCAACCAAGGGGCCAATCCTATCACCTCGACCCAAATAGGACACGTGTTTTGCAGACTTTTATTAACATCAAACAGAGGGTCAAAGGGAAAGACATGAATTAGCCTCTGACCAAAGAACAAAGGACCCTTGGCAAACAGTTCAGTCATAGATTGCCCTTTGATAAACAAAATATTGAAAAATCCCTTACCAACGTAGAAGATCTTAGAAACAGCACAATCATGCAAGATAGATTCCTGCAACCATCTAGCTAGTTCTCCCTTCGACGGGGGTTTAGCTGGACAGAACAAGAACACACTACACATAGAGAATATTCCTACCTGACTTCTGATGAATTCCTGGCTCAGCTTCAAGCATACCTTATCTTTAACGTGATTACAAAGACGTTCATTAAGCCGATCAGGGACACATTTTCTTTTGATGCAGACCGCCTCAGCCTCCTCACCTCTTCACTTCATCTCCTCCTCAGCCTCTGGGTCCCCCCAATCTCCCCATCCAGTCGCCCCTTCATCCTCACGAAGGAGCCAACCAATAGAAGTGACCACCATGTAGGACCCGATACGCCGACCACCCATCGACGTACACTAGTCATGCAATCACACAAGTCTATTAATATCACCACTCACCCACTCGCACCTCGCATGCGTGACACGTAGAGGATCTGAGTGTTCCTCTCTCCTCCACATTGTGAAAGTTTAGCAAGCTTGGGCTCAATTGAAATTTCACTTACTCTAGAATATACTGAATCAACTCATTATCCCGGATGTTAAAGGCAATCTCTTCTTGCTTTTTGACTTCTATAAGCTTCTGTGCATTACTTGCTTCATTCGTGAAGTTGACCAAATCTGTTTCCAAATTCCAATTGGTTGGCCTCCAATTCAACAATTTCAGCCAACTAGCTTCTTTTTTGAAACTTACAAGGCATTTCTCATCATTTGCATATCCAGAGAGTTGCTCATGCCCATCATTAAATCAGTTTATTTATTTTGAAAGACAAGCATATTCTTGTGGAGATAGACAATCCACAAATAGGGTGATCTAATTACATCCAGAGCCTTTTGCTTACCCTAACATAATTTTCTTCCATGTTAATTCATTTGGGTGGACATGATGAATGCATTTATGAAGGAATTCTAAGGCTCCCTTATTCCTATCACATGTAATAAACAAATGAGGGATTAACTCTACATGCCTTTTATAAACATCTCGGACAAACCTCGTTGGCCAATACCAATTTTGCCATGACTCTTTCATTGCTCCATAATACTTTGTGCATAATAAGCCATAGCAAACAAGAGACATTCGAGGGCATTATCCTATACCATGTGTGCTCAAATTTGAACTCCCACCGTCTCTTATCCTAGTTTAAATTCCACCCGTTATTTAGTTTGACATGCAAAAGGGGTTCTATAACTTTGATGTGGGGTACTGGGAAGAGTTTTTCAACTCCTTTCCAAATATGCTCCAATGCTCAATGGTAGTCATCGTCGGCAGTGATGACCGCTTGCCATTGGCCAGTGTTACTCTAAAGTGTAGAGGGACCTTATATTATAGTTATAGGCTTATTGGATATTTATATTCATGGTCTTTTGAGGTGTTGCTAGTTGCGGGCGGGATGGCAAGCATGGGTTAGCAACTTAAGGCCCATTTCCACGCTCATTAAAATTCTCAACCGGTTGTGAGCTGAATTCACACTTCCAAATCCTATGGGTTCACTTCACAACCACAAGTGAGCTGAAACTGTGGGTTCACATCAGTGTTCGAAAAAAACCCGAGTATAGCGTAATTTGCACTCGCAGATTTTTAAAATTACCTTCAAATTTGAAACTTACGGGTACAAAAACCTGCATATTTTGAGGGGTTGTAGAACAAAAACCTTCAAAATTTGAAAATTTTCTTTATAAATAATTTTACAATTTTTAGATGAAGGTTTTTTACTTTTTGGGAAAATAGTTTTTTTCGAACACTGGTTCACATACCTTGGTTTTTCACTTCTCAGAAATTAATGAAGAAGAAGGCAAGCCCTCTGAGTTCATCAACTTGTGGTTGTGAGGTGAACCTATAGGATTTGGCCCACTGGTATGATTAAGAAAAATTGGTGACTGTCCACGGAGGCAAGGGAATTGAATTACAGGCCACGAGAACCTTGCCGAGAGCGATTTCATTACACCAACTGCCAGTTGGATAAAGAACACGTGTAAGTTGGCCGTATTGTGTTCGCCTCGCCCTAAGGTAGTGGACTGGAATATAATCATAAAAAATTCATTATTATTTTTGTAAATAACTTTTTGCCGCTAAAAATCGAAGAAACAAAGAAAAATATGGTCAAAATTACTCTCGCCTGGAGACGTAAATTGTTTGGAAATAAACAAGCTCCAAAAAAGAGAGTACGTGTATAGCTTTATTTTTTTTTCTCTTTGGTAGGTTTGGTTCGGGTCTCTTATCGAGGGCATCCGTCAACTACATTGAGTCGCACTGAGGCTCTCTGTCTCTCTCTCTCGTTGCGCAGCAGCAAAAACGCAACGGCCAAGTCCCACCACTACGATCAACAGCCATGAATGATGGCAGAACAACGCCATCTCGATGATCGTAACAGTTGCTGGGCTGTGGAAGGGCCCAGGGGTCCGGGGACTTGAGACTCGAGAGGCGTCCTCTCTGTTGTCTATTGTGATTAAAGCAGCTTATCGTCGGTTTTAATGTCAGCTACGCTCCTCCGGCCACTATTATATTAGCTCTCACACCCCAGTGCATTTCAATTTCTTCCTCCCCCAAATTCCAATCCCTCCCTTAAGTCCTTTTCTAGCGGACACTGCGGCCTCAATTATTCTTAATGTGCTGTATCATCCTGCCACGGTTTTTTTGCCTGCTTTGTTCCACATTAATGTCCCCTCAACTTTCCACCGTGACGCCCCGTCATCATGATCAGTCTCATTAGATCGAAAGAGAGGATTTCGGAGCTTGGTAGGATTGCTAGAGGAGTTTGGATCTGCAGCAAGGCTGTCTAAGAGGGAGGGCAGGCGTGCCTGAGCTTTAGAAGCAATGACCGTCTACACGACGAGAGTGGGACGATACGAGCTGGGTCGGACCCTGGGCGAAGGAACCTTTGCCAAAGTGAAATATGCGAAGAACAAGGAGACAGGAGAGGCTGTGGCCATTAAGATCATCGACAAGGAGAGAATCCTCAGGCACAAAATGGTGCACCAGGTTCTCAACCCTTTCGGTGAAATCTGCACAAATATTTTTGGTCTCGTGTCTCACGGTCTAGCTTGCAACTTATGGATCTTTATATTCGAAAAATTAACCCAGCACCCGCTTGTTTTGGGAGTCGGTGATCCCCTCTTAGACTTACCACATCATTGTCTTTGTCTTTGCTTGAACAGATCAAAAGAGAAATCTCCACCATGAAGCTCATCAAGCATCCCAACGTGGTGCATCTTAGAGAGGTGTTTCTCACAGACAATATTATTATGCTGTGCTGCTTGTTGTTGAGATAGATTGTGTAGATAAGCCCTAGATTGCTTGCCTCATAATTAGTGAACTCTAACATGGCTCAACACAGGTTTTAGCAAGCAAGAAGAAGGTGTATATTGTGCTAGAGTATATCGACGGGGGCGAGCTCTTCGATAAAATTGTAGGTCTTCCTGGCTTTTGGGACGATGCGCGCCATCGCATCTCTGCTGTTGCTGCACACTTTGAACTCTCAGAACTGATAATGCTTTGACCAGGTCGATGTTGGCAAACTCGGAGAGGATCAAGCTAGAAAATACTTCCAGCAGCTCGTGCATGCAGTGGACTACTGCCATAGTAGGGGTGTGTATCACCGTGATCTCAAGGTAAATAAATACTCATACATCGCTTAATTTAATTCCGGCAAAGTCTATGGATGTGTAGTCCGCTTTCTTGTTCAATGTACTGGTTCGGCTGCATGCTGATTGGAGCTTTTTGTGCCATCTACCCAGCCTGAAAATTTGCTGCTGGACTCCAAAGGTGACTTGAAGGTCTCGGATTTTGGACTCAGTGCCCTATCACAGCAACGCCGCGTAAGCCTTTTTTTTTTCGGGTCATAGCAGTATATCTACATCGTGTGTTGATCATGAAGGGGGGTGCTTCTGGCTCTACTCTTGATTTCCAGTCTGCATGACTGCGCCCCGAGTAACAGCTGATACTGAACTCTTTTCAGAGAAAGTGCTTAGACGCCCATTGATTTGTTCCTCAACATCTGTTGACTGTGAAGCAATGTATCCTGCTGCAGGAAGACGGCCTACTTCACACGACTTGCGGGACTCCGAATTATGTCGCTCCAGAGGTTTGTGTCTAGGCTTAATTCGTCGATCCCATTTTGCTTTGTACACGCGTGCCTAATCTTGGTCCGAAAGCAGCTCTGTGAAGCGTGTGTTATTATTTCTGCATTTGCAGGTTATAAATGAGAAGGGCTATGAAGGTGCCTCTGCTGATCTTTGGTCATGTGGAACCGTTCTTTTTGTGCTATTGGCCGGGTATCTCCCGTTCGATGAGTTGAACATAGTGTCCTTGTACAAGAAGGTAAAAACTCAATCGCATGGGGAATCTCCTCCCATTTGATGAGTAGAACAATATAGTGTCCTTGTAATATAAATCACATGGCTAGCTGCCTCATCTAGCGTTCACCATTCGAACATTGTTGACATCATGGGCCCTTACACGCAGATTGAGGAGGCTGATTTTACTCTCCCACCTTGGTTTTCGGAGGGCGCCAAGAGTATCGTCACGAGAATTCTTGACGCTAATCCACGGACGGTAAGCTTGGCTGGACCCTCAACTCCTCCTCTTAAGAGTTATCACGGATGGCATGTTAGACCCAATATTTTCAAACCCCCCCACCCCCTCCCCTCAAACCCCTACACGATAAACGTGTGATTTAGTGTTGGTTGTGCATTGCGGCGTCATGCAGCGTATGACCATGTCGGAAGTGCTAGCAGACGAGTGGTTCAAAGTGGGTGACACTGCTGTGAATTGCAGTTATGAAGATACCGATGTTGATAATGTGGATGCCATTTTCGGCAGTGGCAGCGAGGTATGAAAGCCCTCGAATTGGAAGTATGATGTAGTGTTTGTATAGATGTTGATGTGGAGAAATGCCACCATTGTCGAAGTGATGGGCTCTGGATAATTTAGCTAGTGTTGGAGATGTGGGGTTTACTACGCTACATATTGACGAACCCCGTAGTGTTGTACATCATGCATGTGCTTCTCTGATCTAATAGGTGTGTGCGCATGCATGTAGGAAAATCATGTGGTGGAACAAGCCAGACCTGCCCTCGTGAATGCTTTTGAGCTAATCTCAATGTCTCACGGCCTTGATTTGTCTGGGCTTTTTATCAAAGAGCACAAGGTAAGGGCGTGAGTTTTGGGGATTGGGACTCAACGCAGATTTGCCATTTTTTAAACCTTGCTAATACTACTCTCCTACACAGATTTCTATGAAGAGTGAAACTAGGTTCACATCCAAGCATCCAGCCAGTGAGATTCTTGAGAAGATGGCGGCTCTTGCCAATGCATTTGGGTTTAGAGTGAAAAAGAACAACTGCAAGGTATACCTGGTCCTTCAATGTGCCTTTGCAGATGAATGCCTAGTTGAACTGCTTGATTTGCCCTGCTATGATGTCCTTTCAGGTTCTTTCAAAGTGTGCTTGATATGCATTGTTAAGCTGTTTCAAAGGTATGTCAGGAAAGCATAGATGATAATAGGTCTTGTACGATCATGCAGATAAAGATGCAAAATGAGAAGCCCGGAAGGAAAGGCCGTTTGACAGTGGCAAGTGAAGTAAGGATCTTATTGTGCAACCCAACTGTAGTAAATGTGGGGCATTCCACTCTTAACATTGGTTACATTTTTCCTGCAGGTCTTCGAAGTCGGGCCTTCCCTTTTCATGGTTGATTTGAAGAAGACAAGTGGGGATACTTTAGAGTACAAAGATGTAAGCCAATTGAATGTGTATGTCGAGAAATGTTGTGTATTCCTCTAGGTGCTGTAAAGCCTCTGATCATTTGTAGCATATTGCCAAAGATGTCATAATTTAAAGCTTTATCTATGTCTCTGATGTTGCTCTTTTTTTTCTTTTTTTTTTTGGGCGTTGCAGTTCCAGAAGGATCTTTCAGTGGGCTTGAAAGACATTGTGTGGAAAACAGAGGAAGACTTGACGGGAGTTAGTTAAAATTCTGCACATGCACACGCCAAAACAAAGCATCATCAGGTCTGAAGTTGGGCCGAAGCAGAGAACTTCAAAAGAAAAAGAACCCGTCTTCTGAGCTACCCCCTTTCACAAATTCACAAACTGTAACATGTGAAAACAGCTGTTCGTGACTTATACCCTCAAAAGAACACTTTTTTCCCCGAGTGCTACACAGCCGCCAAATCCTTCTCAAGCAAACAGAGCAGCTGCGCGGTTTCTTGCAGTTTTGCCTGGCTCTTTTGTACTACGAAGCTCATCTTGCTGAATCAACATAAAGCTTGGCTTCGCAGTTCAACAGAAACCTTAGGCCCCTCTTTACAGCCCTCTGTGTGTGTGTGTGTGTGTGTGTGTGTGTGTGTGTGTGTGTGTGTGTGAGAGAGAGAGAGAGGGAGAGGGAGACAGGAATTCTTGCCTGACTGGTTTTCTTCGCATATTACATGAACAGACTTTGTGATGTGCGTTGTTCAATTGCTGTTTGCGCTCTAGTTGAGGTGGAGAAAAGTTCCTACGTTAATTTTTTTTTTTGTTTTTCGGGCACGCTCGTTTCTACGTTAATCTAGGGCTCTGGATACATTTCAAGGTTCAAGCTCCTCCCCCGCCACGTTATCGTCTAGCTCGTTGGAGTGTATACCAGCAACGTGGCATTTCCACGTCAGCAACAAATTTGTCAATTTCCACCACCGCTGGCAGTGGTTTCTTTATTAAACAATCTTCCTTCTTCTCTCTTTTTCCTTCCCTTCCCCTTTCTTTTTGTGTTTTCTTTTTTTTTTCAACTTTTTTTTTTCTTTTGTGTGTTTTCTTTTCTTTTCCTTAAATCTTAACATAAATATTAATTAAACTTAGTACTACCCTAGACTAATGTTAATTAAATCTAAATATTAAGCTGATCTCAACACTTAAACTTATTAAGTGCAAACTAACCTAATATATGCCTAATACTAACCTAATGCAACTAACCTAACAAGTTAAACTAACTTATTTAATATTAATGCTAGTACTTATATTAAATAACCGAGCAACTAATAAATTCCACTCATTAGAACTAATGAAAGCTAACTAACTATGCAAATTAACCTAATGCAACTAATCTAACCAAGTAATAAACAAACCTACTATTACTAAACCAATTATACAAATAATAGTACTAATGAAAGCTAACTAACTATGCAAATTAACCTAATGCAACTAATCTAACCAAGTAATAAACAAACCTATTATTACTAAACTAATTATACAAATAATAGTACTAATGAAAGCTAACTAACTATGCAAATTAACCTAATGCAATTAATCTAATCAAGTAATAAACAAACCTTTTATTACTAAACTAATTACTCTTTATGCTAGTTAAATCTTGACTAGTTAAAGTTAATTAGTTATTTCCTTGTAAATTTCCTTGAGATATAGGCATGCTAGATAATGATAAAGATCTGTTTGTAAAGGTGTTCTTTCTCAACTTCCTCTAAAGGTTTGTGACTCCCACAAGGCACCACTTTTGCTTCGTACGTTGGCCATGTATTATTTATTGTGAAAATACAATCGTTGTAAATTAGACTTGTTTTAGTATTGAGTCATTTTGTACATATGCTCAAAGAACATATTTGTCGTTTCAGTTTTGAGTGGCGTTGTATCAAAACTATGAAACATAGTAGTCAACTAGTAGCTAAACTATGAAACATAGTATGTGTTGTACTATACCAGCACTTTGTACATGTTTTCCTTCATTGCCCACTCACATGTGCAACAATCGCAATCACAATTAGTATTAAATACAATATAATGAACATTTGCTCTTAATGATTGACACTTAACCTTCGCCATAGCACTTGTGAAATTTAAGGTAAAAAATGTGTTGAATATACATAATGTTATGAAGATGTGTTGGAGTTATGTTAACATAAAGATTATAAGTATTTAACATATTTGTGAAAGACATTGCTTTTTTTTTTGTACACATTAATTTCTCGTAACTCAATGCGTGATTCCAAGAAAAAATTTAATCTTCAAAAAATAATACAAAGCATGGTCACGCTACGCTTGCATTATCACCCTCTTTTTCTTTGCTCCCTTTGGGAACTTGGACAAGGCTCTAACCTCTTCGTTCCTTCTACGAGCCTTCTTGCAATGGCTAGCCTCAAAGAATGGCTTCGCACGTGCAAGTGAATTCTCAAATCCGTCATCTCGAGCTCGTAACTCATGGGGTGGGTATGTCACCAACAAGACCCTTGATGATTTGGCTTGTTGCATAGACGCTTGCATTTGGAGAGCCAAGCGCTTAATTAATGCTAGAAGATCATTATCACCATCTAAGACAACACACATGGGTTTAGTTCATTCATATGGTATGTATGGTGACGGTCAATTAAGTAAAGCATCCACACATATCGCAAATCAGAAGGGTTTCACTGATAATTTGTTGTATTTTTTAGACAAATCCTCATGATATGATTGTGTGCCTATAGAAGATAATAACATTAGGCACAATAGTTTAATCCCATGGTTCTACATATGAAAGTTGGATAACGTACCATTGGTTTTGTCATTGCCAAGGCTAGGAGGCGAATTGGAATTACCCATGTCAGTAGCACTATCAATCCCCATTGACAAAACAGGGCCTAGTGGAAAAATATAACATTTTAGTGATTGCACACCAATGTAAGACATCGAAAAATAAATTTAAAAAAACACGTGAAGTATTTTCACAAACTGATGCGATAAAATCCCATAGATTTAGCAATCATGTGTGTCGATTGTAGTCCATTTGCAAACAATCAACACCTTAGCTTGGTGTAGTCCATTTGCCATTAATACCTTAGCTTGGTGCTTGCAAGGTTTCCTCTCATCGTCCACTCACAAGAGCAGCATGCCCAATCACAATCAGCATTGTCTACCTTGTGCCATATTTCTCGCCTACTTTGGCTCCTAATGAGGACATGCTTGCGCTCTTCATCTATGAACTTAACATCTTCATCATTTGATGAATAATGCTTGGTCCTTGTATGTTTCCAAAAATGTCTCTAGAGGTCCCATGACCTCCTTCTCACTACTTGCTTGTGTGTCACATGTTTTTCTTTGCATATTCATGATTACTCTCAATGATCTAAACATTTCAGCTTGAGTGAAAACATATGACACTTTCTTGATCAAGTTTTTCAACCATGATCGTCAAACATGCCAAAGACATAGGTAGAATGGTGTCCCAAACACCTCTTGCACACCAAATATGTCATACGAAGAGCAAGTTACATTACTCAAAACATGTGTAATCACATGTTAAAGACACATGTTGCAACAGTGAAAAAACACATGTCCAAACTCACTTGATAGCTTGGATTTTCGCTTGTGCATCATCCACCATAAAAGCATTGGGTTGCCAAGACTTATTGGCATCAAAAATCCGGTTTCTCAAAGCAGCTAACCAAATTTTGATATCAACCATGGAGAAAGACGACGTGATGGCCCACCCAACTGGAACACCATTTCGATGAGCATTGAATACCAACAAGATATATAAATGGAACTACAACAAACACCAATTTGTTAATAGTAATACCAAAATTTGAAGTATTATGAAATGCATTATTGGAATCCCAACGATGAGTACACACCTTGTACTTATTCGTTCCGAAAGTAAAATCCATGGCCAATAAACCATCATGAGACCATGGGTGTTCATCATGTGAAGTTGCCAACTAGTTTGGACTCCCAAAACAAATGGTTGTCCCTTGGATTCATCAAACAATTGATAGAAAAAAGTTTAACTCTTATTTGCCAATACCCAGTTGTATACACCGCGTGCATCATCTTGATTAGTTTGGAGTGTGATACATTCCAGCTTGCTTGCAACATTAAGGATGTCTCGCAGTGTAAGGAAAGTATCTTGAGTTGCCCGAAGGTTCCCTTCCTTTGCACTACTTATATGATGTTGTAACACTTGTTGGGGGGTGAATCCTTTATGTAGCATGTCACAAATCCATGATCGCATTGTTGCGGATCGCCATGGAGAGAAACACAACCTTGTTGAGGGAGGTCCCATGTATTGCGAGCCATGGCATACATTACCCTTTGAATTGACATGTTGGTATTGTATGTAATTAAAGCGACATGCCCATGGCCATAAGTACAATTGTGAAACAACAAAATGACATTGGCAGCCAACTATATAGGATTGTGATTCCACTCTTCGCTTTGGGGCTCTCATAGACGGTTCATCATCACGAGCATCCACAGGACTGAAGACACACCAACATCTAATAGAAACACACGTGATGTAGTTGCTATAAAAAAACAAAGTTGGATTTTGTACTTTTAAAACCAAGAAAGTCACAACTGCGTAGCTATGCATTAATTTGAAACTTACCCGATCAATGACAAGAAACTATCTTTGGTCGAAAATTTTAATGAGCATGCCTCATTGCTTTTCTTTCAATGTATTCAAAAATTTGTGAGGGCATCTGATCTGATAGACTCGCCATGCTTGAAGTCGGCCATGCGATCCCAAGGAATGTATGCGATCCCAAGGAATGTATGCTATTTGCTGGATGTCAAACTTTGATTGAGGATTCAAAGAGGTTTCCCATACAAGATTTGTTGCATCAAACGGACTAGGTGGAGGTGTTTGAACATTGAGTTTGCGAGCACGTGAGGTCGGAGGTTGACTCTTCAAAAGCGAAACTAGACTTATAGTAGCAGGTAAGGTGGTTCGGATTCACCGCACCCCACACAAAGAAAGGTACTACACCACCCTGTAGCAACCACAAAATTCCTCTCTCTCTCTCTCTCTCTCTCTCTCTCTCTCTCTCTCTCTCTTCTAAGCATCAAGAAATGTGACACATGTATTTTTTGGCTAGGGGTATCACCCAATGTAGATACCATGTCCTTATATCACCCACGTTCGTGGTGAAGCTCCTAGGATACACCATCGAGTTGGAGACCGAGGTTAAGTGGTTAGTTTGGGAATGATCCATTGCCAAATGATAGGGTAAGGTGATGGGCAGCCTTGATGGTAGGTATCTTATTGAGGCAGCATGGAAAGTGATAGGTGATGTAGAGGCTCTTCATGTCGGGCCCCCGTTTTGGAAGTGGTGTGGACCCTTTAATATGAGGTAGTTTGGTAGAGGCAGTCTGCACCCTATGTTTGGTAGAATGAGTGGCCATGACCCCATGGAATGATGAGCATGGGTAGATGGAGTTCGGGACCATGTTGCACAACATGATGTTATGACCAGATGGGGCTTTGCTCGATGGATACATCGGCCAAAATGAGGTCTTGTTGAGGTTTTATTGGTAGTAGTGTATTGGAGTAGAAGCTGATATAGGTAAGGAAGCTCGAGGGAGGTACCTATAAGGTTGAGGGTTCTCCAAGCGATGCGATGGGTCACACCGTTGGCTGGCTTATTCCCACCATGGTTCCCCTCCATCTAGAGATATACCTAGAGAGTGGAATTGATGAGGTTAGTTGCATGTGCATGTGTTTGTGCATTCCATGAGATGCGAGAAGTGAAAAAAATATGATGCCCATCATGAAATATATAGGTGACATGCAAGGGAAATGGATGGAAGGTGCGCCCATGTGGGTGTATTTCTTCAAACAAAAAACTTCTCCAACACTTCTTTCTTTGACTCTCTTTGCTTTCTTTAACATATACTTGACATCCCTATTTTTTGGGGATTTTAGATCAACATCTTGTTAGAGACATGGTAGTGGATTTATGCATGGTTATGCTCACAGCTACAATGGAGTTGGGTGGCCTCTATGGCTTGATGGACTTGGCATTATCAAGCATTGTTAAGCACTTAGAATAGAAGCAGGGTGGGGTGGTCAAAGACCAGGTACCTATTGATTGTAGAAAGGTCTAGGCGATGGGTCATACCATGTGTTAGTCTTACATCCACCATAATCCTCCCATCTCTAAATGGGTGTATTGAATGGGCGGGGTGGTCGAAGGCAAGGCATGGAAGGTACCTGGCGGCTGCTGCTGCTGATTGTAGGAAGTTGAGGCGATGGGTTGTACCATGGGTCAAGCTTGTGTCCCACCATAGTCCTCCCATCTAAAAATGTACTTGGATGGTTACTGCTTGTCAATGATGAAGCTTAGCACATGTTTATGAATGGATAGTGCTTATGTGTCTATTGCAAATACCATGGATTTTGTAGGTGGCATGCATAGGTGTTGGAAAAAGTTAGGCCCGTGTAGAAGCTTCTTCCCACTGAAAACTCTATCTCCTTTCCTCGACAGTTTTCATTCTGCTTTCTTCAACTCTTACACATTTTTTGAGATGGGAAATTGGTAGTTGATGTGTAATGAGGCTGGACGATAAGGCTGGTGTGACTGAGTGTCAGTCCTTTGGGCCACTCAATGGGACTCTTCGCTCATGCCTCAGGCAGCTTAAACTCCAACCCAAACCCAATATGCCATGGGAAACATGCAATGCATTAGTGAGGCAACTCTCACTTACCTCTATCTCATTTGATCGGGGACTCCTTGTGGTAGCTACATCAGTGAAATCATGCCAAAGTAGCTCAACAAAGCCACTGCCACCATGCCTCAAGTGTAACCACTGCTCTCTCTCACTCCCTCCCTCACACACACACTCACACAAACATTGCAGGCGAGAGATAGGTAAGGTTTGAGAGAAGAATAGAGCACTATCTTCACTTGAGAGCATACAAGAGTGTATAAAAGAATGAGGATTTATAGTTATAATTTGACCTTTATACTTGGCTCATAGTGTTCACACTTGGCCGGTCGATGTTAAAAATGAGGTCCTAGTGCATCCAAGACTGCCTACACTAGTGCAAACACCTTGTCCTAGCTAGTAACTCTACCCTTATTATCCATGGCATGCCTTTCATATACAAGAAACGATCACACATGTAAAATAATCCATTACAAGAGAAATATGAATTCTCTAGTGCCTAGGCCAATGAATGTAAAATGTGTCATGGCCGATCGCAGTATCATAGAAGTCTTCGGTCGGCGGCAACACTTACAATGCCCCCCTTCCTGATCCAAATTCCATCCTCGCAAGATGTGGTGGTGGTCGATCGCGGTATCATAGAAGTCTTTGGACAACACTTAACATGCCCCCCTTCATGATGTAGATTTCGTCCTCGGAATATGTGGTGGCAGACAGTGGTGTTGTTGGAATTAGGGTTGCAGGAATGCACACACAACTTCAAGAAGATGAGGAAGCTTGAGCACAACACAGTAGTGTATTATGAGTGCCAAAAATGAAAGATATCAAGCCCTAGAAGATAATGGGCGTATATACAATGCACGGGGAAAAAACCTCCTAGTGAGGGAAAAAGTGCCCCGGCGGTCCTAAGTGTGTTCACACACATCACTACTATAATATGGTAACAAATCCCCCCTGGAGTGATGCGGTGAACAAGAGCTAGCACTCATGTATAGGGAAGTGTCTAGCTATGTGGACGAATCCACAAAAGGGAGTAAGCCCAAAGCTTTGCGAAAAGCTTCGAACTTCTCACGAGGCAGAGCCTTTGTGAAAAGGTCTGCAAGGTTATCCTGTGTTGGCACATAAGCCAAACTGATCTCTCCTGCAGAGAGTCTCTCCCTGACATAATGGTAGTGCACCTCAATGTGCTTCGTACGAGCATGGAACACTGGGTTCCGCGCAACTGCCAATGCGCTCTGACTGTCAGTGAAGATGGTGGTGGCAGATGGCTGCCCAACACCCAAATCAGCCATAAGGCGTCTGAGCCACACACACTCAACCGTAGCTGTGAAAGCTGCCCTGTACTCAGCTTCACAACTAGAAGTGGCCACAGTAGGCTGCTTCTTGCTCAACCATGATATGCATGAGCTTCCAAGCATGAAGCAAAAACCACTCGTGGACACGCGTGTGTCATAACAACCAGCCCAGTCAGAATCTGAAAAAGCATGTAAATCTGGCGGCAATGATCCCCCCTTGGGATAAAACAACCCAAGATGCCGAGTACCACTCAAATAGCGAAATATACGCTTCACTGCCTGCCAATGCTTAATGCCTGGGCTATGCATAAATCTGCTCACCTGTGAGACTGCAAACTGAATGTCTGGCCTCGTAATGCATACATAAATGAGGCAACCAACAGCTGTCTGATAGAGTGTGACATCAAAGTGATCTCCAGCATCATGAAGACTCAACTTCAAACCTGTCTCCATTGGAGTAGCAATAGGCTTGCAATCTTCAAGGCCAAATCTCCGCAACAATGTTTCAATATACTTTGTCTGACACAAAGCAATACCTCCATCACACTGCTTAAATTGTATCCCCAAATAATGATGCAAATGCCCCAAATCTGACATCTCAAAAGAGGCATTCAAATCAGCCTTAAAATCAGCAATATGACTCTCATTTGGTCCTGTGAGCAGCATGTCATCGACATAGAGAGCAATGATTAGATGTACACCATCCACACGTTTAGCATACAAAGTGCTTTCTGTTGGACTATTCTGAAACCCATGTGCAGTCAAATATGCATGTATTTTTTCATACCAAGCTCGTGGAGCTTGTTTTAAACCATATAAAGCCTTTTTTAACCTGCACACTTTGTTTTCCTGCCCTCTTTGAACAAAACCACGAGGCTGCGATACATACACCTCCTCATGCAAATCTCCATTTAAGAACGCAGTCTTTATGTCCAGCTGATGTACATTCCAACCATTATGAGCTGCTAATGCACAGATGCTACGAACAGTGGTCATACGACATGTGGGAGCAAAAGTCTCATCAAAATCAATGCCCTTCTCTTGAGCATAACCTTTTGCAACAAGCCTAGCCTTATGGCGATCCACTGTGCCATTAGGCTTACGCTTCAATTTGTATACCCACTTAGTGCCAATGGCCTTCTTGCCAGGGGGCAAGTCACATAAAGACCATGTACTATTCTTCATAATAGCATCGTATTCTGCTTGCATAGCAGCCATCCAATTTTCTGAACTTTGTGCCTCATCAAATGAAACAGGCTCACTTTCATCGCACATACTAGAAACAGCCAATGCATAACAATCTGACGCATAAGAGGCACCATGAGAGCCAGAACGAGTGCGACTAGACAAAGGGGCATCCAACTTGCTGTCACGCAAAGTCTGCACCAGCCATCTAGGCATGTTCCTAGAGCCCTCAATCTCTTGTCTCTCATCCTCAAGTGCATCATGCACATCTGCATCAGATATAGGCTGATCTGTGCCATCATTTAAAACCTGCAGAGGCTGAAAAACTGCCTCATGAGGTATTGCACTTGACTGTGCACCACTGAAAAGAGGCAACAATGTATCATAGACATCACGTGAGCTGATATCTGTCTCCTTAGTACATGAAACCAAGGGCTGAACTGCATCTTCCACAAATACAACATCACGGCTAACCAAAATGCGCTTTGTCTGTGGATGATACAAACGATAGCCTTTGCTCTCAGCACTATATCCAACAAAAATACATTTGACAGCTTTGTCATCCAATTTTCTGCGATGTTGCACAGGCACTAATGCATATGCCAGGCAACCAAAAACACGTAAATGGCCAACAGATGGCTTGCGGCCATGCCAAGCCTCATATGGAGTGACAACCTGTAATGCTTTGGTGGGACACCTGTTTAGTACATAAGTGGCACACATGACAGCCTCAAGCCAAAAACCATGTGGTAGACTTTGACTCTTAACCATACATCTTGCCATTTCCATGAGAGACCTGTTTTTTCTCTCAGCCACACCATTTTGCTGTGGTGTATACGGCACTGTACATTGGTGTTTTATCCCACGCTCAGCCAGAAATGCATTAAATTCTGAAGACATATACTCCCCCCCTCGATCTGAACGGAGGGTGCCCATCTTACTTTCTGACACATTTTCAGCCATAACCAAAAACTGTTTGAAGCACAAAAACACTTCGGACTTTGCCTTCAAAGGATATACCCATGCATGCCTGGTAAAATCATCAATGAAAGTCACGAAGTAAAGGTAGTTTCCAAATGATGGAGTTTGCATGGGACCACAAACATCACTGTGAACAAGCTGCAATCTGCGTTCAGCTCTCACTGATCCATCTTTGAGAAAGGAAGCACGCTGCATTTTACCCAATATGCAGCCCTCACAAACATGCTTGACAGGTGCCTCAAGCTTAGGCAAAGAAGACACCATTTCAGATTTCTGCAGGCGCAGCAAACTTGCAAAATTCAGATGACCAAAACGTGCATGCCACAGTTTTGCATTTGAAATAGCCTGCGTATCCATAATAGCACATGCTGAATCCTCTACACATTTGCCATCCATATTGAGCTTATACAGCCCTCGACATAGTGAACCAGATGCTACAATGATGTCACCACAAGAGAGATCATGAACAGTACATCTGTCATCCACAAATTTTACAACCAAACCTGTTTTGGCAAATGCGGAGACTGACAGCAGATTCTTTTTGATCCCTGGCACATACAATGCATCAAAAAGTGTAAAGGTGTTGCCATTTGCAACATTCAGCACAATCTGTCCAACTCCTTTAACGGGATAAGAGGAGTTATTGGCACAAGTGACAGTATTCCCTGTGGGAGCAGACTCAAGGAAAGTGAATAAACTGCGCTGCGAGGTGATATGCTTAGTGGCACCACTGTCAAAGTACCATACATCTGAATCTACTGCAGACATACATGTGTCATGCAAAGATGGGTCATAACTGCACTGCGCATTGAATGCCCATTCTGTATCTAGCACAACATTAGCAGATTCATTGTTAGAAGGAGAGGCATCTGCAACAGCCATACCAGCCTCTTTCTTCTTAGCCTCTTTCGCAGCCAGCTTAGGACACGCTTTGATGACATGATCATTTCCCTTACAGTACTTGCAAAATGTCTTCTGTTTGTCACCCTTCTTCTCATCTTTGTCTTCCTTCTTTGGTTGCGCAGCATTTGCAGATTTCTGCTTACTAGAAGAAAAGCCAGCTTTACCTTTCCCGCTTCTCTGACTAGCAACGAAAGCTTGATCTGCGACACGCATAATATTCCTGTTTTGCCTTGACTGGTCTTCTTGCAGCAAAACAGAAACTAACTCCTCAAATGATAAGGCATTGGGATTGCCTTTCATCATCAAGCGAAGAGTGGAAGCAAAACCCTGATAAGAATCTGGTAGACCATTCAAAACAGTCTGCACAAGTGAACTGTCTGACAGGATTTCATCTGCAGAAATGAGCTGCTCTTTGAAATCCTTGATCTTTGTCAAAAAGCTATCCATAGAATCACCTTCGTTCATATGCTCACTCTCCAACTGTTTTCGGAGATAAGCAACACGAGCCTCATTTCTTGCCTGATACAATGTGGCAAGTACATCCCAAGCATCCTTAGAAGTCCTGCAGGAGCGAATATGTGGGATAATGGTACGTTTGACAGACAGCGCAATCAAGGCATGAGCCTGCGCATCTCTACCATCCCAACGAATCTGCTCTGCTGAAAGTGGTGGTTCTCGAACAGCTGCTACAGCACTTGTGCCTGCACCATCATCAACAGTACCTGTTTCTGATGTGTTTGCAGCATTCCCAGCCACAATAGGACGTGCATCAATACCCTGCACAATGTTCCATAACCCCTTTGCTACCAATACATGTCGCATCATATATGCCCACAATGGATAGTTGGTGCCATCCAACTTATCCTCAGCAGCCAACATGCGGAATACATCATTGTTGTCAGCCATGGCCAATGACTGTACTACTAGATGTAAATGCTGTCTGTAAGAAGAAAACCTGTATAAAATCGACCTGTGCTATGTAGCACAGCCCAAAACAGACGAATGGGCACCTGTCTTGCAGATTTTAATCCTGACAGAAAATCTGCACAGTAGGACGATTTTGCCTGCGCAGTACTTGGAATGCAAAAACGGAGGGCGAAATGACCTCAGATCAAAATTCTGAAACGACCAAGCCCTACGGGCTTTCCCACGGCATATACTAACCTGCAGACGCTCGTGAAATCTCGTCGCAATCGGAGGAGATGAAGCGGCAGGTGCCGGTGATGCTGCCCGGGAGGTGGAAGCCTGCTCTGATACCAATTGTTGGAATTAGGGTTGCAGGAATGCACACACAACTTCAAGAAGATGAGGAAGCTTGAGCACAACACAGTAGTGTATTATGAGTGCCAAAAATGAAAGATATCAAGCCCTAGAAGATAATGGGCGTATATACAATGCACGGGGGAAAAAACCTCCTAGTGAGGGAAAAAGTGCCCCGGCGGTCCTAAGTGTGTTCACACACATCACTACTATAATATGGTAACAGGTGTCATAGAAGTCTTCATCAGACAACACTTAACATGCCCCCATTCTTGATGGAGATTCCGTCCTTGGAAGATGTCATTGAAGAAGATTTGAGATCATAGGATAAAAGCAATGTAAGGCTTCGAATGATCTGTATGGCAACAATAATAACAAGTAATATGTTCTTGGAGCAACAAGCAAAAGTTCACAAAGAAATAGTGGAACAAGTAGTTATGAAATCAAGGACAAGACTCGTTAAGCTTCCCAAAGATGCTACAAAGATGAAGATTAATGTGAGGACCTAACTTAGAAATAGATACAAGTCTACGATTCATGAACTGAGTTCAAAAAATATACCTATGGTTATGACTACATTCTTAAACACAATGATACACATACAAACCATCTAAAGCTATATGTTAGCTTTGGAAGTAAAACTTCATGTGATTAGATGATTCCTTACATAACAAAAGTGTGTGTGTGTGTGTGTTTTTTTTTTCTTCTTTTGTGAAATGAAGAGTGAGAAAATACCACCCGTGGAGACCAAAGCAATGGCCAAGTGACTCCCACCAAGGATATCAAGAACCACTAAGAGCCTCTGACACGATGATGCTAGTTTGTTAGTGAAGCAAAGGCACAAGGTTCCACCCTATGAGAAATCAATACATCAGTCTTATGGTACCATTTCTAGTTTTCCAAAGACCTACCAGGATTCCACATGGCGATGGCTATCTTCTTGGTCATGTTTTATTTTTTGTGAATTTTTTTGGGGTGTTTTTTTATAATGTAACAACCATCTTTTTTACTCACACACTACCTAGAGAGCTAGAATATAACTAAGGATGATTTAATGGATGTAAAATGGAAAACTTGGCATACTTTATCTTTAGATATAGAATCGTAAGACTAGGATGATTCAAAAGAAAAGATGCTAGCATTAATATTTATCTAGGAAGCTACTAAGAGAAAGGCAAACCAGCCAAAGAATTGCAAAAGAGAGATGTATGAAGAGCCATTTTCGAATACATGTGTTTAATTTGAAGCTCGTGAAGTCATTGCTCATCTTTTGCTCTTAATCTTGGTGAAATACTTTGTAGCTACTTGTCAAGAATGAAGATTTTTATGTAGATGCATGCCTGCTGTTGTAGAAAACTTTGTTGTTACATCATGATAAACCTATAAAAATCCTCAAGGAAAGCTCTACACATGTTGATTAGCCAAGACTATGAAGTACATGCCTGCTTGTCATTGATTAGTGCTCTCTTCTCTTACTTTTTTTGTTTTTTTACTTTTTTGGGTCTTTTTATGATTATGAAAGAAATAAATAATGTTTACGCTGTGTACAAAGTATTAATGCTATACATGTTGGGCCAATACCAGTTTTTATGGTGTTAAATTTTCCAACAAGCTCCCTCTCGAACATGGTGAAATGTCTGGGAGTATGGTGGCTTAGAAGGTTTGAAGGAAGATGAGACTATCTCCTTGGGTCACCACCTCAAGTTTTTCCTTTACTCAATTTGGCATAACCTTGATGAAACCATCCTTTCCAAATGCTATGTTGAGAAGGCCTAGGTGATGGTACACATGTGAGTGCTTGAGAAGTGCTTACATCCAATTGAAGAGGTGGCAATGTGCTTTCATAAGAGTGAATTTGGCTTAGGTACTCTTCATGATGTATTGGCATGTCTATTTCCTCTTGAGGGGGTGTTGCACTGAAGAGTTGGACTTCAATAACATGAGTTGATGATTTGATGGGTGAAGAAACCTCTTGGAAAGGAGGTCTATGGATTGTTGATGTTGAAGCATGGTTTGACTCCCCCCTTCCTGAGCTATGTTGTACCCTTAAAATCTTTTTAGGTAGCCAAGTTTGGAGAGGTGGGGATCTTGTAGACACATCCATAAGTGTCTTGCCCTTGTCTACTCTCACTGAAGTATTGCTACTAGTGGTGGAGTTGTCACAACCTCTATTTGGATATGTCTATTCTTTCAAGTGTGATTTGGACATTGGGGCACATTGGCTATGGCCATTGATGAAGAAACCTTGATGTACTTGGGATGGGGTAAGATGGTAGTTTTGCTTTTGCTTAGGGACCCAAATCCAAGAATTTCCTTTATAAAATCCTTGTGCTTGTAAAAGATCCTTTTGGATCCACACCGAGGAGTAGTTTGTAACCTTGTCCTCCTCCATTTGCTGCTGTTGTTTCTCCTACTTCTTGGAAGTTTTGGTTTTGGTGGAGAGGAGTCAATGGTTGGACAAATTATTGGAACTTCTTGGGAAGTCTGCTCCCTAGTAGATTCATATGTGGACTCTATAACACGTTTTGGTTTTCGTTTATGAGCTCTTTGATTCTTCTTTTTTTTGGAGTAGTCGATGGGAAGTTAAGGTTGAAGAATCTTCCATTGACAATGGTGTAGAGGGGTTTGAGAAACTAGCTTCAAATCCATTTGATAGCAAAGCTTCCTCCTTGTGATCATCCTTGAGAGCTAGGAGCTTCACTGAAGGTTGCATAAAGACTAGAGTTTTATAGTGAGGATGTTCTACCATATGTTCAATCTCTTTTGCAAAGTCACTCTTACCTTTTGCACTTGTCAACCGATTGTAACCAAGGGTGATTAAACCAACCACTTTTGTACTTTTCTTCTTGCTACCCCTCACTCTAGCTTCACTTGGTTCAAGCTCGGGTTTCCCTAGTTGGCACCAAGCAGAAAAAAGGATTAATTTATGCATGGCTTCCCCATTAATCAAAGAACTAAATAGCACTCACCCATAGGGACTAGCTAGTTCAATGTATTCTCTTTTTGGTTCCAAATCTATTGTAGTTGAAACCATAGGTGCTTCAACACATGAAGTAGAAGCTTTTGGAATAATTTTACGCGTGTGATTAGAGTTCCAAGATGTGGCAACATTGCATTAGTTTTCCAAAGATGTGGTAATGGCCATGGTTTCATTAGCTAGAGGAACATATGGGTCACTAGCTAGGATTTCCTGTAAAGCTGTATTCATGCTTGTGTTAGATGGTTCTTGGACCTTTTCTTGCTTTTGTGGAGCAGTTGATGGCTTTGTCAAAAATCCTAGGGATGTCATGCTAGATGCAATTCGTGAGTTGGTAATGGCTTGTCCCCTTGCTCTCTCAGAGACTTGTGCAACTATAGGTGCATCTACCTTTTAACTGCTCTTGAGATTTCTTGGCATGAGTAACAATGTTTTGCTCTTTTCTCATTTCTTCCAGAGAGTTATCCAGTCCCAACATCATCAAATGAAGACTCAGTTTGATTCCAAGGTCCTTGATGGCTACTTGCGTAAGTGCTTGCCAAACCAAAGGATAGCATTTCTCGGTGACAAGATCCATAAGTAAGTTTGTTGCTATGTTATAATCCCAATCTTGTCCCTTTAGATTTCCTTCCGTCCATGTACTCAAGGGTCTTTGAGAAGTCTACTCAAGATTCGTTTCTATGGTACCAATGGTCTCTTTTAAAGAGAATGTGGGGGGGAGAGAGAGCTTGAGTTCCTTGCAAGCAACCACACACACACACACACAAGAGAGTGCAAGACACAAGAGAGCTTGAGTTCCTTGCAAGCAACCACACACACACACAAGAGAGTGCAAGACACAAGAGAGAGATGGATGGCTCAATTTTCTTCTATATTCTTATCTTCTTTACGACCATATAACTAAAAGATAAGAGTAAATAAATAAAGGGAAAGTACTCTCCTACAACATATAAAGTGGTTGTTCTATAGTGTGAACCCGACTATATGAGCTAGCACTATAACTATGCCATAACTCTAGTACTCCAAAGTGGTTGTCACATAGCTTGTCATCCACTGGCGGCATATCGACCATAATCTCACCAACCATGCCAGTGACATAAGTGCAGAAGCTATCACCCAGGCAAGTCATCAATGTCCATTTCGTAGCACTAGTTGAGCTAGATATCTCAACATCCCCCCCCCTCGAGCTCAACTCCACACACTACACTCCAAGTAAGCTCTTAAACCTGTGGAGATTCTCTGTGCCCAATGCCTTCTGAAGATGTTAGCCACCTGAACCTCTGTGCTGACATATACGAGATTTATATCACCTGCCTAGAACCTTCTCCCTCACAAAGTGATAGTGCACCTCAATGTGCTTCATTCTACCATAGTATACTGGGTTACTGGCCAATTGTATGCTACTCATGTTATCACAATAAATGACAACTGCCCTATCCATGGTCTCACCCATATCACCAAGTAGCTTTCGAAACCAAGTTACCTCACAAGATGCCGTTAGCACCCCTATACTTTGCCTTTGTACGACAAGGCAACTGTTTCCAACTCATAGCAACACTCCCAAATGAGAACATAAAACCATTGGTAGATCTCCTGTTTGCAACACTACCAGCCCAATTAGCATGCATCTGTGTACCCATGTAGCTGTATCTCTATACCAACCTCATAGCAACACTCCCAAATGAGAACATAAAACCATTGGTAGATCTCCTGTTTGCAACACTACCAGCCCAATTAGCATCTGTGTACCCATGTAGCTGTATCTCTATACCAACCTCATAGAAAAGTTCATAATCAACTGTGGACTTTATGTACTTGAGAATCCGTTTAACCGCATCCAAGTGTGGCTTCCTAGGGGCCTCCATAAGTTGACTCACAAGTCCAACATCATAACTGAAGTCTAGCCTAGTAATAGTCATGTAGATCAAGCTACCCACTATGCGCTTGTATGTAGTGGGGGTCCTCCAAAAGCTCACATGTATCTACGGAAAGCTTTATTCTTATTTCCAAGTGCCTACTCAAAACAAGTGGGCTCCAATTCCTGTTTTGCTTTAACCATGTAAGCATAATGATGGGTTGTATCTCCATCATATCTCAACCTGTCTCAACAGGGTACCTAACCCTCGTAAACCTGCGTACACCTGGATCACTGCCAGGTGTCCTCAAAACAACCCTCATTCTCCTCACATCAGGAGTAACCACAGATGGAAAGCCAAGCTCCTCATCAAGGCTCTCCTTCGAGAGCCACTAGAGTCATCACATATAAATGACCTGTTGATAGATACATGTGTACCTACCTTTTCCTCCCTTTGCATGTTACACGTGTACCTACATCTATCCTTAACCTACCTAACCGTGGGCTAACATTGGATCCACTGCTAGAGGACTCTCCAGGTCCACTAAGCACCTATGATTGCTGCTCTACATGTGGTGCAGCATCAGCACTTCTTACATCTACATCTTTTGTTGCCTTCACTGTTGGTGCATATTAGCTACTCATCTCATATCAAAAACATCATCTGCATCTTCTATTTCCCTCAGTGTTGGTCCATACCAGCTACTCATCTCGTCAAAAAAAACATCTCTGCTTACTCGCATCTCATGAGTGGTAGGGTTATAACATCTATAACCTTTCTGGTCTATAAAGATGCATTTCTCTGCCTTTGGATCCAACTTTGTTCTCACTTCATCAAGAACCTGCACATATGCAATACACCCAAACACTTTCAACAAGTGAGACACATCCGATCTTATGCCTATAAACTTATGTTCAGGAGTCATACCATGAACAACTGGAGTGGGTGTCCTGTTCATAATGTACATAGCAGTTACTACTGCTTCTGCCCAAAAATAAAGTGGCATATTCTTTTCAGTCCCATCAAGGCACGTAAACTGTCTCTTGATTCCATGATTCCTCAAGAAATTGTTGAACTCATTGGAGAAATATTCTTCCCCACCATCTGATCTCAGGCATTTTATTTGCATGCCTTTTTTCTTCTCGACGAAGGCCTTAAATCTCTGAAAGTAACCAAAAACCTCACTTTTCTCCTTCGTGAAGTAAATCCACACTTTCCTAGTGTGGTCATCAATGAATGTAACATGCTACCTTTTACCTGCAATTGTTGCAGTCTTGGTTGGTTCCCATACATCTAAATGTATGACATTTAGATAATGGCCTTGCACTGACATGCTTTTCATGTGGGAAGGCGTGTTTGGCCTACTTGCCAAGCTAGCATGCTTCACATACTTTGTGCATACTATCAACCTTAAACTTTGGCAAACCTACAATAATATTTTGGGCCTACATAAACTCAGTCTCGCTCTATATTCACATGATCAATGTGCTTGTGCCATATGTCAATATATGCAATGACACTTGCTCCATGCTGCGTAAACATGGTGGGCAGTTGGCTAACCCATGGGCCGATTGGGGTTAGTAGTAGGCTAGATCGGTGGATTCCTACGATATAGTTAGATACGTTCAAGTTACGTTAGTTAGAATAAGTCCCAAGAAGATTCTTGTTCTATGGGAAAGAATCAACAGCCATGCCTCGCTTCTTAAGGGGAAAAAAGCAATGATTTCTATGAATCAAGTGCAAGTCCCTTTTTTGATCTGGCCACGTGACCTATGGGTTTGGTCAGAATAGAAAGGATAGTTAAGGCCTTGACCCATTAGTTAAGATTCTCGTTATAAAATTTTATTGGAGGAGTCGCCCATGCTTTCTGGGCGAGGGATGTTTTTTCGGTCTCAGTTTTGGAGGAACTGGCAGATTAGTCTCTTGTCCGATCATCCGTGTGGGTTATCTTTACTTTAGGCATGTTCATATCTATCATGCCATTTCTATTACCCTTTGCAACCAAGCAACACTGATTTTTGAAGTCTTCCACAAAACAACCTTGAGGATCAAACCTCCCTTGTAGACCCTGCTTAACTATCTGTCCAACAGAAACCAGGTTCTTTGTAATATTTGGAACATGAAGTACATCTGCCAAGTACTTCATTTTGCCATCCCACATAGACAATGGCACTTTACCAACATGCGCAATGGGATGTGCAGTATCATCACATGTTTTTACATAACCTGGTTTTTTCATTTTCTGCATCTCTAAACCACTCAGCATGACTGGTCATGTGGTTAGAGGCACCAGAATCCACAAACCATGTATCTTGAGATCTTGACACATCTTCCATTATGGAACAGAGCATGTGCTGCATCACAAACAACTGCTCACTTCTATCATCACCTCCCTATTTACTAGATGATGCATAATTACCTTGCTGCAACTTTCCACTTTTAATGTCATTCTACTTTTTATAGCAATCCTTTGCAGAACCCTTACCTTAGGACGAATAATGGTCCTTAGAATTCACACTAAAAGTGTATAAATTGTGGGAAGTCCCAAAAGGATTAGGAAAGAGATTAGATTAATGATTCAAGTTCTTCCTTATGATTCATTAAAGGATTATTAATGAAAGGAGCCCTTTTTTCTAGAGAAATAAAGCCCCTAATTTACGTTAAGGTCTTATCTTTAGTTTTGAACTTGGCAAGATATGTAGAGATCATTCTTACCCAATAAAGATAAAGGAATTTCTAGTAAAAGGTAAAAGGATCTCGAGACATTAGAACTTGTTCATGGAATGGCAGAGACCTCACCTAGACTACATGGTTGGAGGATCTATGTAATCGGATGTATGACCCAAGGACTATGTGGAAGTCTCACCAAACTTGTGATGGTTTATCGGGCTCTGAATGCATGAGTGGTGCATGACTATTTTATCATGTTTTACTTGTTTGCTTTTGTATTTATTGTGGATGCTTGTGAAGGTACCACATAGATGTATTTGTCATGCATATGTTGCCTGAGTGGTGAGTCTTGTCTCACAAAAATGGTTGCCTAAGACCTTGACCCATCTTGGTTGGATGTGGGTGAGCTCCCAACATAGTTAATATGATGGGACAAAGGGGGGGGCTCTGGTTATACCAGGCAAGTCTAGGGACTAGATGTGCACGTCAGTTTCATGCGGCTCTTGTGATGTGACTGGTTGAGTGTTCTTGCCTTGGGAGTGCAAGTATGGCTATCAAAACAGGCTCCCTAGATTTTGGCATGAATCTTGGATTTAAATGTGAGACTTGTGGACTCTTTTGTTTAGCATATTGGTTTAGGAGTGTTTAGGCTCCATAGTGTATACCTTCTTGGACTAGGAGTGCTTAAGGGAAAATTTGGGAATCAACTTTAGATTGTAGGCAAAGTTAAGGTAGAACATTCCCCTTTATAATCAAGGAATAAGACATCGTGTTGAGCCTTGGGGATTGCCAATGCCTCTTATTCATGAGAATTATAAAGTGCCCCTTTACTTGGAGGAATCATACTCAATTCCTACCATAAGATCTATTCCAATTCAACTACGTAAAAAAGCTATTGGATTACTGATAATGATGTATTAGTGAGTCGCTATACCACCCTTGTCTAGTCTTCTACTATGATTAACCATTAAAAGAGCTTAGAATTGAGGAAGAGACCTGAGCCTTGAGATCCTGAAGACATAGGAAACCTAAGAGTGCTACATGATAACTCAAGACAACGATGGGAAAATAAGAAAGTGTTAAAATATCTTAGAACCAAGGTAGAAGCTTGTAACGAACTTGGAGTCGTAGGAAAACTAAGAGAACTACCATATCTTAAGGGAATAAGAGATTCAAGAGAGATAACTTATGCTCAAAGAATCTATGTTAGGACAAGACACTAAGAGAAATGAGTCAGAGTGGGGATGGGTGTCACGATAGTCAAAAGGAAACTCAATAAAAGGGCCATGCATTTACACATCAACTTAGAGGAAGAGTTAATGACCATAGCCATCAATAAGGCCAAAACTTAAAGAAGAAACATGAACTTTTGAGAGAAATCTTCTCTACCCCTATAGCTATCTCTATGGCTATGTACTTAAAAATGAAATCAAAATCTTGGAACAAATTCCACCAATGGATGAAAAATTACCTCAGGTCATAGAAGACATGAGTGAGATAAATCAAGGAAAATCCACTGAAGGTATAGAAAGATGCGCCTACTAGTGTAATGGGTAAATACTTTGAAGGTGATGATATGAATGCCACCATTCTAATCAAATTAGAGGATGACAATCATAGATGAAGGAGAAGAAGCGAGCATAGCCACCAAATACATGTGGCAAAGATGGAGAAGCAAGCCACTAAAACCTTCAAAAGTTATCCTAAAATTAGCTACCCCCGCTGCCATTACCGATGGAAATTTAGGAACACCTATAGGAACCTAAAAGAAGTAGAAGTAATGTTGTGAAGCCTAGCCTACGAACATATGTTTGCTATTGTTGTGAGGCTAACCAATTATGATGTGATTTTTGATGTTAATCCATGACTAGGAAAGAGATGACATCTACATATCCCGAGGAGGATAGTGCCATCAAGGTGAACCTAAAAAACCATTCTTATAGAGATGTGAACGCCATGTCATCTATCAATGACTTAGGGTCTGATTTGACAGCATGGTTAGAGAGATTAAACTTATGTCATGTGAACATGAATAGTTGTAAAAGGTGTGAGCATGAGGAGGAAACTTCTATTACTTCACTACTAGACCCTAAAGAGGAGGAGAACTAGATGCATCTATTTTCTATAATGGACACGTCCTAGAACCATGGAAATTGAGTTCTATGATGAAGACAAAAATGGTGTTGTTTCCATCAAAACCTGGCAAGGAACCTATATAGAACATCGAGTGTTCCACCTCCGTTGGTTACCACCATAGCAAATGTTGCTGGGAACCATGCCGATGAGGCTAGTTGATACTTAAAACATTCTAGATGAACCCCCTAGTACATCAAAATTCTATGTTAACTATCCAAATTCAATCCCTCTCGGAGCCCACCTAGAAGTGAAAATACATTCGGGATAACTAGGACCAATGACATGGGATACTTAATAGTAAACTACCTTAATGCAGATAGCATCAAAAAATTATATGACACGGAACATTAATGTCTTGAGAAGAGCCCCTCTTGCTTGTTTTAGATGTTCCACCGAGTGGTAGAATTCCCCATGAAAGCAAACCCTTGAAGTAGTAACAAATCTGCCACCATTAGATAGATGGTGCATTAGGTGTGGCATAGATCACTTGATCAATGATGACTACCTACATAATCTTGAAACTCCAAATCCATCTACAATCACACCAAAGGATAAACATTTTCCAAGCAAAAACCTCCAAGGTAGTCTGAGAGCAAACATGAAAACTAATGGGTGAATTTTCTCTCATGAAAAAACATATTTTATCCAAGAATATACATAAGATGCATATATATGTTGAATTTATAGTGTATTTTTCTCAATCAAAATACCAAAAAAGTGGTCTCCAATGTAAGTACCCTTGAGATGTATTTTCTCCAAAAAAACGCCCATGAGGGGGATATTTTCTCCAGTGAAAATACCCTTTGGATTTTCGAAGGGGTATTTTCTCTAGCGAAATACCTTTGGGTTTCTTCAACAAAGAGTAATGGAAGGGCATCTTCTCCATTAAAAATACCCTTAGAGGTATTTTCTCCAGCAAAAATACCCTTTGGGATCCTTGTTTGGGTATTTTCTCCACCGCAATACCCTTTAAGGTCCTTCAGAAAGTAGTAGGGGGGATAATTTCTCAAACAAAAATACCGTTTGGGCCCATTAAAGGGTTTTTTTCTTCAAATATACGCTTAGGGAGATGTTTTGCTAAGTAATTATTTTTCTTATAATCACCTATTTGTGTATGGTTCCCTAGCTGCTTACCTATTTCTTGAAGAATTTACTCTACAAGATAGTGACTAAAGTTTCCACTCGAGATTCACCACACTAAAATGTTTTCGTTCGAAATATGTATGCATCTATCACATTGTAGGCAAGTTTTGGCATAGTTAGTGTCATATGCCAGTCTTCTTTGGAGGAAGAATAGGAAGTACCAGCGATTATGGCGAGGGTGGAGGCCCAATAAAAGCAAGATTATGCTCTAGAGACTCAAAAAGTCATAATGATAATAAGACAAGGAAAAAAGACCTAAAGACCATCTAGGTTATGCTGAGATTGAGGATGTTCTAGAATCACTAAGCCAAATAACCTTGAATGAAGAGAAGAGATTAAATAGTCCCGATGGACCTATCCTGACAAAGAGAACCCGAGAACTCCGATATAAAGCTAAAAGAGCTTTGCAAGCTCATAGAGAGGAATGAAAAACCCTTGGGGTTAAACCCAATTGATGATCCGAGCAATGTAGAAATAGAAATTATCCTTAAACTATCAGTTTAGATCATTCTCTATGAAGAACGAGGCAAGGATGGATTGATCATAATGGACAAAAAGGACAAGCTTCTTAAAATGGCCAAGAAAGCCGTGGAAGGGAAGTATAATTCAGAGAACTAGAAGAACCCCTTCCCAAGAAATTACAAGCTTACCACCCTAACCTGAGAGAGGAAATCTTGATATCAAATGATACACTAGAGTTAGTGCAGTAGACCCAACTAGAAATAGAAGGGCTCTCCATGTTCCCACAAAGGCTCTCCATGTTCCCAACTAGAAATAGAAGGGCGCTCCATGTTCCCACAAAGAACCCCTATTACAACACCGTTAGAGCCTTTTAGAGAGGAATCGCCATGAAGGGAGTGTCAAGTAAGAAACCACTCCCTTTATAGCTTTCTTTGATACTCTTTACTACTTGGTTCAACATTTTTTCACTTTGGGCGAGGAGAGAAAAATATGCAAGCCTTTTCATGCCAAGTTATGTCATTTGAGGGATTGATTGTTGAGCATGCCAATTCAAAAGAATGGAAGGAAATTTTCTTGTGAATGCATTGTTCAATGGAATCCATGCAATAATTCATATTATCATGTTAATTGAAAATAATGAAAGGAAATTCGCTTGTGAATGCATCATTCAATGGAATCCATGCAATAATTCATATACTCTCATGGGCTAGCCCACCATCTAGAAATGTACATGGATGGTTAATGGCAAGGGTGTGGTGCTACTGCACACTTTCGAGCACTTTAGGGTTCTAACAAAAGTGGCCAATGTGTTTGGTCTAGCACACAAATTTTTCTTAGTTGATCAAGGAGAACCGTGAGCTTTTGCATTAAAGTGTGTTTAGCTAAGAAGATTATGTCATGGTGATGTGCATGATTAGTGCTTATGTGTGTTATGTGAAGTGCTCAACAAAGAAGTGGGTTGACTCAAGAATAAACAATGACTTTATGAATGGATAGGTCTAAGTGGCTCTCAGATAATAGTGGTATATGTATAGAATAGCTAAGAACGCTAGTCACATCAAGTAAGGGTGGTTCACGACCTTGGTTTTGTCATATACTTGTTGAAATCCTTATGGAGCATTTGTGCCTAAGCATCCCTTTCAGTCCTACACTTATACAGCTAATACAAGTCCATTAAATTGTACCTGTTTAGTAGGATTTACATGTACTATTATTATTATTGCTTATTAAAGCGGAGATTAACGTAGTAACACACACATTGATATAGCAAGGAGAGATAGATGGAAGCATAATACTAAAAGTAGATTAATGAGAATAAGTGAAGTGACATGATAAGGTCAGTTACACACTCATAAGATTGCATACATATGCTTGTGAGAAAAAACCTCCTAAAGAGCAAAAAAGTGCCTCGGCACATTATTAGCATATGTCCACACATCACTACCATATAAATGAGCTATAAATCCCCTCTGTAGTGGTGATGTGAACATGTACATGGATCATGTGGCTGATCAATTCCCAAATGGCAATAAGCCCAAAGCTTTGCAAAAAGCTTTGAACTTCTCTCGTGAGAGAGCCTTTGTGAACATATCAACCACATTGTCATGTTTAGAGACATAAGCCAAGATAATCTCTCTTGCAATGAGCCTCTCCCTGACATAATGATAATGCACCTCAATATGCTTTATGTGAGCATAAAACACTGGATTCCTCGCAACAACTAATGCACTCTATCAGTGTGAAGATGGAGCAACGCCAAGATCTGCCAAAAGGCATCTGAGCCATACACACTCCATAGTCACTATAAAAGTTGCCATGTACTCAGCTTCATAGCTCAAAGTGGCCATTGTTATGATATACATGAATCACCAAAGTGAAATCAAAAGCCACTAGTGGATAATCATGTGTCATAACACTAAAAGCATGTAGTTAAACATCACTCCCATTATAGAATAAGCCAAGGGAAGGAATACTCACTTGACAGCTTGCCAATGCTTACATCCAGGATTATACATAATTGAGAGACCCCAAACTGAATGTTTGGCCTTGTATTACATCGATAGAGGAGGCACCCAACAACCTATTGATAAAGTGATGCATCAAATGGTTCACCTACCTCCTGGAGACTAAGTAGAGCAAGAGAACCAGGTCAAAGAGAAGAAAGGATTGGAACCAACAACTAGAGAGGAGAAAGCATTCTACACCCGAGGAGGCCTCGCAGAGAGGACGAGGACGAGGAAGAGGTAGGGGAGGAGGAAGAACCTTCACTTGCCACAACTGTGGGAAGCCAGGACATATGGCTAGAGACTGATACAGCAAACCAAATGACGAAGGATCGACATCAGTAAACTTCATGGAGACTCCTAAGGTAGAGGAGTCATGACATCTTTTCTGAGAGAGAAAGAGAGAGAAAGAGAGAGAAACCCCACAACCCAATGTAACCTACCCCAACAGAGTAAAACCACCTCTGAGCCACCGATGATGTAGGCCATGTGGTAGATGTATGTGTGAGCACTTTAGTCAAGGTCACAGGCACTTGTAGTAGCCTTGGAAACATAGAGAGAGAGTGTCAAGGACTATGAATTAAGGACTTGAGGCACTGGTCACAAGCTACCAAGTAAGAGGGAAACTTGGTATAGGGTCCAGGTGTGCTAGAGTTGTTCACTTGAGGGGAGGTGTTGAAATATGCAAGTGAATGGGTGTGTGTGGGAACAAGCCCTTAGCTAGAGACTGTAAAAGGGAGTCTGTATATGAGTGAGTAGTATCAGTGAAAAGGTGAGAAGAATCTACTAAAAGAGAGAATCAAGGGTAGCAAGTAAGAGGGAAACTTGGTATAGGGTCCAGGTGTGCTAGAGTTGTTCACTTGAGGGGAGTTGTTGAAATATGCAAGTGGGTGTGTGTGGGAACAAGCCCTTAGCTAGAGACTATAAAAGGGAGTCTGTAATTGAGTGGGTAGCAGTGAAAAGGTGAGAAGAATATACTAAATGAGAGAATCAAGGGTAGCATGAGTGAATTTAGGGGTGTGGAAAGATTCTAGGAAAAGGTGCCCCCAGATGTAGGGGAGGTGGCACAAATCAAGGAGAAATCAATGGATATGCTTTACATCTTATGGATGTAAAACCTATAAATTGAGGCATTGGCCTAATGAGAAATTGTTGCTTTTTAAGTGTCCACCATGCCTACATTATCCTATTAGATTAATTGTTCACTAATCTTATCTTAATCATCCTTTAATTACTTGTTGCTAATTATGTTGATTCTTGTGTTTGATCCACCATAGCCCACTCTTGCTTGTATTTCTAACTTTAATTAAACCAAAAAGATGCGTAAAAGAAACAGATAACTAATGGATGTTATATATTCTAATAAGTCAGATCCCTTCCTCTGCCAACTCTCTCACAAAACATCCATACAAAAATGAGCAAAGCTCTAATTAATCTTCTAACTTGGTAATGTTTATTCTTCAAACTCTACTCTTCTGGACAGAAATGAACTATTGTTCCTTTGACATAAATCACATGCCTCCTCTCAAACACGGGGAACCCATTGTCTTCATCGTCACCAAGATTATTTTCTTCAATTTTTCCAAGAGAATGAAAAGGACTTGTAAATTGCCAAAATCAATCTTCTTAACATAATTAAGAAGATTGATTTTGGCAATTTATAATAATTATGTTAAGAAGATTTATTTTTGGTAATTTATAATAATTATATAATATATATATATATATTTTCAAAATCAATCTTCTTAACATAATTATTATACTATTTCTACTAACCAAATATATATATTATACCTCGCACAATAGAGGAAGCCAAAATCTTCTTAACATAATCATTATACTGTTTATACTACCAAAATATATATATTATACCTCGCACAATAGAGGAAGCTAAAAAAATCTTCTTAACATAATTATTATATTGTTTATGCTACCAAAATATATATATTTTACCTCGCACAATAGAGGAAGCCAAAGATGGTATATGATGAGTATCAACATAATACTCATAATGCATACCATACGTTACTATGGAGGTATGAAAAACCCAATTCTCAATCTGAGGAATGGAGCACCCCAAGAAAGACGGAGAGAATCAACTTGACACAGATATACTCCCCATGAATCATCAGGAATAGTTGTACCAAAAACCTCAATACATTCACTAACGACTTTGACACATAGTTGATTTGCATCAACTGGCAAAATCCTACACACAGAAGTATAACAAAAAAGTAATGTGGAACCATTCCTCAAAGTCACTTGTATAGTAATAAAAACCAAGCTCTATACTTACTCATCAGCAAAGGCATTAATCAAAATACCGCCTATGCAAGTTCCAGGCAAAGGAGCCATCCATAGTGGTGGATCTATAAAACATGATAGAATTGAATGTAAAGATTGCTTCAATATCTTAAATAAAGACCTAGTATATATCTTGTAAGAATATTACTAAATCTTGAATGTTTCCTTGAGGCATGTCCAAAGTAAAAATAACTTCGAACATATTTGCCAAGACAAAAAAAGCACGACCAAGCATTAGGGGAAATTCAGGCTCCAAATGGACCCTTTTAGAGCCTATTAAAATAATATAAGGCCATCCCAAATGAGAGTTCCTGGATTCTAGATCCATGTAACATGGATATTTTTTCCGAAGTGGTCCCCACAATTTCAAGCACAAAAAAGAGGAATAAAATATATTAGCATAAAACTCAAAAATAGAAGAATGTTAGGCCTGAATACCACCTACCAAAACGTATGTCAAAAGGAATATCAAGAAAAGAGGCCAAACTGATTTATTTCTCCACAATTTGAACTTAGTTCTCTTCGTTTCCCACCTCTCTTACGTCACTTATTTTTGCCATATTTGCTTCATCACTTCTTCTTCTTCTGTCAGCCTGTTTTTTATTCCATCTTAATAATCTGGTAAACTTCATTAAGCTATGTTTGCTAATCATAATTTTTATTTTGTTTGTTATATTCATTAATCTTCCTGACTATGATGCCAATTGTGAAAACTTACAGGATTATTTGTCAACTCGACTACAAGGAATACGGAGTTCAAGGTTCACAACATTTCTTTAAAGTTTTATTTTTGTTATATAGATTATTGAGCTCAGCGAAATGGTAATAATTTTCTCTTTTCCCTTTGTAGATGAGCTCTAGGAGAAAACACATCTGCAGCATTGACAGTGTGGAGCTTTTCAACAGGAAGGATTCTGATTGTTTGGTAGTTGGATCCCTCAGTGGTTCAAGAAGTTAAACTAGATCACGATGAGACCCAGCACTTAAGGAGCATTCAAGGTAAAACTAAAAGACATTGGTGATCCTAAAAAGCATTGGAAAGGTAGGATCATGGAGTTCTTCATGCAGCCAAATGGTACAATCGAGGTCCTTGTGCAGCATGTTTATATGCGCACAGACATAATGCTACATCACCATGATGAAAGTATAAAATCTAAGACAAATAGTAAGATTCAATAAGTAGTCTTTGTTTTCTGTATTCAATACCTAAATTTTTTGTGCTCTATAGCTAAGCATTAAAATTTTCTTACAGCTTTATATCCATTAAATGTGGAGAAGTGGAAGAATGTAGAGTGCATCAGAGTGGAAGAATCAATGTCTTCCATCTAGAGATAGGCACATTGCTATATCCACCCAGCCATTTAGTAGCACAGGAAATCTTCTTTCATAATTCCATGTATGTTTTGGCTAATGCAAATGATAATGTTGGTAGACTTGAGTCTATCCCACTACCAGCATTGTCTAGCCGAGATGGGTTTGTTCTTGCACAAATATCATTTTGCAGTATACAAGAATAAGATAAGAATAGATATGCATGCAGAAATGAAACCATCAATAGGCTCTAAGGACATCTATTTGATTTGGTTTATACCATTTAATGCCTTTGCATAGATGTTTGAATCATGTGAGGGTATCAAGAAAACAAAGATAACATATCAAGTGAGGTCCCTTGATAATGATTTGATGAACCAAATTTTGGGGGAGGGATGGGATGTAAAGAGGACCTCTATAGAAGATGCCATTAAATGCAAAGTAACAATACCAGATGTTATATTCAAGTGAAATCAAAATATAAAGTTTGTTTATGTTTGTAGAAAATTCTATTAGGGTGACATCTATTACTTTTAAGCATTGATTGTTTTTATGACCAGGTATTTCATTGGGAGACAAACATTATGCATGCGATTTCATTACAAAAGATGGTGAATATGGAGAGGTGTCTGGAAAAAGCTTGGATCAATACATGCATGATGGAACTCACTCTTCCATCATCGATGTTGTAATCCAATTACAAGGTCAAGACCCGTTAGTGGTCAATCCAGAAAGCCATTGGCCATTGGCCTTTCTTAGACAAGAGATCCAATTGATGTATATTGATGCACCGAGGGATTTCTATTTTAAGTTAGATGGTAGGAAAATTGGAAACATGAGTGAAGCTTCCAAAAATTGCTCTGTTTGTATTGAACCACATATCCTAGAGGTTTTAGAATCACCTTGAGATTGTAACCTTTCCATCTATAATAAAATTATAAGAGATATATTTGGTCTATACGTTGTTGTATAAATATTACTTCTTCTTCTTTTGCATTTTTTTCTTTCTATGGCAACCACACGTCTTGGGCATCCCTGCTCCTCTACCTTAAAAACATCTAGATTTCAACATTAAGCCATAATAGGATATTATTTACATACATTACTTTGAATTCTACACATAGGTACTGACTTGCAATATGCGTGGTTAGTATAGCGTGAATATGGAAGCCTACGTTTGATTGGCTACATTGCATACTTGTGCAACGTGAAACCATACGGTCATTGTATATAAATAAACATTGTAGTATCGTGAGCTTTAGAAGCCCGTTTGTTGCATATTAGTGCAACATAGACCTTGTATAGTGCAAGTCAGTACAATGCAATGTAAGGCTTCCCCCCTCACCAACATCCAACGTAAATCGCGTTGTAATGACATACAATATAGATGGTCTTTTTAGCTCCAAAACCCTATTCCATATCTTTGTCTCATATTCGTGTTTGCTGAAATTTTAATAACGCAAACTTAGTATAGCATGAATTCAAAACCATGGAGAATGAAAGGAATATTTCATGTAAAGACATTACCATAAAGCAAGTTTCTTAGAGATCATCATTATAACATGGAGATTAAAAAATGCCTTTTTAACATTTGGCATGACAACATTTTGTACATGTCAAGAGTAGTTAATACAAATAATTTACACATGGTCAATTATATTGAATTTACACATTGTATCAAAGGTGAATGGGCTGACTAGAATATTATCGTTGGATAGGGGAAGCTTGCTCTTACTGTGGGGGGGAGTGCTCTTGTTGTTGGGGAGAGTCAATAGCTTGCTCTTGTTGTGCTTTCTCCCACCGAGGGGATGGCGAATCTCTAAGGTGGATCCACTCCCTGTCGATTGGCTTTTATGGATACTGTCATTGCGGCGGCATTAGTCTTGGTCATCGTGGAGGGGGCACAAATGCCTATGGCATATCAGGTTCTCATTGCCCAGTATTGTTAATTAGAGTTTCAATTGTTGTGGCCTTGTATAGTCGTACATCCAAATCTATATAATCCGTTAATCGTAGAGTCTACACACACGAAAAATTACATATGTGCTATCAGAGTGAATGTACAAAGAAACTAAGGAATCATTAGAAGAAGAAGTGCATGCTTACATTTTCTAAGGGCAGTCCTAACATTGAGTGCAACAACAACATGGCGTTGTAGCACACTCTCCAACCACAACTAAAGCCATCATGTTGCTCTAGGACTCTGCATCTAATGATCTACGTTGCCTCTAAAATCTCCTCCTAGGTAAGGGCCTCAATACTAGCTATTAACTTTCTAATAGATCTGCACACCATTTTTCAATTGTCAATTCACTCTCTCTCTCTCTCTCTCTCTCTCTCTCTCTCTCTCTCTCTCTCTCTCTCAGAGTAATATAAAAAATGATCACGTGGACTTATCACCTCACGTTGCCATGAAATCCTATAGTTGAATTGGCAAGATAACATGGCTTAGCCTCAATATCTATAACAATCAAACTCCAATGTCTACTACAAAAGTCAATAAACATTATAAGATGGTAAATCTAGTATCTATGTCAAAATACCAAAAGTACAATTTAGATCACATGACACTTACGCTTCATGGTAGGCCATTACAAAGATCTAGGCATGGTCCAAATCTATTTGCCTAAACCATGGACATATATCCACGTAGGAAACCTCCTCTGAAACCAAAAGCGAGGATATAAGAGAATCCAAAATATATACCCTATGCTGAGCTTCCCGTGTGGCAGATTTGATAAAAACTAGGCTGCACAGATAATTAGCATCGTATTACTTCGAGAAAGAATAACACTTTAAATTAAAGTTTGGGGCAAGGACATAACAAACCTTAAAATAGCCTACATAACTCTGTTGTTGACCTCCTTGTGCATTTTGCATAACACCTCAATCTCCACCTCGAAAGGAAAGTATTGTGAGGAATGTCTCGCACCGACAAACTCACAACAAAGGAGGGGGAAAAATACCTCAAAGCTTGGACATTAGAATTATGCAATTCTTTGAAAGTCAACTTCTCTCCTTGTTGCCCTTTCAATTCTCTCCACATCAGCCTCCCTGGACATTGGGGGATCTCTAGGATATCTTTCATCTTTGTGTCAATGAGGATCACTGACTCTACGGTCTTGTCATATCTGAACTTAAGAAGCCATAGTGAGTACATGTCCTTTGACATTATTGTTACTCTGTGTGCATGGCAGCTAGAACATAGGTGTCCTGAAAATGCTCAATGAGCCAATCCTCAGTAGCGTCATGCAAGCAACCTCATGTCGAGCCCTGCCAATGTACATCATAGTGGTTCCTTTCACAAATGGATATGACAAGGCATTTGAATGGGAGCTTCGCAATCTCATACTACATGTGCCTTTGCACCTTTCATAGTTCACGTAAAAAACGGACCTATGCTACTCGTACCTTTGAGTTCTCATTGACCAAAGGCTAGAAATATTCTTTCCCGGTCCAGTTTTTTGAGCTTTTTTTATCTATTTTAGGATCCTTAGATGAGAAGGCCCTCGTAGTCCTCTTTGTTCGCGCCATCTATAACAAATTAGACGGATGTCTCAAATGACTAACCAAGGAAAATTTTGGATGAATATCACTACAACACGATATGCAGACAATGAACACACTCGAACCCAAACATCACGTTGTATTGCATTCACAATCGAAGAAACTACAACATGCAAAAAAGGCTTAAAAAAACAAGGAAAATTTTTTGAATTAAATTCACTATAAGGCTATGGGAAGACTTCCATCATATTGGTGGACCCCCCATATCGCGTTGTATTGAATTCACAATGAAGGAAACTCTAACACATAAAATCAGCTTAAAGGACCAATAAGGACAAAGTTTGAACAAAACTCACTACAACACGATAAGAGGAGTTCCAACACACTGAATCCCCCATATCGCATTGTACTACATTCACAATCAAAGGAACTCCAACAAGCAAAATAGGCTCAAGTGAAAAACAAAGAAAACATATTTGATATAATTCACTACAATGTGATAAGAGGACATCCAACACATTGAATGTTCCATATCCCGGTGTATTTAATCAATAATAAAGGAAACTCCAATGAATCAATAATGAAGGAAACTCCAACACCAAAAATTGGTTCAACTACAATGTGATATGCAAATCAAACCAGTAAATTGCGTTGTGTTGCATTCACAATCAAAGAAATGCAAAATAGTCTCAAACGATCAACAAGGAAATAATTTTGGATTGAATACACTACAACACGATGGGAAGAGTTCCAACACATTGAAACCCCCATATCGCATTGTATTGACTTCATAATTAAAGAAACTCTCTCGAGATTCCACATAGAAAAGGAAGAAGAAGACATGGTGCAAATTAATAAACATTAGATTGAGAAATGGACACTTACTCTACAACAGGATGTCATCCACAAAGGGGCGAGATGGCGTACACGACAGAGAGGGATCCTAAGTAGATGTGACAGCGCATGATGATGTCAGAAGTAATGGCGTTAAGTGCATGTGGCATGCAATGATGATGATCGAATACATGAGTGACACGTGTCTATCACTCATGTGAGAAAGAACGTGGGCGACCGCCAATGAAATCCTACCATGTGTAAAGACCGTGGGATAACGCATTATTTATAGCATGAGTTTCAAACATTCTTGGCTTTTTTTCCTGTGCAACTATTTTCTCACTCTTGCTTTCTCCTCTCCAATGGTGTGACCGGTGTTGGCAATTCTCCTAATCTTCTCGACACTAATCCATGACAATCTCCAACCCTAAGGTAATTTTAAGGTGAGTTCTCAAGTCTTATGGGTCTTAGAATGTTTTTTTTCATATGATTGTGAGCGTCATTCCTCCTTTTCCTATGTAAATCATGTATGATTGAAAAATGATTTTGAGCTTCAGTACAACATGATGTAGGACTTCACTCGAGAACGTCCACCCTAAATTGCATTGTATTAACTTGCGTTATACAAGGTCAGTATAGCACGAATTTGGAACCATATGGGCGATTGGTCGGCCCATACTCTCGTTTTTAATAAAAATGATTTTGAGCTTCAATACAACAGGATGTAGGGCTTCACACGAGAACGTCCACCCTCAATCGCATTGTATTAACTTGCGTTATATACAAGGTTAGTACAATTTTGAAACCCTATGGGCGATCTTGCAAGCCCATACTCTCATTTTTAGAGGCCACTTTTTAGTGTTTTTTGTACATATTTATGTAATATAGACCTAGTATATTATAATTCAATACAATGTGATAAAAAGGCTTCACTCGCCAAACAGCCACCCTATATCACGTTGTATTGACTTGCAATATACGTGGTTAGTATAGCACGAATATGGAAGCCTACGCCCAATCGGCTACGTTGCATACTTGTGCAATGTGAAACCATACGGTCGTTGTATACGATGAAAAACTGAGTATTGTGAGCTTTAAAGGCCCGTTTGTTACATATTAGTGCAAGTCAGTACAACCTTGTATAGTGCAAGTCAATACAACCTTGTATAGTGCAAGTCAATACAACGTGATTTAAGGCTTCCCCTCATCAACGTCCAACGTAAATTGCATTGTACTGATTTGCAATATAGAAAGTCTTTTTAACTCAAATATGGAACTCTTTTTCATATTTATGTCTTGTATAGTAGTGGTGTTTGCTAAAATTTTAGCAATGCAGACTTAGTGTAGCTTGAATTTATAACCCTTGTAGTTGTGTTATAATGAAAAGTTGTAGTATCACTAGCTTCTGATGTATATCTGTGCAATGTAGACCGTGAATATTTTGGTTCATCTCACAACATGCTATCAAGCTTCACTTGTCGCCAACATCCACCGTGAATCGCATTGTAATGACATTTGCACTATAACTGTAGATATCCATTATTCTCTCATTGATGTGTAGTTAATAATCATTTTGCCAACTTTTTTCTACTTGTAGATGCATCCTTTTGAGATTGAGGTCGAACCCGATACTAGGTTTGAAGAAACGCTTAATGAGAAATTATTTGATTTCCTTCACAAAGTCGGCCAATACCATCTCCAGCCTCAGATTTCATGTATGTTTTCTTGCAATATCTCCATCAAGAGTATGATCTTGTCTGGATGCACATATCTCCAAGAGAAAGAGTAGCAATACTAGGGGACAACTTTAGTATGTGCATGTGGACGATCTTATTTCTGCCACATCCTCAAGAGATAAGGTAAACATGGATATTTCAAAGGTGTCACGAGATAAGAAGAAGACACATAGTACACAAGCATACATGTCGTCTTGTTGACTACCACTACGGGTTTATTTTCTATTTGCATCTGCTGCTTGAGGATGAGAAAGTTTTAATAGAAGGAGATGAGGAAAGGTTAGAGGAACCTTCAAGAGCAAAAGATGATGAGGTTCACAAGGTTGCAGAGGAGATAAACTTGTCCGCCAAAGAGGGAACTCAGTGTGAGTAGTTTCATATTGATGCCCTTAAAAGAGAAGACACCCAAGTTGTTATAGCTGTGCTAACGAGGAGCCCGCTATGGTAGAGGAAACAGAGCACATTCCAACCTCAGTCCTCCCTTTGTTTCCAATAGGTGACCACCGTGGTAGAGGAAACAGAGCACATTCCAACCTCAGTCCTCCCTTTGTTTCCAATAGGTGACCACCGTTATGTCCTCTTAATAGATATTCAAGCGTTGTTTTTTATCAAGGAGGACTATTGTCTCGCCACAGAATCTTGAAGAAGATGATGATTTCGTCGATCCAAGTGTGGATAAGTATCTTCTACTGGATTCAAATATCAAGGACAATGAGTACCATACTCCTACTCAGATATTATCAATGATGTATAAGGAGGCTCATCTCACTATGAAGCCAACCTTCCCTCTAAAGAGAGGAATTTCAAGATGTTCAACAAAGACTCAATAGTCCGCAAAGGGAAGAGGAGTCTTCAACTGTCCAAGATGCTGAGTCATAAATCAACTTATGGACAAACGATTTACTTGTTATTAATGAGAATTAGAAGGTCTGATTATAATAATTTTGAATATCGTAATGAGCTTCATATTGCATTTGTTTTGCTAGCTTATGGATAACTTTATTTTGTAGTTGGTGGTGTATGACGATGAGTTTTTCATGCATGCATCAGGATCACGAGTGGGAGGACTCAGCACTGGGAGATTACATTAATTGGCATAAATTTCTAGAGATCATTATATTCAACATTATCAAAACATTATCTAGATGTATGCGGAGATACCCCGTTAGGTAGAATGCAAACAAAATGTGGCTTGCTTGTAGAAGCACAGGAGTTAGCTGATGCTGAGAAAAAGGCAATTTCATATTGGGGGAACGCCTTGCAGGAGGCACATGGCTACTGTGATGCCTCACTAGGCTCACTTTTTCTTTAATAAACTAGGCTCATAAATTCTTACTTTTATAAAATAGGCCTACTTGGGCATGGATTCCAAGTAGTACATTAATGCTTAAATAATAGGGTTGGTGAGAAATTATTGGGTAATAATTATACTTAATGATCCAATAATTACAAAGGATCAAGATTTTCCTTAGAATTTATTGTTAGTGGTATAGATTCTATGATAGGGAAATCTTTATAGGACACGAGTACGTGTGTCCTTAAGTCTTCATGTGGTAGTTTTAATTGGTTGGTACAATATTAGGTTCACCTACCTTTAGACTAATGGTTCACATCATTTGTAGGCCCATAGCTCACATTGCTAGGCTCACAGCTCACATCTCTAAGCTCATAGCTCACGTCTCTAGGTTCACAACTCATGTTTTAAGCCCACGGTGGCTCTTGTTTACTAAACTCACATCTTTTTTTCACAAGACCTCAAAGGTGATTTGTCTTGGCTTTTTGAGTTTTTGGTGATTTTTTAGACCTAATTAAGGTGATTAAGATTCTTAATCCTAATTGATAGTGTCTATGCTAGTAGTAGTAGTTAAGGTGATTAAGATTCTTAATCCTAATTGATAGTGTCTATGCTAGTAGTAGCAACATCAGTAGTAGTAGTAGTAGTAGTAGTAGTAGTAGTAGTAGTAGTAGTAGTAGTAGTAGTAGTAGTAGTAGTAGTGATGTGAGGTGCCTGAAAGGGAAATTTACATGGTCCAGTAGGAGCCAAGAGTAATAAGAAATAAGGGTACCATCCACAAGCATCTCATGGAAACCCTAAGTTAATCATTCCTTATTATGCCTAGGGTGATATAGCTAGCGCCTTAACATCTAGTACACCTTCAACACCTTTAGATGATGGAGAGGAACCCAAGTCATTTTTGTGACATAGTGAGCAAGGTTACACTGCAATTATGGTTAACACTGCACAAATGTGCCTTTAGATGATGGCTAGGAATTCAAGACATTTGTGTTATAAGCCATAGTAGACCCATAATTGTGACTCTTGATGATGCGGGAAGGAATTTGAGACATAGAGAGTGTCAATTGTAGTTGATACCCAACTCCACCTTTCAATGATGGGCATGATTCCAAGACATTTGTGACATGCCAGCCATGTTACACACCAACTGGAGTTGAGCAACAACTATGTCTTGAGATGATAAGAAGGAGCCCAAGCCGTTACTCACAACATGAGTGGGACTAGTAGTTGACCCACAAATGCATCCTTAGATGCACCAACAACTATAGTAGAACTAGTTGGTAGGAACAAAATGAGAGAGGTTTCACATCGTGGTCCATGCGTTGTGACATGTCTACCCAAAGATCATCCGGTCGAAGTGTGGAAACACTGATGTCTATGTGGATAGTTACCCAAAGATGGTAAATTGCAGGTGTGGAAACACTGATTTCTTAGGGTTGACGCCTTGAAAGGGAGTACTAGAAAGCGCTTCTGAGCTACCTGCTGTGCTGAAGGCCTTTGCTCGCGGTAGACAGCCATGAACGCAGGTCGCCTTCTTCGAGCGGGTGGCCGCTCTTCTACGCAGTTGTACCGTCTCTACCGGACTCGTCATCAGGTACTGCCCTGATTATGTGATTTCGCCTCGAGTAATCGTTTTTATACCCTTGTGAATCGAGTGTTTACGCCATCTGAAACGGGTATTCATGGCCCAAATCGGGAATGAGTATGTACGGCCCAAATCATCATGCGAAATGATCATTTATGCCCCAAAGCATCATTTATGCCATAAAAAGTCGATATCAGAATTATCACGTGAAATGCGTGCTTATGCCCCTCGGAAATACTAGTATATCAGATGCTTTCTTATTGTCCTGAAAAGTTATTGTTCTATCGTGTGATTCTGTTAGCTAGTTATGGCCCTTAGATCTTTATTATTCTCCCAGCTTTTGTGCATGTTTTTTCAGCAGGTACACATTTATGATCATGCTCCATTATCAATACGATACATCAGTCCACATGTGCGCCACATGGGCATCTTCCAGGAGTTCTCTAAACGGCTGAAAGGAGAAGTCGAGAAGTAGGGAGAAGATGATTTGTGTTGACATTTGTTGTGCGCATTCTAACTCGATTTTTGCCTTTCACACCCTCTTTTTTTCTCACTATACAGGAATCCAGAGTTGCAGAAGTCAATACAAGAGCTCAAGGAGAAGGCAGGGGACCTTAAGCACAGGTAAGAAGTATGGTCCTGCAGCTAGTCCGCCGGCAAGCTCCTGCTAGCTAGCCTTGTTGGCCTTTTTTAGCTTAGCGTGTTTGTGTTAGGCTCAGACAATCTGTGCTTGACAAGGCACGCAGATGTTCACTCTCAATGAGAGGGACCACACACAGAAGGGGGGGCCTGATGTTGGAAGAGCTGGCACAATGGCGCATGCAGAACAAAGGAGACGACAGAGAAGATTTACAGACGTGTTGGTACGGTGCGCGAGGAGGCCGGAGCCAGGGCTAGGCAGGTGAGTGTGTTCATTGTTGGGGGCTTACATATACAGTCTGACCATTCCAGCTGTTAAAAAAAAATACAGGCAGGAGAGTGTTGTTCATGGACTAGAAATCAAGTTTGTCGACAAAGTGTGGGCTGTGCCGTGTCCACCATGTTTAAGGATGGTTTCTCTTCTATGTTGTCTAGGTTTCGGCTGTGGTAAAGGAGAAAGTTCATGAAGCGCAAGAGAAAGTTTCGGAAACCACCACACAGGTATGTTGTGTTTGTCTTAGTTTTTTGACTTTATCAAGCTGCATAGCAAAGAAAAAAACATTGTTTTGGCAGGTGAAAGAATCCATTGGTGGTTTCAAATCCAGTGATGATCAAGAACACACAAGAACACCACCTGGAAGTAGTTATTCTGATGCATCGGCTGCAGGTCAAGACGGGAATGAGCCAACTGATGGCAAAAGCCTGCCCAAAGAAGATCCTGGTAAAACAGTGCTCTTCAGTAAGTTTGCCAAGGGCTTCCAGGCAGTTTCGTCTTCAGCGTCGCTTTTCTTCAACAAAGTGAAAGGTACAAAGTTACTTGATTTGGCAAAGCAAGGATACAGTATCGTCAAAGAGGAGCTAACCTCGACCTCTTCAAAGAGAGCCAAGGCAAAATATTCCGGAACTTCTACTGCACCAAGGAGTAGCAGTACTGCTGTTGTTCCTGTTGTGAGGAAGCGGTCTGCATGGGAGAAATGCTGGGATGATTTGAAAGAAAAGGTGAATATATATATATATTGTAAATTTGTATGTGTGTGTGTATTCATATATATTTATAGACACACATGTACACACAGAGGTAGATAGATAGATAGACATATAGAAAGACGCGCGCGCGCGCGCACACACACACACAGATAGATAGATAGATAGCTACATGTATAGATATGTACATACATACACATGCATATACCTACATATGGATGTTAATATGGATATAGACAAGACATATATACATACATCCGCACATACATACACATACATACACACACGTACATACATACATACATACAAACGTAGATAGATAGGTAGCTAGATAGATAGATAGATACATGCATATATATGCACATCCACATACATACATATGTATGTAAGTATGTACATAAATGCACACAGAAAGTTTCAATATACTTTAGTAAATTTTGTCGTCATATAATTAATTTAAATCTAATATGCTCACAGGCTGGATCAAACCGAATATACAAGCGGTTTAAAGGTGTTAAGAAGCACCCTGTAGTTATCAAAGGACAAGAGGTACTCATTTTGTTCATATTTATGAATTTCACCAGTTTATATCGGATTTTTACGTTGTTTATTTTCTTTCGTATACTTGAATTATTGCACTTCCTGGATCTCAATAGATTGCTGAAGATATGCGGGAGAGATGGGAGACGAGTGATAGTCCGGTGGTGCACAAGATACAAGAGTAAATATACTTGCATTGTGGTTTTTCAGGTGGAGTCAGCCTAGTCACAGTGACCCAAGTTTTACTGATTTGAGACTTTGTTTTTGTGTGTAGCTTAAATGAGTCTTTGTTTGGTGAAACGGCGACTGCTGTGGCGCTGAAAGAGATTCGCCGGAGAGACCCGTTAGTTTTTGTTGAACTCTTGCAACCAAAATATAAGCCTCAAGCTGTTGAATTTTCCTTGTCTCCCCATCTGTTTGCCTCTTATTTAGATTTCTGTTTTGCTACTTTGGCAGAACGTTTTCATTTCCAGATTTTCTTGCTGAGGTTCAGGAAAACGCTCGAAGTGTCCTCCAGGCTTACTTGAAGGTGCTGTAAAGTTGCAATCAGTGGCAACTTTGAAAGTATGTCAGGGTATAACTTGCATGTCAACCTTTTTATAGGGAGACATTGAAGAGCTCCAAAAAAGGTGTAGTCGGGAAGTGGTTGATCGGTGCAGAGCTGAACGAAGGGCATATGAATCTCAAGGATATTTTTTTGATAACAAGGTAGTGTTGCCTGCTGGAACTGGTGGATGTTTATCATTTCTGCTTTAGAACAAACTGAGCTTTTTGGGAAACCAGCGCAATATAGAAATCGGCTTTCTGAATTTGCATCAATTTGCTTGTCAGTCTCACTCTTTAATGCAATGTCAGAAAAGCGAAGGGAAGGGGCTTATGTAGCCTCTCTGGTAAAGACCAATCAGTTGCTCATCAAATAACCCCTATTTTGACCTGTGTTGCCTTGCTGGTAAAGTTCAACCAATTGCTTCCTGGACAAACTCTTTAGAAAGCTTCTGTAGACTTTGTAGGCTTTCAATTCTTGTACCTTTAGGGCCTCTTTTGCCATGTCGGTAAAGGAGTTACCTCAGCTGCCAGAACCCGCTATGGCTTTTACTACTCCAGTGGTAGGCAATACTTTGCTCACCAATAAGATTTTTTGTGCTCAGAAGGAATCACTGTGGGTGTGCCTGTGCTCTCTTGTGCTCGTGAACAAAAAATATTGTTTACTTTTAGGTAGTGAACAATTTTTCCATTTCTTTGTTAAGCTTCTATTATTCCATCTGATGGCATAGTCACTTAATTTACTATTTGATTTTGCAGATCCTCCACATTTCTGACATCGAGTTAAAAGACACAAAGCTAATGGGCAATGTTCCAATCATCATTGTTACAGTAATGACCATATCACCATGCTTCTTACCCGACAGACCTTTTTATAGCTGCACGTCTATTCCAGAAAAACTGATGTATTTCTGCTTTTTTTTTGCTCGTGTGGGGGGGTGGGGTGGGGGATATATTTCCAGTTCCAAACCCAGCAAATATTTTGTGTGCGCGACAAACATGGGAAGATAACTCAAGGTGCCAAGGTTAGTTCTTTATCCCTTATGCTCTCAATTTCTGTGTTTACTACCGTTATTGTGGTGAATAATAAATCCATGGGGCTTCAGGATGATATCCTCACGGTCTATTATGCATGGGCAATGCAACAAGTCACCCCAGAGGAGATGGAAGAGGGTGAGATCTTCCCTCAATGGCAGCTTAGGGAAATGCAACAGCTGGGCGTTCAGGCCATCATTTAGATTCCAGAGTTAGCTGTTGACAATGCTAATACTTAAGAAAACACAGCTTTTTTGTATGCATTGGGCATATAGTTTTAGGTTCAAGCCCAGCGGAAAAGGTTTTTTTAACCTCAATTCAAGGTGGGATGGTATCATCTTCAAGACTGTTCCTGCCATGTACATTGCTGAGTAGTTTGTCAAGTATGGTTTGAAAGTAAAAGGAGAGAACATTTGTTGGTGGAGCTCTTTCTTGCATGGCGATGGCCAACTTAGCTTTAGTGATGGAAAAATTTTCAAAGCACTGAGTGTTTCTTTTGTGACGTTAATGGATTACTCATAAGGTGTTTCAGCGTCTTTCTCTCTCTCCCCAGTTAAACATGTTGCAAGGCCTATGAAATAGTTTTGAATCCATTCCAAATTTTTTTGGTATTACCAATGCACTACTAGACATGCCGTATGTAAGTATTGGACTGATTACATGTAGGGGACTCCATTGTCTAGAAGATGTGGCAGCAGGTGTCAAAGACCATCCTCTTCAGCAGTTTTTTATGAAGAACAGGGTTTCTCTCGTCCATTAAATGTTGATAGGTTCTTTTGTGACATTACTGATAAAAAAAGGGTCTTTTGGGTATGTGGGGGTGTGAAGAGTTGCTCTGTTGTTGTGCTGCCATTGTGCTCAGGTGAAGTTAAATGTAGAATTGGGGAAAAATAATGATAATGATCAGAACTTTTTTGTTGACGTAATTTTGCCAATGAGATGCACAAATCAATGCGCATGAATCATGATGCGGCAGCTGTTGACAATCATGATTATACTAAAGAGTCCATGTTGATACAAAAAACCTTGAAAGTGATTATGGGCATTCGCCTCTAGAAAGAAATGTGCCTCTTTCTTATTGTACATAGTGAAGGGGAGACGCCAAGATCGATCTCCATAATTCGTGTGTTTCTATGCTTTTACACATTTCTAGAGAGTGTAGATGGAGAGTGATCTATGCAAGTTCTTGTCGCCGAATTGTTTCTATGCTTTGATACATTTTCTGCATGCAGAGGGAGATAGATCTCTAAAGTTGAAGTTGTTAATCACCACCGCGAGTGCAAAGGGAGAGCGAGCTCTGGGAGAGAGATCTCCAAAAGTTGAAGTTATTGATAGCAGGGTGCAGAGAGGGAGAGATCTGAAACATTGTAGACCAAGTGCAGAGAGAGAGAGAGAGAGAGAGAGAGAGAGATCTCATCGTTGAGTGGAGAGGGAGAGAGATCTGAAACATTGTAGATCAAGTGCAGAGAGAGAGAGAGAGAGAGAGAGAGAGAGAGAATCTTTTCCATACATAGATTCACTAAAGAAAGGCAGAGAAGTCCCGTGCTGCCAGACAAAGACCAACGTCCATAGGGATAACTCACAGATAGAGAAGTTACTCAACCTCCAAGCCATTACCCATTGGGAGAACACGGCTTGGGAGAGAGATCAAGAGAGAGAGCATGTGCTTGAGAGAGTCATAGAGAGGGTATGGGTGTTGAGATGAGTGTCCGAGAGAACTTAATTAAAGCCTTGCCTCAGAGAAAGTGAGGTTTAATCCTAAATTACTTCTCACCGACGAGAAGAAATAGGGGAAAGCAATGGGGGTGCAAGAGTTGAAATGAGAGCAAGTGAAACAACTTGAGAGCGTGAAGCACAACAAGATCTACTTCTTCTAACGCTTAACATCTCATGCCTCTTCCTTTTGGCTCCTTTTTAATACAAATGCATGGAAGGGGGTGTGTGTGTGAGAGAGAGAGAGAGAAAGAGAGCAAGATTTGCTTTCTTCTAATGGTTTAACCTATTAAAATGTGCTTTATGTGATTACCTTCTTTTATGTACATGCATGTGTATGTGTACATGTGTGAAAGTGAGAAAGTCTAAAGCACAAGCAAGATTGTGTCGGCAGGCAGAAAGGAAGAGTTATGTGTGTGTGTGTGTACGATGCACGCGAGAGCGAGCCTGATATTTTCTTAACTCTGAAGGCTAATGATTGCTCATGTTTACGTGATAATGACCTTCTTCTATATCATTTTACAATGATGGTGTTGTCTATTTTATCTTGGGAGGTGTACATGCAGATCTCACATCTTTCATTGGGTACTGATGTAATCTTTCTAAATGGCAGCATAGTAAGCCCGTGCCTCACTCCTTCATTGTGTGTGAGAGAGGCATTGAAAGGACAAGAGGAAAGCTTTGTTATGGATTGTTTCTACTCTCTCAAGAACTCTCCTATTCTAGCAAACAATGAAATAGACTACAACCATCGTGGGATTCTTACCCTTTGACCTCTAGCACCACACCTAGCTCTAATATCCTAAATCACCTTCTCAGTGTTTTCACCTCCAAGAAGTAATGTCTCTCACTCTTGCTCACTTAACATAATAATCAAGAGACACATGCACCAAGAATCATGCATTCTACTCTTAACTCTCTCACACACAAGATTAGAGCACAAGGGAATAAGTAGATAAGAAAGACTCAATTGGCACAAAGGGGGATTGTTCCCTTAAATTCATTTATGTACAACCTCTGTACAATTGGAACTTATCCACACTTGCACACCCAAACTTAAACCCTAACTTATTAAGCTTAGTCATTTGCTAGCTTTCTCATAATATGTATAATGTTTATAATGCTATTACATGACACTTATTGTGCTACTCCCATTTGTAATGGAGGGAGTGCCTTTGTTAATCCCAAAATGGGGTTAACATCCCCTTGCTTGATGTATGTTCCATCCTCTGAACATCTTCAAGGCCCGAATGCCTACCGCCAATCTTGAATCTATAGTGATTCATGTATTGCATAATGTTCTAAAGTATGGATCTCTCTCTTGGGTTTCCTGTTTTCCAATCAATGGAGGATGAGGGGAGGAATTTGTGGAAGCATCGTATGGTGGATTACCTCTTGAGGAGTCTTTATGCCAGCCTGATTTTATGTTGGAAAGGTTTGAAGGGATTTTGGACATATATCATGAGCGATATGGTTGCTAAATGGAAGCTACTTGATTGCTGGAATTTACTCTTATGACAGTTTTTTGGGGTCCCATAAGTGGAAGATTTGAGCTTTCATGCAAGGAACCTTTCATAGGGACTATACATTGACTTTGGGGGTCATCTTGGAAATAATTTGAGAGCATATTATGCAATTCTTGTTGTATGGAAGGCATTATGTTCTTACCTCATCCTCAGCTACATCCATGGCACCAAATACATCTATTTCTAGAAAGACCTCTGCACCTTCATCAATGGGTGGAGCCTCGCTTGTTATAGGAGTACAAGGTAGTTTATCCGTATCATCCTCTTCTATTTTAGGCATTGGAGGTGGTTGTGTTGAAATTTGTTCTTCTATTTCTTCTTCAAATTTCGGATTAGTTGGTGTGTTTGCTTTTGGTTCAAGTTCTATTTTTTCAAGTGGATCAATATCTGTTTGTGATTCTTCGTGTATAAGATTCCTCCTTAGTCTGAATATCAATTAAGCCTCTACTTCAATCCCTTGTAATCATTCTATGTTTCTGAATGCAAGAAAATATTATTTTTCCTTGTTTGGCCTAGTGAGATAAAAATTTCTAGAGAGTGGTAAATCAATATTGGGATATTTTTGGATAAAAAATTCTACAAATATCAAAAAAATGTTTCCCTGAAATAGAAAATCAAAATAGATTTTAAGGTGCAATTAGAATTAATTAAAAATGATTTAAAAGACCTTAGCCAGTCTAAGGGTCAAGATTTTTTGAAAATTTTGGATTAAGGTTCTTATGGACCAATAGATTAATCCAAGTGTTGGGATAAGATAAATCTAAAGAATAAAAGAAATACCCAAAAATGAGTAAATGCCCACATAAGATGAAGAGTTGACTAAGTACTAGATTTATTAGTTAAAAATTATGAAGTATTAATAAAAAAATGAGATATTTTGGTAAGGAGAAGGGGGCCCTTCAAGGAGGCGCCTATTTCACATGTGTGGATGAGTTTTAAACTAAAAAAATAATAGGATATTTTTATCTCTCCTAGATCAAACCAAATAAAAAAGGGAGCCAAACTAGTCCAAAACTTGTCCAAATTCAGCCAAACTGAAGTTGGAAAACTCTAGAACTCAGTTGGACTCAGTTAGTGGCCTCCCTCACCTATAAATAGACCCTCATTCTTTTGTATCCTCATCTGTCAACTAAACTATGCCGGTATTACTCTAAGATAAGCTTATTTTCTATCATCCTCTAAAAATCCTCTACAAATTGAAGAGATTGGAGATTCTCTCTCTTCAATCTTCCTTGGAGACTTCATCAACATACCAAACCAATTGATTGGTTGGGGGCCTCTACTTTGATCAAAGAATCAAGCAATCTAGGAGGTAAAATGTGGTTTATGATCTTTTTTCTTTAATCTCTAAATATTTCTCTCTTCTCAACCCCTCTCAAGCTTGAGAAGCATTCAATTGAATGGCTTTTGAATACAATTGAAGTTCTTTAATGAATTGTAGTGATAAAACACATAAATTTTTATTTATGCTTAAATTATAATATTTTTTTTAAGCATCTCTCTCTCTCTCCTCCCCAGAGAATGGTCATTCCTATGACCTATTCTATATTGAAATTAGACTTCTCATAAAGCAAATCTCTAATCTAAAAGTAATTTCTGTGCTTATCAAATTAGAGGCCAAATAAGTGGTTTTTTAATGCTATTTAATTTATGAAAAAATTAAGAATCAAGTCCCTAATTGGATATTGATCCAATTAATGGTTATTCTATCATATGATATTACTAAACTTTATGTTTTCAAAATTATTGAGAATTATCAATAATAGCAGCGGAGCTATCGTAAAATTTTAAAAAAATTAACACATAAATCATTTTCATTCATAATATGAAAAGATGACTTCCTACCATATTCTAGGATTAATCATCCTAGATTAATTGAATGATTCTCATTATAATCAAGGAAACTTTGATTTTTATGTTTATGCATAAATAGTTAATTAGAAAAAAGAGCAACTTATAGTAATTCATTTTTATGTTAAAAGAGTAATCCCCGTGACAATGGAAATCCATGTATTCCAATGAAGTAAGAGAAAAATTGGGATGCTAAAATAATGTATATTTTATTTCAAAATTAAATAAAGATTTTAGTTAAATTTATCTTTTTGCATAGATAAATTTAAATGATGAAAGAGAAATTTCCACCATATTGGAATTCAAATATTTAAATGAGGAAAGTGTAATTTCTAGTGTAAAGAAATTAATGGAGATTTTTATTTAAATCTTAAGAGAAAATTTAGTTAAATTTATCTTTTTGCATAGATAAGTTTAAATGATGAAAGAGGAATTCCCACCATATTGGAATTCAAATATTTCAATGAGGAAAGTGTAATTCCTAGTGTAAAGAAATTAATGGAGATTTTTATTTAAATTTTAAGAGAAAATTTAGTTAAATTTATCTTTTTGCATAGATAAGTTTAAATGATGAAAGAGGAATTCCCACCATATTGGAATTCAAATAATTAAATGAGAAAAGTGGAATTTTTAGCTTAATGGAATTAATGGATATTTTCATGTAATTTTTAAGAAGAATTTTAAATAGATTTAATTTACGATAAAAGAGGAATTCCCATGATAATTGGATTGCACTCATTAAAATGAGAAAAAGAGAGATTTCAAGTTTATTAAAAAAAAAGGTATGATGTATAGTTAAAAAGAAGAATTTTTATGATAATTAAGAAAAGATGGATTTGAATTAATATTTAGTGTCAAAAGAAGAATTTTTGCCATAATTCTACCTAATGAATTAAGGTTGAGAAATTATGAGATAGAAGGAATATCTTTGGATAATTTTATTGGTAAAATCATTAAATGGATATTTACCCAGACTAGATGTTTATCTGAAGGGAATCCTTGTAGAACTAAACTGAATACGATTAGTTACGTTAATTAGTTTAAATCCTGAGAAGATCTTGTTCTGTGGGAGGGGATCAGCAACTGTGCCTTGTAAATAAGGAAAAAAGTGGTGATTCCATGGACCAAGTGCAAGTCTCTTCTTGATCTGACTATGTGACTTCATGTTCGATCAGATCACCTTACCTAGTTAAGACTTTGACTCGTTAGAGTAATTTCCCCCATTAGAAGATTTTCCCATGGCGGAATCGCCCGTGCCTTCCGGGCGAGGGGAGTCTTCTCGGCCTGGTCTCGGAGGGACCGCCCGGGCTAGCCTCTCGTCCCCTCGCCCGTGCCTTCTGGGCGAGGGGAGTCTTCTCGGCCTGGTCTCGGAGAGACAGCCCGGGCTAGCCTCTCGTCCCCGGGGGACATCCGCAAGTGAGGCCCCGAGTGTGGATCCCTGCCCCGCGGCGCGGGAGGCCGACATCGCTTCTGCCGGCATGGGTAATGCGGAGGGGGCAGGGACCTAAGAACTGGTATCAGAGCTTTGTTGAAAGCTAATAAGGATAAACTGGCAGGGACATGACTGCGCTCGCCTTCGAACATCTCATCTCTTCTGCTTCTGTAACTCAAACAAGTCGAGTCACACTCGCATGCCATTTTTCTAGGATTTATATTTTCCTGACCCAACGAAGAGACGACAGCATAAGTGGTTTGCAGGGTAGTATGTCCACGCCTCTTGCGAATAACGTGCAATGCTGAGGCAGAACCTCTCATTGGCCTTGATTTTGATAAAGTTGAAAGTGGTACATGGTGTCATTCTATATCATTCAACGCCTCGGAATTTTAGATTTTCATGCCAAATCTACAGACTCAAATCTACAGACTCCTTAGTCGCTTTATTCCTAAGGAGAAGATAATAGCTCCCTTGGCAGTAAGAGAACGTTTGTATATCAGAGCATGGCTATGGCCCAGTACCGCCATCTTATGCGTCTCCCGAGGAGATTTCGATTTCTGGAGCCGAGCTGCTCTATGTACATATTGCAACTTTTATATAAATAAAGAAATTTTTTTTGGAGAAAAATTCCTTGTTGTATAAGTGATTGTTTATGGATGAACTCATAAAGAAAAATCTGTTTACCGGACATATGTCATAGATCTCCCATAAGATCATTTATCTTGTTTAAGAAATTGTTTTCCGAATCCCTTAAGTCTTAGGATCTCGTGGATGATATCAAAATAAAAATTTAATAATATATCATTTTTGGCAGAATCATGAGACGAGGAAACCGTGGCCATCAGCCAAACCCTCTCTCTGAAGATGATGAGCTTGACCCTGACGTTTGCAAGGCTCTTCATAGAACTCAGCCCCAGGACCCTTTAAAGCAGGAGGGGAGAACCTGAGCGAGGTTGTGGAGAAATGGGTGGAAGCTATGGAAGAATATTTTGATGTCACAGGCTACAATGAGTGGAGCAAAATGGCTCTTGCCAAGCTGAAAATAGTGGAAACAGCCAGGGTGGCATGGAGGAACCATTGTGACACCAACTGTCTGGACAGGAATGCTCAGTCCTGGAACGACCTTAAAACCTATTTGAGGAAGAGATTTTTTCCCCCTGGGTTTTTGGAAACCAAAATGAATGAATTCTTAGAGCTAAAGTAGGGGAGCAAAACCATCGAGGAATATCACCAGGCCTTCGCTCTTCTACTCAAATATTCACCACCTCTAGATGAAGATCAACTCATGGGTCAGGTTCATTCGGGGAATGAACGAACCCTTGGACACATTGGTCAAGAATGCCAAGCCAGTGTCCATGGTTGGCTGAAGCTGTCAGAATGATAAGGACTTTGCCAAAGCCTTCATCATGAAAGTCTTGAAAAAGCTAGCTCCCTTATCCTTTAAAAGATTTCAGACACTGGAAAGTTCTTCCAACTTTTCGCCTCCAAAGAGACACCAAGGTCCTAACCAGAATGTGGAGACGGGAAGCTTCAGAAATGAAGACCTTTCCCCCAAAGTACATTCTTAGAAACTCCGGCACTCTCCAGAATGCAAAGGGAAGAACTTCGAAGCGAGAACAAATGCTTCGGATGTTAGGGATTTGGGCACCAGCTCAAGGATTACCCATCTCCTTTGATGGGCCAAAGAAGCCAGGGTCCCAGAGTTCAGAGACTGACTCCTTCATTTCAGTCCAGAATCCCTCGCGCCAGAACCAGGGTAATCCAAGAACAGTTCCATCTCAGCCTATAGCCTCCATGCAAAGCAGTCTCCAAACTCCCTCCTAGAATTGGAACAACCAAAGAGAGAGAGTTCCACCTCAGACTGCAGCAGCCAGAGCAGTCACCATAGCTGATGAGGTAGAGGAAGAGAAAGGACAGATCTATGCAGCAATAGAGTGTTAGGAAAATAACCGTCAATTCTCAGTCCTCTAGACTCCAGCAGAGTGCCAGGGTAAGCAATTCAAGCTTTTGATTGATTCAGGTAGTACTCATTCTTTTATTTTCCTAGGATGTCTATGTAAATTAGTCCTAAATAAAAAATCAGGGAAACCTATGCAAGTGGAATTAGCCAGTGGGAAGATTCTTTTCACTCACCTTCAGACTGACCTTATTCAGTTTAGCCTAGATAGGAACGTAATAGAGTGCCAGTTCAGAGTCCTACCCCTGGGCATATATGATGGAATCCTTGGAATGGATTGGCTCCAAAAGAATCAGGCTGACATTCATTGTCACAAAGGAACCATCTCTTTCCTTGACCTTCACGGGAATAAAGTTCAAGGAATTGGAATTTCTGGATCCCCAGTGCTACAATTAGTCAAGACTTCCAAATTATTAAAGGGGCTCAAAAAGAAGCAAGCTGTGTATATCGTTAAAATGAATCTAGTAGACATAAAATGCAAGGCTAAAGAACCAGAGTGGTTAAGTGAGTATGCAGATGTGTTTCCTGAAGAGCTGACTTAGATGCCTCCATCTCGTGAAGTAGATCATGAGATTGAATTAACCCCCGGAGCTCAGCCACCAGCAGCCCAGCGTGTATACAAAATGCCAATCCCTAAAGCCATAGAACTTAAGGAACAGTTAAGACAATTGTTAGAACAGGGATTCGTCAGACCTAGTGTCTCACCTTCGGGTGCGCTCGTTCTCTTTCAAAAGAAGAAAGATAGAACGTTAAGACTCTGTATTGACTATAGAGGACTAAATCAATTAACAATTAAGAATAAGTATCCTATTCCTAGGATTGATGAACTTCTGCATCGATTAAGTGGGACCCAAATGTTCACAAAGATAGATCTCAAATCTGGGTACTACCAGATCAGAATCAAGGAGCAGGACATCCCAAAGACAGCATTCAATAAGTATCCTATTCCTAGGATTGATAAACTTCTGCATCGATTAAGTGGGACCCAAATGTTCACAAAGATACATCTCAATAAGTATCCTATTCCTAGGATTGATGAACTTCTACATCAATTAAGTGGGACCCAAATGTTCACAAAGATAGATCTCAAATCTGGGTACTACCAGATCAGAATCAAGGAGCAGGACATCCCAAAGACAGCATTCAATACTCACTATGGGCATTATGAGTTCATAGTCATGCCGTTTGGATTGACTAATGCCCCGACGACATTCAATCGTCTTATGCAAGATATTCTCAGAGAATACTTGGATGATTTTATTCTTGTCTTCTTTGATGATATCAAGCTGTCAGAATGACAAAGGACTTTGCCAAAGCCTTCATCCTGAAAGTCCCGCCAAAGCTAGCTCCCTCATCCCGCCAAAGCTAGCTCCCTCATCCTTTAAAAGATTTTAGACACTGGGAAGTTCTTCCAACTTTCCACCTCCAAAGAGACACCAAGGTCCTAACCACAATGTGGAGACGGGAAGCTTCAGAAATGAAGGAAGACCTTTCCCCCAAAGTACATTCTCAGGAACTCCGGCTCTCTCCAGAATGCAAAGGAAAGAACTTCGAAGCGAGAACAAATGCTTCAGATGTTAGGGATTTGGGCGCACCAGCTCAAGGATTGCCCATCTCCTTTGGTGGGCCAAGGAAGCTAGGGTCCCAGAGTTCAGAGACTGACTCCTTCATTTCAATCCAATCATGGTCCAGTTCCATCTCATCCTGCAGCCTCCATGCAAAGCAGTCTCCAAACTCCCTCCTAGAATTGGAATAACCAAAGAGAGAGAGTTTCATCTCAGACTGCAGCAGCCAGAGCAGTCACTATAGTTGAGGAAGTAGAGGAAGAGAAAGGACAGATCTATGCAGCAATAGAGCATCAGGGGAATAACCATCAATTCTAAGTCCTCTAGACTCCAGCAGAGTACTAGGGTAAGCAATTCAAGCTTTTGATTGATTCAGGTAGTACTCATTCTTTTATTTCCCCAGGATGTTTGCATAAATTAGTCCTAAATCAAAAATCAGGAAAACCTATGCAAGTGGAATTAGCCAAGTAATAGAGTGCCAGTTTGAGAGTCCTACCCCTGGGCATATATGATGGAATCCTTGGAATGGATTGACTTCAAAAGAATCAGGCTGACATTCAGTCACAAAGGAACCATCTCTTTCCTTGACCTTCACGGGAATAAAGTTCAAGGAATTGGAATTTCCGGATCCCCAGTGCTACAATTAGTCAAGACTTCCAAATTATTAAAAGGGCTCAGAAAGAAGCAAGCCGTGTATGTCGATTAAGTGGGACCCAAATGTTCACAAAGATAGATCTCAAATGTAGATACTACCAGATCAGAATCAAGGAGCAGGACATCCCAAAGACAGCATTCAATACTTGCTATGGGCATTATGAGTCCATAGTCATGCCATCTGGATTGACTAATACCCCGGTGACATTCAATCATCTTATGCAAGATATTCTCAGAGAATACTTGGATGATTTTGTTCTTGTCTTCTTTAATGATATCTTGGTATACTCAAAGAATGCTGCAGACCATGAAGATCATGTGTGTAAGGTCCTGGAAATCCTAAGGAAACACCAACTCTTTGCAAAGAAGAGCAAATGTTCTTTCTTTGTTGACTAGGTGGAATACTTGGGATTCATAGTGTCAAAGGATGGGATTTCTCCTGACCTCGCAAAGGTCCAAGCAGTCGTAGAATGGCCAGAACCCAAGTCAGTAAAGGAAGTCAGAGGATTCCTAGGGTTACCCGGATGGTATAGGATCTTTATACCTAGGTATGCTCAGATAACATTCCCCTTAACTAACCTTCACAAGAAGAGTACACTTTTTCAGTGGACTGCAATGTGTCAGAGTGCCTTTGACAAGTTAAAGACAGCCTTACTAACTAACCCTGTCCTTAAATTGCCAGATTTTACCAAACCCTTTGAGGTAGTTATTACTGATGCCAGTGGGTTTGCCTTAGGTGGTGCTCTGATGCAGGAAGGTCATGCAGTGGCCTATGAATCCAGAAAACTCAGAACACATGAGAGATTATGCCGTCCATGACTTGGAGTTACTCTCAGTAGTGTATGCTCTGAAGTTATGGAGACATTATCTTTTGGGACAAAGGTTCACCTTGATGTGATAGATCATCAAAGTCTGAAGTGGATCCTCAGGCAAAGGGATCTCAACATGCATCAAAGGAGATGGATGCAAACCTGTAGGAATTTTTTTTGAAATAAAGTATCGGCCAAGGAAAGAAAATGTGGTTGCAGATGCGCTCAGCACAGAAAAGCCTCCTTGCTTGCAATAACAGTGGTGTCAAATCCATTGATCAATGAAGCAAAGGAGAAAATCTTGCTGGACAAATTCTTTGCCCTTATTTCTACCCTTCTAATGTAGGAAAGCAAGACTCCTCAGGAAATAAGTTGAGTTCTTGGATACAAACTAGATGAAGGATGCATGTATTATAATAATCGGCTATGTATCCCCAATGATGAGGGAATAAAGGGAAGAATTATGAGAGAAGCCCATGATTACTTGATAGCTAGAATCCAGGGTTTATAAAAACCTATATGTCTATGAAGAAAATCTTCTTCTAGCTAGGACCCAAAAAGGATGTACTTGATCATGTATGGAAATGCTTGATGTGCCGAAGAGTCAAGGCAAAGAGAGTCAAGATGCTAGGGAAGCTGCAGCCTCTAGACATCCACATATGAAGTTGGAATGCATCAGTATGGACTTTGTCACTGGATTACCTTCAGTGCAATCAGGTTACAACTCCATTTTTGTGGTAGTTGACAGGCTAACCAAAGTTGCCCATCTCATTCCAGTGAAAGAAACATACTCTACACAGTGGATGTTGCCAGAGTTTTCCTTAAGGAGATCTTCAGATTGCATGGTTTACTGAGGAGGATAGTAAGTGACAGATATCCCAAATTCACATCGAGATTCTGGACTGCGTTCTTTGAAGCAGTAGGAACTTTCTTGGATCTCAGCATAGCCTATCACCCCGAAACTGAGATGGCCAAACGGAAAGGGTGAATCAGGTAATAGAAGATATCCTTCAATCATGCTGTTGGCAGGGAACCCAAGAAGTGGCTAAGTCATCTGCATAACATCTGGTCAAATTTGCTTACAATGCTTCTTATCATCGGAGCATTGGGATGAGTCCTTTCAGAGCTTTGTATGGACAAGATTGCCTTACACCGTTGACTTGGTCTGACCCATTGATCAGAGTCTAAATGTGCAGACAAATGCTTGATGACATGGACTAGCACGGATGCAATCAATCCGTAAAGATATAAAGGCAGCCCAAGACATACAAAAGCATTATGCAGATAAAAAGAGGTCAAAGAGAGAGTTTGAAGAGTCAGATATGGTCTTCATTCGAGTACGACCAAAAAGAAGTTCCTCATCCTTAGGGAAGGATAAGAAGCTCTCTCCCAGATACTGTGGGCCGTATGCTATCATAAAGAAAGTGGGCGATCTAGCCTACAAACTTCTTCTGCCTCCCCATCTCAAGGTACATGATGTATTCCATGTTAGTTTGCTTAAGAAGTATATACCTAGCCCGAGTCACATGCTTGATGATGAACAATTGATCTCGACTCAAGGCCAAATGGTACTCCAACCTGAGGAAATCCTTGACGTTCGGGAGAAGATTCTCAAGAGCACAGTCCTCAGAGAATTCTTAGTAAAGTGGAAGTTCTTTCCTCTAGAAGACGCCACCTGGGAGAAAGAAGAAGAGTTGGTGAAGGATTACCCCCACTTTGTGAGATGAGGACAACTCGCATTTTTCAAGTGGGAGAGGATATAAGATTCCTCCTCAGTCTGAATATCAATTAAGCCTCTACTTCAATCCCTTGTAATCATTCTATGTTTCTGAATGCAAGAAAATATTATTTTTCCTTGTTTGGCCTAGTGAGATAAATTTTTTTAGAGAGTGGTAAATTAATATTGGGATATTTTTGGATAATTTTTTTTTACAAATATCAAAAAAATATTACCCTGAAACAGAAAATCAAAATAGATTTTCCAAGGTGCAATTGGAATTAATTAAAAACGATTTAAAAGACCTTAGCCTAAGGGTCAAGATTTTCTAAAAACTTTGGATTAAGGTTTCTATGGACTAATAAGATTAATCCAAGTGTTGGGATAAGATAAATCCAAAGAATAAAAGAAAATACCCAAAAATGAGTAAATGCCCACATAAGATGAAGAGTTGACTAAGTACTAGATTTATTAGTTAAAAATTATGAAGTATTAATAAAACAATGAGATATTTTGGAGTAATCATTTATTTTTGACACATTGGTAAGGAGAAAGGGGCCCTTCAAGGAGGTGCCTATTTCACATGTGTGGATGAGTTTTAAACTAAAAAAATAATAGGATATTTTTATCTCTCCTCTCTCCTAGATCAAACCAAATAAAAAAGGGAGCCAAGCTGGTCCAAAACTTGTCCAAATTCAGTTTAACTGAAGCTGGAAAATTCTAGAACTCAATTGGACTCAGTTAGTAGCCTCCCTCACCTATAAATAGACCCTCATTCTTTTGTATTCTCATCTGTGAAGAACTAAACTATGCTGGTATTACTCTAAGATAAGCTTATTTTCTATTATCCTCTAAAAATCCTCTACAAATTAAAGAGATTGGAGCTTCTCTCTCTCTCTTCAATCTTCCTTGGAGACTTCATCAGCATACCAAACCAATTGATTGGTTGGGGGCCTCTACTTTGATCAAAGAGTCAAGCAATCTAGGAGGTAAAATGTGGTTTATGGTCTTTTTTCTTTAATCTCCAAATGTTTCTCTCTTCTCAGCACACACAACATGGTGGTGGAAAAAGTAAGGCAAACAACCTACAAGAAGTGTTCCAATGGTTCTATAGAAGGCTACTGCAATAACAACTACATAAAAAAGAAACCTTGAGGTCATCCAAACTAATGCAGACACTCAGACATATGGAAAGGAAGAGATTGAAGCATTCCAAAGCATTTAAAAACTCAAATGCCATAGAAGCACAAAACAAATGGAGAGAACAAAATATTTTTATCAATCATCATTGGATAGATAGATGTAACAGATAAGTCTTTTACAATGTATCTTTCCATTCTAATGACTTTGGTGATTCCAGTGAATCTGGCTTTCATTTATACCTTAGCAAACAGTGTTTGCCATACTCTTCTAGTTCCTCTGGGTTCTCTATGCCTAGAGACAATGCTACTGTAGCATATGTATGAAAGTAACCCCTTCGGTTGCCAGCATAACCAGGGTAGCATCCAAAAATTTCTAAGGCAGTAGACTTCTCTATCAAAATAATCTTCTCATAACTCTTAGGAATAATCATTGCACCTAGGAACAGGGACAATGTCTTGAATATAAAATTTACAACTTTCCCTTCCTGGCTCATGGCATTGTGGTAGACTATAATCTTTGCCTTAGACAATCTGCTTAGATAGTGAGAGAGAGCTGTGTCTCGGCCACAATACTCCCTTTTATGCCGCTGCAAGAATTTGTCTTTGACTTCAAATGTACTTTGCAAAACAAAATAATTAAGGAAACATAAGTCTACATATCAAATTCACACACACACACACAGACACCCAAAACACACATACACAAAGAGAGAGAGAGAGAGAGAGAGAGAGAGAGAGAGAGAGAGAGAGAGAGAGAGAGAGAGAGAGAGAGAGAGGAGAGAGAGAGAGAGAGAACCTGAGTCTACATATCAAATTCACACACACACACACACACCCAAAACACACATACAAGAGAGAGAGAGAGAGAGAGAGAGAGAGAGAGAGAGAGAGAGAGAGAGAGAGAGAGAGAGAGAAAACCTGAGTCTCATCTGTCACAAACAGTTGGTCTTGCCAAAGGTTAATAGAACTTTTAGTATCTTCTCCTACTTTGTTCATAAACTCCTTTGTGGAGTCATTCAACTTATCAAAGCCATATTTGGCCTGCAGCTCCATGAAGGTTTTATCATCTGGCACAAATCCATCCTCTTTGAATTTCTGTGCTTTGCCCAAAAAATTAGTGACACTCTTTACTATTATAATTTTCTTTCAATGCTAAGTCATCTGGATCATCTTCCGAGACAAAACCACTACCCAAATTGGCAATAGCAAATAAAGCAAAATCTTCCCTCAGGCTGAAAATATTTTGAATGTCAGCCAACAGT